>NC_141760.1:74770703-75370703 GCF_982258835.1 Parasteatoda tepidariorum
AACAGTATTTTGAATCATTGAAAAAAAATCTAAAGTATATCTTATTTAAAAGGTTAGGCTTAAATGTGATCGCAAAAAGTTTGCCTTATTTGAAAACTAATGAAATAGGTCCTTAATTTTAATTTAATTATTAAAAATCTATTCTTTAATTTTATTCTCCTTTTTTATTAGTTCTATTCTTCTTTTCTATTCTATAGATCAGTCTTCTTTTTTAATTTTAATTAAAAAAAAAGTTTATTCCTTATATGTTTACACTTTCCAGAATTTTCGATAACTGTCTTTCAATGTTTGACACATTTTTAATTTCCTTTTGGTAAAGAAATTTTCTGGTTTCACGTTGTACAAAGCCGCAATTGAGTTTTAATTTCTTTTACATAGAGATTGTTTTATTCATTTAAATTATTTTACAGACTGTAAACATGAAAATCTGAATTGTAAAGTTTAAGTGAATATGAAGGATTGTTTTTTTAATGTTTGTAATTGTCCTATGAAGTTAAGAGGAAACCAGGATGGAAATCTTAAATGTTTACTTACATATTTTTTGTATATAATTCAACAGTATATTGAATTTCTTTATACTAAAAAATCGCAAACACCGCTGTCGCTGTTTTGGGCGTTCAATTTCATGTTGCATATTGTCTGCTTTGTAAAAACCATTGGGCATGTTCTGGTAGTACAATGAAACAAAGGAATTTTTAATTCGATAATTTGTTCGGGAATAATTTGTTAAACTTGTAAAAAATACAATGCGGTCCGATTGACAGAATACAGACATGTAACTACAATATTAAAATTTGACGTTGTGAAAGGACCATATTTGTTTATGAACTTAAGATGTTTTTTATTTTCACAATTCCAATTTGTTCAATAATTTTTGACTTTTTACTGTCATTCAAAATTTTAGAATTTTAGAATTCTGCTGGAAGAAATCTTTTACAACCAGAAAAATAATTCTTAAACCATTTTGATTTCTTTAATGATTAGCAATTAAAAAAAATTCGACTTTTTTAGTATAAAATTAACTATTTTGTGTTATTTTTGACACGATATTCACTTGGGCATAGTTTTGTCAAATTTAATTTTACTGTTTTCAATTTCCTCTTTTAAGATATCACAAACTAATCACGGAGTCAAAAATAAACAGAAATCACCAATTGTTCATTTGATATTAACTTGCATTCTTGTATAAGTCTATTTATTAAACTTACTTTTTATTCATTAATTGGTTGAATTAATATTCAATACTTTTAAAATATTAAACTAATACGATGACTTAACACATCCTAACGATAAGCTTTAATACTTTGCACTGCGAAGTGGGTCTTTCCTCCGAGCATTGTCTCAGTTTAATTAGCGAAGTTTCTGAAATTGCAGAGATAAAATATAATCCTTTTAATCTTGTTAGTATAAGATTGGGTGAGAGAGTTTTTTGAGATAACTGAAATCAAAGGAAGCATTTAAAATCGAAAATTGAATTTATTACATTTTAATTTAATATAAATGTCCCTTTTTCATCAACACAAACAAAACTTTATCGACTATTTTGACCATTTAAACTATAAGTCTATTGCCGTTCAAATTAGTTAGACCATGTCGCGTTACGAAACTGTTTTCTTATATATTTTTATTTTTATTTTATCACTTTATAAGTTGACACCAGGGAAAAATATGTTTACTAATAGCCATATGTTTTAGTTATTGAGAAAGAAATTACTGACCTTTTTTTCAGCAATATATACAAAAGGTTTTAGTCTTCGTCGATTATTTGAACTATTTCAATGTACAAATTAGTCAGACTTTGTTATGTTACTAAATTGCTTTCTTATAAATTTTTTTCTTAATTTTATAAGTTTATAAGTTGATGTCAGAGAAAAATATATTCCCAGATGGCCTCATGTTTTAGTTATTGACAATGAAATTATAGTAAACTGGGGACATTTTGACAATTGAAATTTTTCAGTGAAGTATTTGTATATTTCTCTTACTGCTGGGGAAAGAAAATAAAACTTTAGACTTCGGGAAGGACTTATAGTATTAAATTATGGCATTTAAATATTTTTTTAGCTCTTTTTTTTCAGTAAAAAATAGAAAACTTTGTGGGCAAAGTTACTCAGACAACCGGGGTAACTTTCCTCTCGACTTTGTAGGGTTATCGTGTTGTATTGCCCAACAAAAACAAAGGAATGAAAATTCAGGTATAAAAAATACCTACAATGATTTTTTCATGTATAAATATCACATAAAACTTGTCATCAACCTTACGAGCTTCACGGTTCAAAGTTTCTAAGAGTTTCAAATTGCTTACTTGCGGCCATTTTTTAAATGGATAAATTTTACTGTGTTAAGCTTGGACTAAATTAAAAAAATCTAGCCTCATTCATGTCAACAACATTCTTTATTATTTGTTCAGCACTGAATAGCTATTTGAAATAACCCATGTTCACCATTTCAAACATTCATTTATTAATTTTTTTAAATGCGTAAATTAACCACAGTTGCCGGTATACTAACAGTTTTGGCCTATAAAACATTCCAGAAGGTTAACAGGAAATTAATGTAGCAATGTTCATATTACTTTGTCCACCCACCATCTATATTGTTATAGATTGTGAGTTACGAATATTATTTTCAGCTTTTTTATAATATATATTTATCTTATATATTTATCTTATATGGTATCATAAACTTGGGTATTTAACAATCTATTGGCAACACTATATAGTTATTATTAATTTTGTCAAGAAGATAATTTAGGTAGTGTTGAAAAATTAGCTAAACGTTAAGTATTTATTTATATTCCCTTTGTTAGCTTGTCTTAAGTAATAATTTGAGTAGTTTTAAATATATAGTTTTACGTTAAATATTTTTTCATAATAAATTTGAATTTTAGCAGAAGTAAAAGCTTAGTTGCAAATATATTATTTAAATTTATTTTTGATCTAAAATGGTTGTAGAAAGCTTAAACATAAACGGAGCAATGGTACCTTATACTGTCATACCATGTCATGGAGCTTGCCTTTAACAATATATATATATATATATATATATATATATATATATATATATATATATATATATATATATATATATATATATATATATATATATATATATATATATATATATATATATATATATATATATATATATATATATATATCTTGATTGCTCAAGTTATGGATCGAGAGGTGCGTGAGCAGATAGTACATCATATAAAAGAACATTGGTATGAGTTTTTTTTTAATATTTTGGGACAAAGATAATAATTTTAATACTTCTGCCTACTATGCTGAAATATTCCGAACTTATACTTACGGTAATTTGTGTGTTTTAATAGCTGCCGGAAAGATTTAAAGTTGCTAAAATTTAATACATTAAGATCTTGTACTATATCTGGGACATTCCCTTGAAAATACTTAAAATTGAAATATGAGTACTTCCGCATAGCGGGGAAAGTTGCGGGCAAACATGAAAAATTTTTTTGGTTAGTATATTAGTTAAAACTAATAAAGGTGTTAGTATTGGTGGAGGGATTGAAGAATTAGAATATTCAAATACAGTAGTGCTGTTCATTTGGCCAGTTTACCATTTAAGTTCTTATTTTGTATGAAATAATTTAGAATAATAGTAACATTTCTATTTAATAGTGAAATGTAGAACTAAATAAAAGTAGGTTATATATATTGCATGCTTTAACCGAAAGAAACATTATTACAACTTTTCAGTTAAGAATAACAAAATTAAGTTTAATTCCTCACCCTCTTGTTATTTATTTTTAGAATAAAAAGAAACTTCCAGCTGAAATAAGAGTAGAGTAAATAAATAACGTTAAAAAGTCATTCATCGGATTTCTCTTTATCGATTGGTATGTTGAATAGATTGATATATTTCACTTGTCACAAGCAAGAATGGTAAAAATTTTTTTTCTGAAAGCCGTTATGAGATACGTCCTACATTGATTTCCGATGTTTTAAGAGACAGAATCTCTGACCAATGATACTAACGAAAGCACTCGTTTTCTTGGAAGTTTATACCAACTGTAAAATTTGAAAAATGTTTAATGTAGATAAATAGTCTTTTTTTTTATCAATGAAGTGGCCCCAAAATGGGATTAAAAAAGTGAGGTTAATTATAAAATTATTGTCTCCTAGTCAGATTTATGATTTTAACTCTTTGACGCAGAATTTTTGTTAAACATATTTTTCATTATTTTGTATTAGTTTAAGTCAAAATAAGTGATAAATATTATATTAAGCATTTCAATAATTTATGGTTATGAAATACAGCATGAAACGCCAGTGTCTTTTTTCAGAGTTAAAGTAAAGAGAGTAATATCTTTCAAGCACGCCCCACTTCAAAACAATGATCTTTCAAATTTGCACTTATTTATTGTTATTTAGATCTAAGAGAAAAAATTATTCACCAGTGAAATTTCTTTAATTTACAAAATCACTTAGAGATAAGTTTTTGAATATGAATAAAATATAATTGAAACACCTTTTTTGGATTTTATATTTTATAAATACAGCCCCGATAATCTAACAGATTCTTTTAATTAACTATTATTTTATTTTTTATTATAAAAAAATACCAAAATATATTTTTACAGAAAAAAATATATAAAAGGGACTATTCTAAATAATTTAACAACGATATTATTTTAAATTTTATAGCCGTCGTTGAATAACAGACCAAATTTTCAGTTTACGACACCAATGTTCAGCTCCAGATCCTTGTAATCTTGAACCCGATCCAGAAGACGAGGGAACTCCTGGATAGGTTAGCGGGAGAAAGTTGCCTTCGCAGAGAGAAAGAGAGAGAGGACTTTTGATGGAACTAATCAGCACTTGCGTTACATGTTGAAGAAAACCACAAAAACCTCCACGGTTAGCCTGACGGCAGAAGGACTCTAACTCAAGATCTGTCTATCTCTGAGGATATTTTACGTCAGCACTCTTGTCGCCGCGAGTAGGGTGCGGAATTCGTATTGACCAGCTATAGCTGGGATTCGAACCCGGTTCACTTCATTGGGAGGCCAGAGTTCTATCCCCTGAGCTACCACGACTCACAACGATACTATTTTATTTTATAACCTCCTTTGAGCAGCCGACTCATTTGTTTTGGGTTTACGATTACTAATCTTCAACTCCGTAGCCTGCTAATTTTGAACCCAATTCAAAAGACAAGGACAGTCTTTTGAATTGTAATACACCAAACCGTGGTCTAATGAACCACGATTACAGATAAAAAACCGGACTGAATTTTTTTTTAAAAATCTTAAAATGCACAAATACATTATTCATAAAATATTTTTTGTCTGTAGATAGCAATGTGTGAAAATTAAAATAAAAACCCAATAAGGGAAATGAATTTCTTTATCAGGATCTCGATAAAAATTTTCACAAGTATCCGGGTCCCATCTAAAATTTTACCCATGATTTAGGACAATTTTAATATATATATATATATATATATATATATATATATATATATATATATATATATATATATATATATATATATATATATATATATATATATATATATATATATATATATATATATATATATATATATATATATATATATATATATATATATATATATATATATATATATATATATATATATATATATATATATATATATATATATATATATATATATATATATATATATATATATATATATATATATATATTTTTTTTTTATTAAATTATTTATGGTCAACTTTTTCAAATTATCCAGTATAATATTACCTTGCTCACATCCATTTCGGGCCCATCCTTGGTAACTAACGAATCAATGCACAGCATAAAAAATCACTTCAGCAAAGCAGTAAGAACGGCACTTTAAAACCCTCTAGTTAATTTCAATTTGCGCTTTTGTTTTCATATTTTGTAATCTGGCAATCTTGTTGCGAAAACATTTTTAAATCATTCTTGAAAAATTTCCCGTTCATCTGATTTCGCTACTCGCTTTATTGTTTTTGTTTTATACTGTTTTTTCTTTTTCTTTTATTTTATTTTCTGTTTTTACGTGTTATTTTTACTCATTGTGTTCTATTCTACTTGTTGTAATTTTGTAAATTTTTTTTTTGTTGAGTGCTCCTATCACTATTGTATTAATATATTTTTTCCGTTTTTTAAGAAAAAAAATTTCATTTTTTTTTTATCTGTTGTTTGTTATTTTTTTAATTATTATTCCCCCCCTTTTCATATGTCTATAATTTTCCTTTGTTTTATCTTCATTTTGAACTATATATATATATATATATATATATATATATATATATATATATATATATATATATATATATATATATATATATATATATATATATATATATATATATATATATATATATATATATATATATATAAGAATTTACACCACTTAGATAATCGCTTATATTATTATTCTCTTTTTAGGACGAATAAATTTTTTGGAATGTGATATTGCTATAATATAATACAGAAACGCGTATTAACTGCATCAGCATTCTATTGGTTTTGTGTAAAATTCAATAAGGGCAAAAAGCGAAATTAAGATTTGGGAGAAGCTTTCCTTTCATCTAATTTAAAGGTGAAATTTCACACTTTATTGATTTGGTAAAGCACGCTTCCTCAGAACAGTCTCTGAGAAGAGAAGATCATCATTGATTGAAAAGATTCCTCAAATGTCCCAATTAGATTCGATTGGTTGAGAAATAGAACAAAAATTGACGTTCTCTAGATTCTTAAGAGGAAGAACAGCTCACATGAAGTACAATATTGACCGGCCAGGGTTCAGAAAAAAATTAAAAAACGTATGTACTCGCTTAAAAGTCCATTCATTAGTTCATAAAATGTTTTTAAGCAATATATGTTTTATTAAAAAAGAAAGACTTGTCTGAAAATAATAAGCTTGTCTGGAAACAATAAACTCGAGAAAACATAAAACAATGTATTTATAAATAATTTGTTCAGTACATAGTACAATTAAAAACTAAAGAGGAAAAAAAATCGTGTATTAAAAATAATTGCTTGATTTGCTTAAGGCATATACATATGCATTTGCTTGACAAATGTATTTGCTTAAAGATTTGCGTGACAAATGTGCGTAGATATTTTAAAAATAATTTCTGAAATTTTTTTAAAAAAATAAGTCAGTTTAATATTTCTTCATATACATCATACTTTTAAAATTACTTTTTAAAATTACTTTTAAAATACTTTTAAAATTATTTTTTAAGAAAGAATCGAAAAGACTCATTTATAATTCAAGTAATTCTTCACTCTTAGCGAGGGTTTAAACTAAAGCAAAATGTTTTAAGCTAGCCGCTTTTGGCAACCCGTTGAGTTGCCTTTCAAAATTATCTTGTGCAACATATAAACTTTAATAGTAACTAAGCAAATGCTCAGCTCAGCTATACAGTTATAAAATGTAAATATTATAATTCTTCGACCACTTTAATTTGTTTTAAGCAATAAATTAACCAAATTTTTTCTCAGTCTTACTGTTACCCGGGCTAAAGTTCATTGATTTCAATTTTAACTATTTTCCAATGTAAGCAAAAGCGATATTGTCAAAGTTCTTTAAGTTATGAATTTTAGAAATAATTTAAAAATTTTAAATGACAGAAACAACGTGCTACAAGGTGTTTTGTCTAATGAAAGTTGGATAAATCATACGTGGTGTAAAAAAACGACTAAAGACAACTTCAGTGCTACTGGTTTCATATTTATTAATAGTTTTTTTCATTCTTTTTTTATATAGATTTATTCCTACACTTAGAAAAAAGTATGGTCGAAACTAACATAATATGGTAAAATTTACCATGTTACTAGCTCTATTTGAACACCAAAAAGCTCGGTAATTTTTACCGAAGTGCTTTGGTTATGATTTTGGTAAAATTTGATATAAGATATGGTTCTATAATATAAGATAAAATTTGGAAAATGTGGAAAAATTTGTTAATTTTATCATGATTTCTTAAAGCATAGCATAAAAACCTTTTATTCGGTTAAATTTACTTTCCAGTTTTGCATTTTTAATAAATGCGTGCTAATAAGCACTACAGTTTTGAAAATTCGAACATCAGGTAAACTGTTAAAATACGAACGAAAAAATTACCAAATGAATGGTTTAAATACCGTATATTTTGGCTGTTATTACCAAAGTATTATGCTTTTTTAAATTTTTATTTTCTTTCTTAAACTTTTTTGCCAGAAATGTCATTACTATACTGTACAATAATTTTATCAGAATTTTTTTCCTTGTATGACTAAGTAAAGTTAAGAAATCAAGCCATCTGAATTTATTTATATCAAACTTATGAAATTATTTTTTAATACCTTAAACTTTCTCTAGTTTAATATGCACACAGTAAAAGAAATGTGGTGTATAGTTGCCCCCATTTTTGAGGTTGAGCTAAACCAAAATTTGTCACAGTGCATGTAGTATGTTTGTTTATTTACTGATATCACTTATTTTCAAACGACTTAGAATCAATTTCAATAGCAATTAATAATTCATTTCAAAAACAAACATATTTTCGTTAATATATTTTACCGAATTCATTCAAACAATTGATATTTTGTCTGTTTTATTTAATTTTTTACGCAATAACTGCAGATAAAGTTTTGTACTTAAAAATGTATTTAGTTTACCTATACGCCTAAAATGGTGGAAAACAACCAAATTTTTTTACAGAGTTCAAATTACTTTTTCTCTCCTGATGCATCTTTAAATTGTGTAATTATAGTTAAACTGAATTTTAATATCGTTATTATAACCATTATCTTAAACAACCAGGAAGGGTGCAAGGAACATGATTTGGGCATATCCAGTATTTAAAGTAGCTGATGTGACCGATCCACCCCCAGGGTCATCATTCAAGATGAATGAGGATTATCTGACCAACTTTGACAAGCAACAACAGCTAAAAGAAATAAGATTATCAACAAGGGAATGGCATGAAGTCATGCTTAAAATTTTGCTAACAAACAAAACTATAAATTAAAAAATTTGAAATGATAAATCTAAATGTATGATTTATTTGAAAAGCCACACCAGTACGAAAAAACGATTTTGTGTGTTTTTGACAAGAATACCGTATTGTTCCGAAATTCTCTGAGATTTCAATTCAAATTTTTGTTATTAATTTTGTAAAAAAATTCTCTTAATTATTTCCTAAAATCAAATTTTAATTATGACAAAGACAAAATATTACCTCCCAATCCATTTTGAGAGATCTTAGATACAAATTTATTTCATAAACCCATTACCGCAACATTTATAAAAATTATTTACTTATTTTGATTAGTTAATAAATTAGTTAATAAATCTGGCACTAGTATTCCTAAAATTTTTTTTACATCAAATATAAAATTTTTAATGTAAAAGTTTGCGTGAATTTTAAGTTATTATTCCAAAACCATTTTATTTATTTAGTTTTATAAGAAAGCAAAAACAAGAATTGCAATGCGCAAACAAGCAAATTAACTATAAATATTAAACGTATTCTAACACTTAAACTTATCCATTTTTAAATTGTGCCCATGATTAACTGAAGTTATCTTTATATTTTATTCGCAAAATTTATATGCTAGCATGCTTCGGCCTTTTAATAAAAGAGAAAATTCTTGAAGACTTACAAACAACAATAACAGCATAAAAGTCATGAATTTCTAAATTTTTTTTTTTACTTTCAAGTATTTGGTTTTTATTTTCTAAGAAATATGGTATTATTAACTCTACTGGGAGTTTATTATATTTTAACACATTAAGTGGTCTTGTGTAGTGGTTGGAATAACTAAATTTTTTGTATATAGCTACAGCTACAACAAACTAATTTCGAAATATAGTGGCAGTTTAGCTATTTTTAGGAAAGGAATTAGTGTGATTGAATTTACATCCATGTTCAAAATGTAAAGAAAAGGTGAATATATAGATAGTAAATTTGTTGTTTGGATAAAAATAATAAAGGAAAAATATTTGTGATTTTGTTAAGTATTCAAAACTTAAATTAGCTTTACTAAGGAAAAAACTTGAGAAAGTACGTTAGAGACATTCTCATTGTGTTAACTGATAGATTAGAGTAAGATTTGTGCCAATCAGATTTAAAAAAGTAGTTGCGTTTGAACCTTTTTTGGATACTTAAATAACGTTAAAAGTATTTGCAAGGAAATGCTGCAAACTAGTATTTTTTTTTTGCATCGTTTTATTCACTACACAAATTTTCTTCAAAAAGTAGTGCATTATGCACTATAAACTACGAGAAAAAGTAATAACGAAAGTTATTTTAGTTATTTTCTCGTTTGTTGCGATCGTCTGTTTAATACTATAGTAAGGAAGCTTAAAACTTCGATTGAAAATGTTATGACGTCACTACGTTTCATTTTAGTACAAATATAGTTTTTATAAATAAACTGTATGAATAATTGAAAAAAGATTAAACATTAAAACGAATTATTCAGCAAGTTATCTATTTTTTTTCCTCTTAAATAATTTTTTTTGTGCTATACACTCTTCCCTACTTGTGTCACTTTCATTTATTTAATTAAATTTATGTTTAATTACAATTAAGCTTAATATAAAAATGACATAAAAATAATTATAATGATTTCAAAGAATTTACAGTTGTGCTTCCAAATTATTGTTGCTCTTAGATCAGTTTTTTTTGTTAGCTGGGTTCTGTTGGCACGAAAATTTGGTACATTTATCTGTAAATGGAACTCGAAGCATTTTCTTCAAAACTAGAGACATTTGACAAGTAGAGTGACAGTAAGAACCTAGAATTTATTACAAAACTATAAGAAATTAAATTAAGAACTAACTCTAGAATTGTTAAGCCTAGGATGAACTTAAGAACTGTAAAGCCAAGAGCAATCTGAAAAACTGATATGAGTTACGCATGCATAAAATCATTACCTAGAGTTTTTTTTGTTTTGTTTTGCTTTTGTCTTTAGAAAAAATATAACTATAGCTAAATTTGTGTTATCTGTGTTGTGTTATCTGAATATCTGTGTTGTGTTATCGAAATTTGTGCTAAATCTGTGTTGTGTAATTTTAACAATTTGGAAATATGTTTTTTCAAATGATTTTTCATTGCGTACAAAAAAAGTTCGTCCAAAGAAATCCTGCATCGAAATAAAGATGGAAAACAAACAGTTATAAATAAAGTTATAGTTTATGTTTTTTTGACAAAAAATGTAATTAAGTTTTCACCTAATTGGAAATCTACAAGTCATGTCATCGTAGGTGAATCACGGCATTCATCGATTCAGAAACCAATCAGGTTCGACACACGCGCGTGACGTTGCTTACAGGTATCCAATTAAATCTAATTTAAATCACCTAACCACTTCACTTCTTCTCCAGTTGCGAGTACTTCAATTACGCAACAAATATCCAATCGACTATATAAAACTTCGCATTGTTCTCAAATATTAAATAAATTTGTGCTTAAACATCTGTTGCTCACATTTTTATTCATTATCAGTTTCAATAAGCGAATCTAACAACAAAGTTGTAAAAATTAATATTGAAATTCAAATAGATAGTTTCATGATATTAAGTTATCTTTTCCTGTCAAGATTTAAATAGCAATTTTGAGTTTTGATTATTATAACAGTTTTTATTCTTTGCTTCGTTTCATTTTTTTTTTCATTTTCCACCGAGAAAAATAAATGATGTCGCTCACTAAATTAACAATTTGCATAACGAGGAATGAAAAAAAAGGGAATCTACTTTTTGTGAACTAAAATCTGCTCTCTTGAATATTATGACATTTATTTTAAACACGGAGAGATACACGGAAAATTTATATTTTTCGAAATATTTCTTGGATATTTAACTTAACAACTTTCGTACACGGTTTTCTGAAATAATTGGAATGAATACAATTTATTTGTTTCATAATTTAAGCAACTTTTCTCTTTTATGTTTTATGAAATTTATTGACAGAATCAAGTTCTTTTTTTTGAGATAGTTAATTTTATTTATTTTATATTAGAGAACCTTTATTTGAACTCAGAAACAGGTTTTGCAAGTTTTATTTCTTAATTTTATTTGTGATGTAAATCGCAATTTTAATTAAAATTAATATGTTTGCTATTGCTAATAAGTATTAAACTAGATCAAACTTACACTTTTACTTTCTTCAAAATTCGTTTAACTTATAATTTGTAGCCGTAAAAAATGACACACAAACGTACTCTCTCTGACTAACTACGTGAAAACGTACCATCTCTGACTAACTACGTGAAAACGTACTTTCTCTGACTAACTACGTGAAAACGTACTTTCTCTGACTAACTACGTGAAAACGTACTTTCTCTGACTAACTACGTGAAAACGTACTTTCTCTGACTAACTACGTGAAAACGTACTTTCTCTGACTAACTACGTGAAAACGTACCTTCTCTGACTAACTACGGGAAAACGTACTTTCTCTGACTAACTACGTGAAAACGTACTTTCTCTGACTAACTACGTGAAAACGTACTTTCTCTGACTAACTACGTGAAAACGTACCTTCTCTGACTAACTACGGGAAAACGTACTTTCTCTGACTAACTACGTGAAAACGTACTTTCTCTGACTAACTACGGGAAAACGTACTTTCTCTGACTAACTACGTGAAAACGTACTTTCTCTGACTAACTACGGGAAAACGTACTTTCTCTGACTAACTACTGGAAAACGTACTTTCTCTGACTAACTACGTGAAAACGTACTTTCTCTGACTAACTACGTGAAAACGTACTTTCTCTGACTAACTACGTGAAAACATACTTTCTCTGACTAACTACGTGAAAACGTACTTTCTCTGACTAACTACGTGAAAACGTACTTTCTCTGAATCTTTTTCATCGACGGATTCGGATTTCTGATCTCCAAAACATCAGGTGTAGCCACAATCAGGAAGAAACGATCCCAATAGGTTGGTCAAGTGTTCGGTCTAAAGTTTGGATCTTTTAATGTTAATTTTACATTTTTGCATATTTGGCCATATCTCTAGAACTTTTTAAGCAAATAAAACATTTTTTAGCACACAATTATAAAATTCGTTTATCCAAAGGACGTCCAAAAAATAACTTTTAATAAACATTTTTATTCTTTATTATTTTGTTTAATAATTTTGAATTGTAATTTGCACAATTTTTTACATCATTTTAAAGAATGTAATTTCACAAGGCAAAATTCTAAATTTGAGCGACATCGGTCGAACTGTTTCTGGGAAATGGAATTTTAAACGTTATGAACGTTAAACAATAAGATAAGATAATAAGAATGCTAAACAATTATGCGATTACATAAAATATGTTAGTTCAAATTGTGATGAATGACTTGAAAAAAAGCAGTTCTGGAAGTTTTTTTTTTGACAATGTCTCTAAAGAATGTGTAATCCTAATGGTGCACCCAGTGTTCCTTAAAATGTCATTATTTTCTTCAGTGTTTGATCACTTTATGTGCGTGAAAACACAGAAAAAGTTTTAGAAAAACTGCTAAAAGTTTGAATACCTGCGATGCAGTTTTATTTTTTGCCATGAATATGGGGCAGATTGCTTCTTTGACGAGCATGTCTTCACCCTTTTAAATCAATTTATGTCCCATAAAAAGATCAAGAATTTGAATCTATGTACCAGCAAAACTTATTCAAAATAATGAATTAAATATTTAAAACGGTAACAAAAGTTAGAGGTACCACCTCCTCTTTTTCAATAGCTATGCCTAAAAACAGTTATAGTTAATAAAAGAGTTAAATAAAGTAAAATATCGGGTGCTATCGATGGTTAATTTTATAAATTCGTAAATTGTATGAGCATTGCAGCAGAAATAAGCTGGGATAGTTTGAAAAAGTCAAATGAACTGACCAAACTAAACCACGTTTTTTTAAAAAAAATAAATATTAAAATTAAGAATATTCGCTTACAAATTCAGAAATAATGTACCAAATTATAAAAAGAAAAAAATATCGACACATTCTGCCAAATTTTGCATTTTCCAATAAACCAATAAATTGTCCAAGAAACAAATTGGGATTAAAATATTCTTCATTTATATATTATAATATTTATATAATGCGGTGAAATGTTTGTATTTAAATGAAGTTCAAATGTTTCTTTGAATGGATAAGGATTGTAAGATATTATATTTGAAATACTCGAGGATTTACCAATATTCATCATAACAGATTATTTAACCTAATCATACCTTTAACCATGATTAACTATTAAAGCGACCGCACCAGTCTTTGATCCTGTGAGCGATAAGTATAGAGGACACATTTCCGATAAAGATTCATTACAACACATTCAAAGCCAAATTGATTTGCTCATAACGTTGAGAATAGGGATTTGAAAGCATTTGGTTTAACGAGGCGATAATTTTGATAGGTGGAATTCCATTTCAAACATTCTGAGCTTATTATTTAGAACATGGTTCAGGACGCACGATAGCTATTCCATCTTCCTTGGGAATATCCCCTCTTATGGATAATGAGAACTTTTATCTTAATGAGATTTCAAGTGCTATTTTATTTCATATAACATAAAAAATGATTTGGAAGCCCTGATTATTTTCAATTACTCAATGTAATTTTTTTGTTGATTTTCAAATCAGGAAACTATTGATTATGCTTCTTATAAATTTATTTGGGGGCATATTGTGTCCGATCTATTGACTTCATATAATTATGTTGGAGAATATGAATCTACCATGCTAACAGAATCCCGAATTAGCTAATTTGTAGAGCTGTTCTGTATTGATTTTCTTGGCTTAAGTGACAAGATTATTTTCAATTACTCAATGAAAATTTTTTGGTAATTTTCAAGTCCGGAAACTATTCATTATGCTTCTCACAAATTTATTTGGGGGCATGACTATTGTGTCCGATCTATTGACTTAATATAATTACATTGAAGAATATGAATCTACCATACGAGCAGAATTCCGAATCAGCTAATTTGTAGAGCTGTTCTGTATTGATTTTCTTGGCTTAAGTGACAATATTATTTTCAATTACTCAATGTAAATTTTTTGGTAATTTTCAAATCAGGAAACTATTGATTATGCTTCTTAAAAATTTATTTGGGGGCATGACTATTGTGTCCGATCCATTAACTTAATGTAATTATATAGAAGAATATGAATCTACCATACGAATAGAATTCCGAATTAGTTAGTTTGTAAAGCTGTTCTGTATTGATTTTCTTGTCATAAGTGACAAGACTATTTTCAATTACTCAATGTAAATTTTTTGGTAATTTTCAAATCAGGAAACTATTGATAATGCTTCTTACAAATTTATTTGGGGGCATGACTATTGTGTCCGATCCATTAACTTAATATAATTATATTGAAGAATATGAATCTACCATACGAATAGAATTACAAATTAGCTAATTTGTTGAGCTCTTCTGTATTGATTTTCTTGGCTTAAGTGACAAGATTATTTTCAATTACTCAATGAAAATTTTTTGGTAATTTTCAAATCAGGAAACTATTGATTATGCTTCTTAAAAATTTATTTGGGGGCATGACTATTGTGTCCGATCCATTCTTCATCTATTCGTATGGTAGATTCATATTCTTCAATATAATGTAATTATATTGAAGAATATGAATCTACCATACGAATAGAATTCCGAATTAGCTAGTTTGTAAAGCTGTTCTGTATTGGTTTTCTTAGCTTAAGTGACAAATAAGCCTCAGAAAGTTAAGTTATTGTAAGAGGCTTTCGCTACAATAATGAGTTCTAAAAAACATGATTCGTTGCACTATTACGTAGCATTAAATTTTTGTTATCGAGTAGCATAGCTTTTAACTGGTCAAAATCGAACCCCTGAACATGGTTTAATGAAAAGAGAAAGAGTGAGAAAATTCAAAGAATATCCAAAATTTCTTTAGTAAGGTAGAATAGTGAAAAAGCAAACAAACAAAATAGTGCATCTACATTTTTTTAGCAAATACTATTATAATAAATTTAAGAAAGAAACATGCAAAGAAAGAAAAAACATCGAAGGAAATCATGTTATAATTCGTCCTTCTGGCAGATCATGATAATTTGTCCCTCTGACTAGATTTTTATAGTTTTTACCTTATTTAAAAAAAAATAATTCTGGAATTAATTCTTTTTTAATATGTATCACGCAAATAAGTAAATATGTGTAACTCAAAACAGAAACCTAAACATAATAGTTACTATAAAAATACTTAATGAAATTCATAAAGTAAAAACAAAAACATATTTATAAACATAATATAACATAACATAACATATATCATAAACGTAGTTAACTTATAACAAAACACATTTAAAATATTCATTACAATAAAAAATATATCTATTTTGGTAAAATGTACACTGCTGGTCATTTAAATCGCTACCCCAAGAAGGAACGCTAGTAGCAAAATGGCATTTAGTTATACATTATGGTGGATATATTCACTATAGGGGAAAAATCAAGTGATTGGATTTACAGGAAATTAGAGCTTTTAGATCCCGAGAAATTAGAAACATAATTTGGTACATCTGTCAGAATGAGGAGCATTTATCATTTGGACAAGGAGTCAAACATAAATTCTATGGCTTTATCGGAAACCAGAGTCAATATAGTTTCGCAAGTATGTCACTGTTTACTGGCAGTAGTGATTGGTGAGCAGTGGCAAGACATTTGCTCGGCAACATTTAGATTGCATGTTTTCAATTGTTCAAAGATCAGGATAATAGCCACGATGATGCCAGACAGGGTTTGAATGAAGGAAGGAGTCGGCAATACGGCGGTCAAGGAGTCGTTCATTATCCTGCTGAAAAATAACGTTAAGAGTGCCCTCGAACGCAAAGCAGAGTAACAGGTTTTAACACGTCTGAAATGTAGTGGTTAGCATTTAAAATGCCTATAATGAAAACAAGAGGTTATCGATCGTATTCAACAACGTCCTATATAATCACTGTGGATGATTGATCAGTATCGCGATATTGAATGCAAATAGGCAACACGCGTTCTTCATAATTCCATCAAACACGGATATGGCCAAAATGGTTATACGGACCGGGCATTCGTCTGTAAGGATGATGTGCTCCTTTTCATGGGTACAAGTTGGTTTTGAAGATGCTTTTTATCTGTGATGCTGGTCAAGAGTGGCAGAAGTCTTGATTGCCTTGTTGCCCGCCCATATTGCTGCAAACGTTTTCGAATTATTTGAGCATAAACTTCTTGCCTTGCAAACGACTGTATTCCAACACTCATAGCTCATAATATGGTTGTGCGGCCATTTATGGTCAAGCGAATAAGGTGACTGTTTTCATGGCTGACAGTAGTTGGGGCCACTGAAATTATACATGACTTTTCGTATCGCCGTCCTGAACCCATCAATTCCTTATGCTGTGAACTGTTAAGTTACCTCGGTCAACTTGAACTGCAATAATGTAGTACTATAAACCATAACCCTGGTAGATACAATCTTTTCTGGTAGCTACATTAAGTCAGTCGCGTCAGGGTAAGCCCTTCCTACACTAGGCATTACAACAACACTTTAAGTTGAAAATAACGTTAAGATACTAATTAAGTATGGGGACATTCACTGCCGAACCTCTGCTGTTATATATATTTTACCAATAATCACTGATCAACACTGTCACCACTGATGCATGCTTTGCATATCATACTATGATTTATCTGTCCAGTAAATTTCATAAGCATGACGTTTCATTTTCCTGGTGTAACAGTTTTAATGGTCCATAGTGTAAATAATTATTAAGAAATTTTTTAATTACTTACTCTTAACTATATAAACTTCTTTTAAGTATATAAAATAGTTATAATTGTTTATTTTTGCATCATGCCAAAATTTTTAACTCATATTTGGAGTAATAATTATTTTAAATCTGAATTTCTTTCAAGCGGATTTGTTCTTCAATTTTTTTTAATATATTGTGAACGGGAAATAAAAATCTATGATTGAAGTTTATATCTTTCGCCGCAGTTGCGTAAACATTTAAGGAATAGGACTTGACTTTTATTGTTATGTTATCGATGGAGTGAATGATAACAAGAAGTTGAATGATCAAAGATTCTTTCGTTAACGTCCCCAGTGGCGCAATTGGTTAGCGCGCGGTACTTATAGAGCAGTGCTTGCGAGTAATGCCGAGGCTGTGAGTTCGAGCCTCACCTGGGGAAGTGATTCTTTTTTAAATTTAAAAAAAAAAAATAATTTTTTTTTGTGAAATAGTGACTTTTAGAATTTTGTTTTCTTTCTAAAACTCTGAACTTCAAAATTTTTTTTTAAATTCCAGAACTTTTTTTCTATTTCTTAAATTATTTCGAATTTATTAAAAATTTATATTTATGCAATAACTGATTTTAAAACAAAGTCAAGCTGGATCATAGAGCATGCTGTTTACAAAGTTCATAGTGGAGCTATTCTGCGTGGTACTTATAAGATCAGTGATTGCGATTAATGCTGATTTTAAGCTTTCTGTGTTTTCGAGTCTCATCTAAGGAATTTTAAATAACAATTAACTTTTAATAGGAACTTTTAATAACTTTTTAATAAATATTTTTAAAAACATTTCTAAAGGAAAAAGTAATTTTGGGAATTTGTTTTTGTTCCAAGGTGGGACACAGTTCCCTGTAGATTACTGACAGCAGTCAGTGAGTGAACGAGTGACCACTTTAATCTGCCTGCGAAGAGACTGAGGGTGTGCAGTATCGATCCTCGTTAAACTGTTGCGTGCTAACTCTTCGACATTGCTCACGCAAGTCACTGGGCCATCAAAGTAACCTCTGCGGAGAATCGAAATTGTGATGGCTTGTCTACAAATCTCATGAAATGACTAAAGGAGGCTTTTTTTTTTTGTAAAATAGATTAAAATAATATAAGGATTACTGAATGATTTCCTTCCGAATATTTCATTATAGGCTATTTTTTAATAAAACATGACCATAGTTCAGATAATATATTTATCAATCTACGGCTTTTCCCCTAATTTTGAAAGTACAAGGCAGATTAAGTTCCTTGAAGACAAAGTGCTATTTTGTGCTAAATTTTTAATTAAATCTTTAATTAAATTTTTCAGATAATTAGCTCGAATTAATTAGATAATTCTAATTATGTTCCAGAAGTGAAAATATCACAATTTATTGCACGGATATTTGATTGATTAGACCAAAAATTATTGAAACATTTTAAATAAACTGACGAGAATGAAATAATCATTGTAATAACCCTGTTACAATTTATAGTTGATTGAATGACTTTTAGTTTATAAATGGAGCTGAACAGCCGAACTAGATTTTTGGTTTTAAGGCTATCAAAGTTTAACGCCATAACCCTGTAATTTTGATGGTACTTTGTTACTTTTATTTAAGTCACACTGGAGCTGCACAATGGGCTATTGGCGACGGTCTGAGAAACAACTCTGAGGATGATCCAGAGACAACATTCATACGCAACATCCCGTTTTACAAGGAGGACACATTCCCATGCATTCCACCATCAGCAGATCGTAATTTTGACCTGATCCAGTACCCCCAGACGTTTTTATTCATTATGGGAGCTTGGAGGACTCTGTTACCCCGACAGATTCAGCGTGCACCAGTTACCATTTTGTACACGGGAAGTCTTCGGCCGGAGGGGAGGCAACGCTCAACAAAACCAACACTGAAGACTAGGGAACTCCTGGATCAAGCACTGCGACGAACTAGAATTCGTGGAGGATTTTTTAATGAAACTAACCCACATTCGCCCTTTTAATAGTACTAATAGATTAAGAATTTAATGTTATTAACCCACATGAAGTAGAAAACCACAAAAACCTCCTACGGTTATCAAAACTGAAAGGGTATTCTAATCCATCTACCACTGAGAATATTTTACGTCATCATAGTTGTCACTGCGAACTGGGAGCAGAATTCATATCAGCCATCAATCGCTAGCATTCGAACATGGGTTATCTCAATGGGCGGAGAGTAGGGGACGAGAGCTCGATCCCTTAAGCCACTGGAGCTCGAATGAACTTATTAAATTATTAAATACATTATTTTTTTAAACATGCTTCGTATATATTGTCAATATATTAATAATATAATTATGCTATGCTATATTTTCAGCATATCGTCTAAATTATTAATAATGTTACGGGAACTAAGCCAAAAAATTAAATAGTATGAGACATTTCTCTATAAACTGTAAGAAGAATGCATAAGATTCCTTCAAAACTGGCGATCTGTAAAGTGAGTTATAATTTTGTTTCGTTATAATGGCAATCATGTTTACAACTCATTAAAATCTTTGTTGAAAGTTAACATAAATTTCGTTCATCAAAAGCAAATTCTACAATTTTTCAAATGATGGTAGTAGAATTTATCCACATAAAATGCATATTTTAATTTACATAAAAATGCATATTTGATATTTTAATCAAAGTTAATTTGTTATGTTTCTCAGAAAAAGATTTTTGGTGTTTTGCTATTTTGTAATTGTTATTTTGTAATAAATTGCTATTTTGTTTATCATCATTAAATTCTGAAGTTAAAAAGGCTTAATTGTAAACAAGCATTTATTACGAAGCGACGGAATTCCTACTGATATTAAAAATTTAACTTTTCATTTTTATAAAATTTACAAACCTAACTGCTTGTGTTATGTATAAATATTTGTGAAACATACGAGCAGTTTTTGTAATATAATTGCAAGGGTTTCAGAGAAGGTGATATTTTCAGCAAAAGTAAAAATTTTCTGCTTAAAATATCTTCTCCCATTATTTTTTTTAAATAAGCAATAAAAGTCTAAGCCAATTATTTTAATCGTTTTAAAGTGTACGTTTGATATCAATGTCTTAAGAAGGAAATTTCAGTTTTTAAAAGTTTTGAGTATAAGATTGTTTAAAAATTTAGTTAATATCTTCAGCATTAACAAACTTAAAGAATGTTAATAGCGTTAATAAAGCATTAAAGATAATGCCTCATTAAATATGAAGTTGAAAGTCTTAATTAAGTCAGAAGAAATAAGACATTTTTAAAATTATAAGGAAATGTGCACAATTTTAATTATTTATCATTTTCATTTAATATTAAGTATTTTATTTTTTATCAGTTAGACAGAGAAATATGTACATTTTGTACTTTTTCTAACAAATTAAACACCCTATCCCATCGCGATGCAGAATAGAATGTTAAAAATTATATTTTATCGTATTTATTTTAATTGAACATTTTATTTTATAACTGGCGTTGAAGAGGGTTTACGGCTAACAATGTTCAACTCCGTAGCCTTGTAATTTTGAATTCTGGGTTTTTGCGTAAGGGCTTTAGATAAGGATTTTTGCATTGGGACTTTTCGATGGAACTAACCTGCGTACGTTGCATGCAGACGATAACCACGAACACCTTTCACAGTTAGTCAGATGGTAAGGGGATTCTAATTCATGATCAGTCTACCCTTGAGAATAGTTTACGTCAGAACTGTGCTCGGTGCCAGCCGGGAGCAGAATTCATATCAACCAGCCATTGCTAGGGCTCGAACCTGGTTCACCTCATCGGGAGGCGAACGCCCTAATCTCTGAGTCACCGTGGCTCTAAACTGGGTACTTTCATCTGATCATTTGGTTGTGTATTATCACGTGATTTTTGCATGGCGTGTTAACGTTACAGCATTAAGGCTTGAGTTTATTATCCCGCTGAATCAATTTTCAAATCAGATTTAATTGAATAAATGTAAACGGGGTCGCATGCGTGCGTCAAGCTTGATTGGCAGACTCACGTATTAATCTAAGGAAGTAAGATCAAGAAATTATAGAAGAAGCAAATCAAATCAAATAAATAGAGCATATAGGGCCGGGATAGCCTGGTCGGTAGGGCGCTGGACCCATGTCCAAGAGGTCGTGGGTTCGATCCTCGCCGGCCGAAGACTCCCCGTGTAGTAAATGGTGACTGATGCACGTTAAATCTGTCGAGTCTCAAAGTCCTCCATGTTCCCACAACAAATCAATACCTCTGGGGGTACTGATCCAGGAGTTTCCTTGCCTCCTGGATTGGTTCAAAATTACAAGGCTACGGAGCTGAACGTTAGTAGTCGTAAACCCATGAAACTGGGTAGGCTGTTCAACGACGGTTATATATAAAAAAAAAAATAGAGCATATAAGAACGAAATTATTTAACAGTATAGTAATGCTTATTACCTAAACACGAACTAAAGAATCAATTCCCACAAAATTAACTTTGAACAAATTACTAGCAGAATATTATTAATCACAATTTTATCATTCCAACACAGTACGTGAGTATGCAAAATAAAAAAAATAATTCGTATAGATAAGTACGTATGCGTAGATCGAAATTCTGTAGATTTTAATAAGCAATAAATCCGAAATGGCAATAAATTTTGATAAGTATTAAAAACTTTTAACTGCAAAATTATGCATATAGTGCAAAAATATTTACGGTGCAAATGGACGATGAATAAACTTTTATTTATTTAAAATATTTGGAAATTTTGATTTGAACATTCACTTTTCTTCTCACTGCAAACAATAAATTTTCGACCTTTGTTAATAAATTGCTTTTCAATTCAAATTCGCGTGAATACAGAAAGTTCCTCATTGTTTCTAAGTCTTCGGAGTCTACCACCGATGTTGCTCTGGATGTGGTTCTGTTTCACCGCCTTCATCGATATCACTTTGTACTTCTTTAACGTCAGCAACCATTTTTTCAATTGACATCATCACGAGTTGAAAAATATTCATCAACTGATGCAAAAACATTAAGCATGATGTCCGAGGCACTTTCACTAAATTGAATAAAATCCTTGCTTTCCTTATCATCATTAGCATCAGGAATTATTATTTTACTTTTAAAAACGAAATGACTTCATTTTTTTCAATATCGGTTGAATTTTTGAATCTATCAAAGGATCTGCATTAAAAAATGAATTGTTCAGGAATCTGCCAGTTAAAAAAAGTTTTAAGCGGGTATTATTAACAAAAGGATAGAATTTTTGATGGGACCGTTAAAACAAAACGATAAATAGCTCATGAGCTGCAATAGTGGCACGGCTCAAAAAACACGCGTTTTGGACTAAGAACAAGTGTAAATATGAAAATACGCATTCTTTTCAGCAGCAATACTAGCACAACTCATAATTCAATTTAAAAGTAATCTTCGTTTAAGAAAACTAAAGCATTTCTCATGCATTTTCCTTAGCGAGGAAAACTTTGTTGCGTTGGCGAAAAGTCATAAAAAATATTTGAACTTACATGCCGACGGCGTTGAAAAATAAAGAGCTAAATATTTAGATGAATCTAGAAAAAGTGGAATTTTTATATTGTTGGCCAATTGAAAAGCCTCCCGTTATTTTCTATCCTGTCAGATATTTTTCAGTCTCATTACAATCAGCCATTGTACTACTTCTAAAAAGTGTGCAAACTAGTTAAAAGCGGGGAAACGACTAAAAGTATACTACTAAAAAGTGGGGGAATATTTACTATATATCAATCTGCAATTTTTTTTTGCCTTATTTCAATGAGCCTTGAAAATTTTATTTTATTTTTCATGACCGGAGTTTAACAGCTCATAAAAATTCTGAATTAATGACCATCAATGTTCATCTTTAACCTTGTAATTTTGAACCCAATCCAGAAGACAAGAAAACTCTTGGATCAAGCATTGAGACAGAATGGTATAAACCCCCATTTACGTTATATGGAGAGGAGATTCCACGGTTTTCCAGACGGCAAGGGGACCCATGATCCGTCTAGATATGTTTTATTCTATTCACGCGTCCAGATGCCTACCTGCAACATTTCTTTTAAAAAAATCATCTTTAAACATTTATTTGATTTTAAACTAGAATTGTATTGTATAATTATATTTTCTTTCTAATTTTAAGCTTGCTTGAAATGGAAATCGGATAAGTAGTGCTTTAAAAATATTTCAGTTTCATATTTAAGTGAGATAAAATATCCTTAAATGAGTGTCCTTTATAAGTAATAAAATAATAAAAGTGTCCCTTATAAGTAATTTTTTATAGCGTGGTATATTAGATGCATTTTTCAAAATAATTCCACTGAAATTTTTTTTAATTGCCTTTATTGTTAGCTTAACAAATCGCTCATAGGCTGCAATAGTGGCACAACTAAAAAAACACGCGTTTTGGACTAAGAACAGGTGTAAATAGGAAAATACGCATTCTTTTCAGCAACAATACTGGTACAACTCATAATTCAACTTGAAGGTAATCTTCGTTTAAGCAAACTAAAGCATTTCCTATGCATTTTCCTTAGCAATGAAAACTTTAAATCCACTTATCTCAAAGCATGATTTTTTGAGTTGTGCTGCTATTTCAGCCCAGGAAACGAGGAAAACGAGACATGAGGTGAACAATTGAATGAGGATCGACTGCCTTTTTAACTTAGGTTATAACTTAGGTTTTTATAAAAATAAGTAAAAACAATGCAATTTTTTGCTGCAAATATATTCCAGGTATATTCGTTACAAAATGCTGATTAATTTGCTTTTTGGATAAAATGCTAATTAATTTGCATGTGATATTTGTGGGACTTTAAATGGAGTTACTCAGTTTCAATTTTCTTCATTGATTTTCATTTAACACTTAAGAAACAAATATAAAAATATGATAAATAAGTTTCCTATAAAAAAGCTTGAATTGATTATACAGATGAAAAACAAAAATGTGTTTTATTTTAAGCAACAAACATTTTCTCGAGTGCTTTATATCAGTATCGCGTGCTCCTTTTAGAAAAATGAGAAAATGGAGAGGAGAAACTGATAACAATTATAAGACACTCCTATGTAGTGATTTTCGATTCAGATAAGAGAAACGAAGGTTGCTTAAAGATAATTGGAGTTTTCATGTTGCAAGAAAAGATTTTTTTGCTTAAAAGAATTATTTTGTTCGGTAATAGTTGTTAAACTTAATTATGGAAGTTTAGAGAAATAAACAGTTTTCATTTTACGAAGATTAGGATAACAGATTTATGTGTAAGTATCTGAAACTAAAATTAAGCACAGTTTTTGTTTTTCAAATAATGGATTATTTTATCGAGCGACTATGACTTAAAGCAACGTATACACTATTTTTTTCTACTATTTTTTATTAAATCTAATTCTTGTATTTTTTAATTCTTAGTTTAACTTTGTTTAGGGCAATTAAGAAAACCTTTTTACAATTTATTAATTTCAGTCACTAATTATATTGAAAAAAGTGATGTTAAGGTTCTTAACAAAATTTGAGCTGAATGTTGCTAAAAGTAACAAAATTTAATCTTGAGCCTCTTATACAGTATATTTGATATCTCTAAACAGATGGCAGCACAATGTGTTTTACGTTATACAATTTGAAATTGTTTAAAATTTTTGAATAATGCGTATATGACAATTAAAGGTAATAATTAGAGTCATAAAGGGAATAATTAGAGCCATAAAGGTAATAATTCGAGCCATAAAGGTAATAGTTATGCCAATGAAAGGTAATAATTAGAGATGTAATGAAAAAAGAGAATTTCTATGTTAATAGGAGTAAATAAATTTTTTTCTGAAAAATGTTGAAGCGCTTCTATGCAGTGTAAAGATTTTAATTTGCAATTAATTTAATTGTAAATAATGCGAGTGCAATTAACTTTATTATAATTAATTATCAGATTTAATTGTAATAATAAATTATTTTAATTAACCAATTAATTAATTAATATAATTAATTATTGAAATTATCATAATTATTCCTGGTCGGAAGTAAATTCGAAATACTTCCGAACCGCTTAGGGTTAAAAATTTTATGTTCAATAATTTTTGTTTGTAAAAAAGGGAGAATTTTTCTACCTTCCTCCGTTAACAGTCGAATTGAGTTCGGGGTGTTTTTCCCTGTAGGAAAACTTCTAATTTCATGTTAATTAATACAGAAAAATATCTGTACTACTTCGAAAAAGTCGAGAAATAATTAAAGGGTTATATAATAAATGATCTGATAAAATATTTTAACAAAGCAAGACTGTTACCCTTTAGTTTCAATGAAACATTTATCACGCATATGCTTTCATAATTCAGGTGAGTTGAAGATTTTCCGGTGATATCTATTAAGCACTAATGGTTAACAACATTACAACTGTTGAGTTTAAAATGTCATTGTCTGATATATTAGTTCTTTGATTTTACTGTATCTGATATATTTTATTATTCTTGTTTTAAACTTGAATAGATATTTTACAACTATTATAAACACTCCAAAAATACTGTATTTGTGAAAATATATTACAAAAATATGTATATCATAAGTGCATTGTATTAACTACGGTATAAAGTACCGACACTTTGGGGGCATCATATGCTTTACCGTAAAATCCATTTTTACCTTAATATACTATAATATCCATTTAATTAGAGTGATTCAGGGACTTAATGGTAATTGTTACTGTATAAATTAGGTATTTTGCTCCGTAACATGTTTCGGTAATAGTGAATTTTTCAGTAAAAAGTACCGACATTCTGAGTACCGGTACCTTTTGCTGCAATTTGATTCAGACAGTGTAGAAAAGAACTATGATTGTCAGAGAAGGGTTTGCAAAAGCTTTTATTTTGTAGACTTTTGATTGAGTTAGTATTTCAAATTTAATTTTTTTTCCTTATTTTTTAAAAAGGTATAAAAAATGAAAACTTGTCATTTTGAAAAAAAATCTCTAAATCTTTCTTTCCCCCCTTTTTTACAGTTGTATTTGCTTCATCCAAACCAGCTGAGTAAAAGTTTGATAAATTCGTCCAAACAGTAAATCTGGGTTTCCCCAAGAGAACCATTTTGTTGGTATCTGAGGAAATCAAGACAGAGTTAATATGAGGAGAAGCACAGAACAAACAGCCGTAACAGTGAGGAGAGAGACAACGAAACTGATTGCTTTCATGGAGAGGCAGTGAAAGAACTGAAGAAATAAAACGTCTTTCTTATTTGATGAACTTTTAAAGAAAATATTGTATGCACCCCGTTTCACATATACTTATCATTATATAATAATAAGTTCAAAATATATTGTATGGAAAATGTATTTTAGTTTTGCATTATAATATTACTATAACATTCAGTAGATGGAATACACACTATTTATCAGGTGTATTGATTTTTTGTCTGGTTTTTGAAATTTGAAGCTGAGAAATTAAAACAAGGAAGTATATTGATTTCATGAGAAATTAATATTACAATTCGACACATAATATTCAGAGGATAAAGCGACGAAACATTACGAGGAATGTATTAAAATTAGTTATATACATAATAATAATTTCCCCAATAGTTAAACGTATAATAACGTATAATAGTCAATAGTATAAGGTGGAAAAAATAATTTATAATTATTTAAGCTCGTTTTATTTACCTTTCTGTGTTAATAAGAGCATTTGGGTAATTGGTAGGACCCCTGATTGAAGGTTTGATTCCATTCAGTATTAATTCAACAGTACCTGTTTCATATTCATACAGAAAATTAGTGCAAAGGAAGCATCGATCATTATTTAATTTTATTTTCTTAAACTGAATTAGGCTTTAATGTTAATCAATACATTATAGACGAAACTGGAAATTTCGTCTGAGTGTATATTGTACAAGCACTGTTATTGAATTTTTGTACAACTATTTTAATAATTTAAAAAAAAAATGGATATTCTCCAAACTATTTAAAAAAAAATTAATTCATGACTTCTAAGTGTATGTTATTCTAGTAAATGGAATTGAAAATTTGAAATTAAGGAAAATAATCGTATTATATTACTAATTTGTTCAATACTTTATAGTTGTTAATCATCTTGTACATTTTTAAAATAGTAAAAAATTCATTTTTTATTATTTTTTAAGTGCATCCATTTGCTTAAAGTTGATAAAACTTAGGGCTCAAAATACCTTTCATTTGTTTATATTTCTTTTACGTAAGTTTTAAACTACTTTGCTCAGGATTTATAAAAATTAATTGTTATTGAGTTAAAAAATAATTGTATTAATGATATAGAGCTCTCTGATATTAAAAATAACATATTGAATAAATTTTTTTAAAACAAAATTTGAATATTCTAAAATAAAAACTTTATAAACCTTCAAAATGTTCATAAAATTTTAAAAATTTGTTCGCTCAACAACAGTTATTTATCCTAAAGGAGGAATTTATGAATAAAGCTCTTTGATTAAACGTTTTTAGATATTCATTTAAAGTTTTCTTTACATAAAGTTTGAAATTGCTTAATATATCTCTAACCTTATTGTGAACTAAACAGCTTACATTGTGCTTATTATCTAATATGTGTGAGTATTAGATACTTAACAGATAATTAACAGTTGAAGCTACTTAATATCCCCTTTTGATGTCGCTCATAGCCTAGTTTTGTGGAGATGCTTCCTGATAATGGTATATTATAACAAACTAAAGTAGTACTTAACTAAAACTGATATGCACATTATGTCAAAATTGAGGATTGGAAACTATCTAGTTCAATGGATTTATTTATTTGATTAGTGTCTTATTTTACACGATTGGGAGTTCGTGCAAGCACATATTATAAAACATGTTTATTATACCTTGTTGAAGAAAATTTAAATATGTTAAGCACTAAGAAAAATATTTGTAAAAAAAATATATTTCGTCTCATAGTATAATCTGAAAGAAGATTATATTTACTGTTTTGATGCTTCTTTCAAAGTAAATAATATGTTTACTGTAGAAAATTTTGGTGTCTTTTAACACAATAGTGGCAAGTAATTCCATTGGGTGACGTGAAACACCATAATTGTTTTTTTTGGTATTTGGTGTAGTAAAATACGAGGTCATAAGAGTCCGCAAAGTTATTTTTACGATACAATTTAAAGTAAAAACAGCTGGTTTAGGATACACAGGCACATTAGCTCTTAGAATGAATATTAGTTTGTAAATCAAGTAGCACAGAGGGAATAGTAAGACAAATTCGAATTAGGCTTAACTAAAGAGAATGGGATTTAAATTAAATACAATGGTCCGAGAACTAAACATATAAATAAAACTACCCTTATTTCACAGCTAAAAACATACGTACATTTTGTTTCTGTTAATGTTATAGTTAGCTTGCAAAACAGCAACAAACTATTTCATACTCAATTGTAAACAATCTACTGACAATATCCGAAGTACCTTAATATTGGTATTTTGGGATGCGAAAATAATTCACAAAGGGCATAAGCTTGTTTAAGCATTCTCAATTATTATTGTTTAGAGTTAACTATACCTTTTAAAGTGTATATGAATTCTCGATTTGATCTTGACATAAAATAAAGGATATTGTTGTTCAATACCAAATTCGGCGAAGTATTACACCACAGTTTTTGCAATGAATAAATTTGAAAGGAATTCAGAGAATATCATACAACTTAGATTACTATGAACCTTTGTTCCCGATGAAAGTTCCTCTTGACTGTAAAAAAGAAAAGCTCTTATTTATTTCGTATTCTAATTTGAAAATCCTTATTTTTGTAAATTGTTTCTGTCATTTTGCAATAGGTGAGACTAATTTGGAAAACATTCGATATTTTGACAGATTTTGGGCTTATTGCAGCAGTCTCAGATACTTTTGGATTAATAGGACAACTTACCCTTATTTCATAATAAGCTTGGGATGATAAACCAATGACACGTCTGCTAATAGGTTATACGTGAAACATGCTTCGGATGCACGTAAGAAAAACAAGTAAAATTTTTTGATGCACTTATATTCCCTCGAAACAACGCTTTCAAGCATGAAAAAATACTTTTTTTTCAATTAAAAATTAAAGAGACTATTAAAAGCAGATTAAGAAACAAGTACGACATTTTTCTGGACGTGAGGGTGACAAGTGCCAAGTTTGCACAATATTGGGAGCAGGTTCATTCATGAATAAATTCTAATCAACGTTAAGAACCCATCTTGTTTCTGAGTCAAAGAACTCTTTTGTTGTGCTATAAATGACAAATAATGACCCAAATATTAAAGGGATGCTATCAAACCTAAACATTAAAATTCTTGTTAATTAAGTTCAATAACTGAATGGAGTTAAATGCATGTAGCTTTTGAAGGTAATACTGAAGTTATGTATTTATTATATAAATAGTTTGAAAATTAAAAAGCTTATTTATAAAAGCGTTTATAAGAGGACACCGTTTGTTAAGTTGCAAATGGTGGTTTATACCATTTTCAATGCGCGATGCAAGAGTTTTCTTGTCTTCTGGATGGGGTTCAAAATTACAAGGCTAAAGGTGAACATTGATAATCGTTAATTCAGAATTTTTATGAGCTGTTGAACTCTGGTCATAAAAAATAAAATAAAATTTTCAAGGCTCATTGAAATAAGGCAAAAAAAATTTCAGATTAATAGAGTAACTATTCCTCCACTTTTCAGTAGTACACTTTCAGTAGTTTTCCCGCTTTTTACTAGTTTGCACACTTTTTAGTAGTTTTTAGAAGTAGTACATAGGCTGATTGAATTTTACTGATAAATATCAGACAGGATCGAAAACAACGGGAGGCTTTTCAATTAGCCAACAATATAAAAATTCCAGTTTCTCCAGATTCATCTAAATATTTAGTTCTTAATTTTTCAACGGAGTCGGCATGTAAGTTCAAATATTTTTTTATGGCTTTTCACCAACGCAATAATCTTTTGCAAAAATTTAACCTGTAATAAATATTGCAAGTAATTTTTGTGTGCTAATTTTTCCTGAATTTGTCAAGAAAGGATTAAAAATTCACTAACTGTAGCTCTTCTGTGTCCAATGCGTTCTCGTAATAGGATGCTAAAGGAATCTTTCTTGCCGAATTTATGGCATTTATTTCGACAATAATTGTCGACATGAAATAAGGATCGAACTTTGAGGTTAAAGAAAGTTCAGATTGATTGAGAAAATATTTCCCCTCTTTTTAGTACTGCACTTTTAGTAGTTTGCGCAGTTTTTAGTAATTGTTAGAAGTAAAATAGGGATCGAATTTTGAGGACAAATAAATTTGAAAGTTAGTGAAAAACTATAAAATATGATAAAAAGAAAAAAAGGATTGGTACACTTCTTTGACTGAAGTAAAACATTTGATGAGTATATGTGTATTTTCTTTATTTAGAGCCAAGTAGAACTTATTTTCCAAATAACCATTGCATTCGAAAAAAAATATCTGAATATTTACGAAAAGAAAATATTATTATTAGTTTTAATTATTTTTATTTTTATAAAGTGCTTTTGTAACCTCCCGATAAAAATTGCGGATAAAAACAACTTTCATCGTTGTTATTTTTAGAATAAGAGAAAAATAAAAGATAAAAGAATAAAATTAAAAAATAAAACTTAATAATTGAATTAAACCCAACAATATGGGGAATAAGGCTTAAGAAGACTTTTTATAAGTCCTCTTAATTGAGAAACTACTAAATAATCAAATGGTTAGTCTGGAAAGAATGAGATTCGAACCCAGAACTTACAGGATATTTTGTTATAATCACACTTAACAAATATTTATTTTAAGAATAATAGTCAAAATTGAAGAAAAAGTGTATACACATTAGAGTATATATAAACGTATGAAGATTTTTTGATGATTTGAAACATTTGAATTTTTTTTACACTGTTAGAAATTTATCAGAAAAATGGTTAAATAACAATTATTTAATTGATATTTTACCATATTCAAACAAAGTAGTCAAATAACCATAAGTAAAACGGTATTTAAATTGTTAACTGAGAGAAAAACCGTTTATTAATTTCTTTCACCTAATACGGTTAAATAACCAGAATTTCATCGCCCCAACTAGTCAAACCAAATGAAGCCACTTAGTTCCTTGCAGATGTATGCATATTATAGGCGAGTAGGCTAATATATCAATATCCCGAATTTGTGATCCCGGGCTGTTAGAATACGATACTCTAATTCATCCAGAGATGACAGCACCATAAAGCTGCTAAACTATTTCCAATGTCCAGTTAAATTTCTTTTTACGATTTTGAAAACATGTCAGTTGCAAAAGGTAAAAAAAAATATTATAGTTTTGTATTCATGATTTTTTAACCATGTTAGTTGTAAATGGTTTCAAAACCGTAAATGTAAAAAATGTTTTCTACCGTAATTTTTACCTTTAATTGGATGGACAGAATACTGCTGGTTATTTTTGCATAATGTAAAATTGAAAATTCTAACATTGTATTGAAATTTAACGAATTTCCAGTGTAGAATTTCTGACTGAAAATATCAGAATCTGTTTCATTGCTGGTGTGAAAAGCTGAATTAAATTTTTTAGTTTAGCTGCTTTAAATAATAATAAAGAGATAGTTACGATAAGAAAGAGATATTTATTACATTTCTAACGAAAAGCTCACCTTTTTAGAAATAGAAAACAAACAGAATCTCCATTTGTGAATGATAGAGTTAAACAAAGACTGAACTAAGTCAGTTATTAACTAGAATTCTATAAAAAGATTCAAAATAATGTAAACGATATGATGATCCATATAAATAGTGCTAAATAATAATTATGCTTGAAAATATGCAAACGATAGTATTCTAATACAATACTTTACAGCTGAGCAAAAAAGATAGCATCTACAAGTTTCACTAAAAAAAATCAAATTATAATTTTTTCTTCACTTTCTTCATTAGAGATTTGACAAATTTTTAAATCGTTTTTGTTTCTTTCTTGCTTGAATTTCATTTTTAATAGAATTTTTAAAAATTCATTTCAGAAGTGGTCATCATAAAATACATTGTATTGAGAAACATGAAATTGGAGATTAATTTAAGTCAGCATTGTGATTATTGAATTTATAATTTTTTGTAAATTGGATTAAAAAAAAGAAATTCGATATGATATCATTGGTAAGCCAATATTTCAGTATTTTGACCATGTTATGTATCCAACACATAAAATATATTTACTAAAAATACTGAGCTACTGAAATCTACTTTAACAAACTGTCTTCACCTAAACAAAAACTCAAAATAAATGTATAATGAATGATCTTTTTCCGCTCACGTGTATATTTAATTTTTTTTTTCGTTATAAATAAATCGTTTGATAGATGGTGTTTAAAGTCTTTTGTGTCAAAACACGGTGTAAACGTTGTATGGTGAAAACTGCATGGTGACTTAGTGACTCACAAATCTCAGGAAATGCAAGACAATTTATTTTCTGCCGTCATTCGAAGATTTGGAAACTTTCAAATAAGTAAATAACTAATGGTTTTCTCTGACGAATCGAACTTAGTGTATTGTTCAAGCAACTGTTTATTTTAATTTAAAATGAAACTAACCTCTGTACAAGTTAAGAAAATAAAAATGGGAATATTTCATCATAAATTTGTTTTAGAAGAGTAGAAATAATAATTTAATCGTTAAAATAAACTCATTAAAAATTACTGTATAATGTACGCGTGTGTTGCATCATCGGTAAAATCCATTTTACCATAGAATATTAAACCGAAGTTTGCAGTAATATTTGCTTAATTAGAGTGATTACGTGATTTTACCATAATTATTACTGTTATAGTTATGGCTCATCAGATTTCTTGTTTCGTAACATGTTCCGGTAAGCGTCTTTCTATAACAGACATCATTTAAGCCCTTTAACGTTATCACAATTCGCCAATTAGAAGTAGAGCTCTTGCTCTTTCCTTAGCAACTTTTCTTTCGCGCAATGTGACTAACCTTGATTGATTATTTGGGACTTATAATTTTACTTCATTCAGTTATGAGTAACAGACGTTTAAAAAAATTTCAAAAAGGAAAAAGTAGGTAAGAACAAACCTATCCGAACTGATATTGACACATAATAATGTTTTTTTTTTCATTGGAAATGATTTATGTTACTTTTATATGAGATTTTAATAGATTTATTTTATATTTATTAATCACCATTCAACTAGATAATGACTTTTCTTTACTCTTCTTGTAGCTTGCACTAAAATCAAGGGATATTTAACATCGTCTTTATAGGATATTTAATAATTATTAAAACGAAAAAAAAAATAAATCTGTTTTTAATTAAAATGACCTGGTTCAGACCAAAAAAAACTTTAACCTAGTAAGTTTTATCTTTGAACTAAAGGCAATTTTTTTTCTTTCAAAACTCCAGTTTGTTTGAAAGTTATGGCAATTTTAAGTATTTTTTTCGTGAGTTTTTTTTCCCACCTTTTTTTAAAACTTTATATAACGATAATTTATACATACTTGTAGAAAAATACTTTTTTATTGCTTGAGATCTTTATTTTATAAACTCGCGCTTGACTTGATGTTATAAATAATAAAAAAGGAATAAATAAAATTAAAAACAAATAAGAGAAATGTATTAGATGTTGACAGATCTTAATATTTACGTCGAAGCTTTTAAAAATATAAAAGACTCAAAAGGGACATCGTTTCCAATTTCAATTGTTATATAATATGAGGTTGTCATTATTTATCATTAATAAATAAAATTACTTTCTATTTATTACTTCTCATTGTGTCACACGATCTATATTCATAAGTTGAAATAGTCATTCAAGTACAGTTGATTATTTTACGAATAATCGTTCATTTCGTTACGATCGACATATTAACAAAATGTTCTTAAATTAAATTATAATAATTTAATATTTGAGCGGAGTGAGCATGGGTTGGAGTCTCCTAATTATTATTATTATTATTATTTTAAAAAAAAACACTAAAAATGTAGCTATAGTTTCCTGGCGGGATGACTTATTATTTATTATTATTTTTGCCATAAGTTGTAATTGATTGAAAAATAAATAATTTTGGATATAGTGCATTAAATTATAATTTTAATTTTTAAAATAGAAAATATTCATCAAAGAATATATTTGAAATGAAGAAAGCTTGGGTGAGATTATAATTTAATTGTTCACTATATATTTTATATACATTATTTATATTAGGCATTATTGCGTGCAATAGTTAGAAAGATAACTTTGAGACAGTTTCTATCTATCAATTATCATTCTTTTATAACAATTTACTTAGGAAAAGATGATGCATGATTGCTAGATATAATTTTTTCGCTTGTTATATTGACGTATTTAACTTAATAAGAATAAGTTAAGAATTTCTATAAGAGGAATTTAAATTTGTTAAATAATGAATAAAAAGCTTGTTCAGCTTTTAGAGGAAATAGCGAGATCATTTTATCATATTAAAATTTAACTCAAGCCAGTTTGTCGGAATTTTTTATTTATTTATTTATTTGTTAACAGAAGGATTGAATACTCCAATGAATGTTATTAAAGCGGGGAAAAAATCTCCTTTTAGAAACTCATTTCCAAATATGTTAAGGTTCTTCTATTTTAATGTATATTAGTAGTTTTAGATCGTACTATAACTTTTGCCCGTAAGGTTGTAATAATGATGTATAATCATTATTAAATTATCAATAACCAGTGTTGATAATTTAATAATAAGTATTCACCATTATTGCACTCCTACAAAAAATATCAATTAATGTTAAGGCTTGAAGTTTCAAATGCAGATTGATTTTCATTGGAAAAAAAAATAATGACCTTACTTATTTTCACAAATTAAGTTCTTTGCTAACTGTAACATCATCCAAAGTTCCCAAAAAAGAAACTTCGATAATTAAAATTATCAAATCTCAACGTTGTCGATTGGCGAGGTTCTTTCTTCTGCTCATTGCGTGTGTATAGTACTTTTCCTGTTGAGGTCAACGAATTTCTTTTAAAATGTCTATAATCGAATCAAATGTATGATTAATAATGGGAGGAATAATTCTTCTTGAAACATAGCCTAAAAATATTTCCATATCAAACCTGATCCTTTGGTTCGAATAACAAAATTTCAAATTAACTGATCTGCAAGTTTCAGCGAATAAGTTCGTGTGATGTTAAATAAGGGCCTAAATGATATCTGTTTTAGAAAGACACTTCCAGTTAAAATGGATTTTATGGTAAAGAGTATCGGCATCCTAAGTGTCTATTCCTTTTACCCTAATTTGATTCAAAATTTTTAACAGCATATAAACATATACACCATGTTTTTAAACCCTTATCACCTGTTTTGTAAATCTGAAGTGGTATGCAGTATGTGAAAATTTCGACTGGCCCCAGCTATAATAGAAACATCAATATATTTTATTTAGCTGTATAGTGGTAAGTGTGATATGAAATATTATTTGAAGATATAGATGGTATATTAATAATATGGTGCAAAATATTGGAACCACAATTGTAGATTTTTTTGATAATAGGTAAAAAAGCCCACAGAAAGTACCGTAGTCAACTGGCAGGTCTAAAGTCAAAGTAAAATTTATGTTTCACACGAAGTAGTAACAAATTGGCAATTAAACTTTATACTGCAAGAAAAGCATTATATTTATAATACAGACTATTCATATTACAGCTTCATAGATCCTTGTACAAAGTTCATGGCATTTAGACAGAAATAAAGTTATATATTTTCCTTTTTTCTGTCTTTTAGTACCACAAAAAATTGTAGCGTTGAATCTGATCATTAGTTGTTCAAGATGTTTTGTGTATTTTTCGCTGACTTTCCATCAAAAGTTCGAGTAAACATTATTAGAAATATATATTTATGGAGTATGGAACTATGAGTTACAGAGTCATTTTTTTATGTGAATTTATTATTGAGCTACTAATTTAAAGTATTGTCCTTGAAGCAAGAAACAGTAAATTTAGTTGCAAACTAAGAATAAATGCAGAATTTCAACAAAAAAAAGTTTCTTTTTTTTCGAAATCTCAAAAAAATTGAAGTTTTGCTGAAAGTGTTTGAGAGTTCTTTATTTAATTCACATCTTTTAAGAAATTCTTAAAACTTTTAGCTTCTTTTGGATTCTTTCCAGATTTTATTGTTGGTTAGGACGAAAGATTTTCTTAAAAGGAAAAGATAACTTTTGAACTTATGGAATTAGTTGAAAAAAATCATATTTTCTAAGAAGAGTCTTTTGAAATTAAACTTTGACATCCTCTTCCAAAAATCTTAAAAAGTTTAAAGTCGTCGCGAAAAAGTATAAGCTTTGACGAAATGTATAAGTTTTAACATATGATATACGATTATGCTACCTTCCAAAAGTTTTATTAAAAAATAATTATTTTTCATTTGCTTACTTTTAATTTGACATATATATTAATTCAGTTTTACTAGTTTTACTCCTATATTGACTAATTAAAAAGCTTCATATCTGTAACTTTTATGGAGGTAAAGTTGTTGTAATATTCATTATTTTTATTTATAAACTTCTTTCACACATATTTTTTTTACTTACAGTTAAGTTTTAATTTATGTTTTCTTGATATTTTTTGGAACTTAAGAAACTTTTGATTTTTGTATTATTAAACAGCACAATACCTTTTAAAGAAAGGTAGAAAATAAAGAGGTCGCGTGTTTAGAATAAGGGAAATAACGTTTGATAATATTTAGAATATTTATGAATTTTTTCTCGAAACTTCAAGGGAATTTTATAGCTATTATTTGTTTGATCGTTTTATGGTTTCGAAAAAATAATTTAAAACTACACTTTCCTTAGTATTTAGTTTTTATTTTAAAAAAAATTTAATTTTATTGAAGTTTAAACAGATGAAAATGACTTGGATGACGCTAAAAAATTAACTCCTTTAAAACAAAGGTACTAGCACATTAAACACAATTACATACATAAAAACAAAGATACTTATTAAAAATCTAAAAGCAGACAACTGTATACGATTTTACTATCTTTCAAATATTGTTCATTGCAGAATCGTATTGGCATAGTTTTGACAGAAAAAAAAATGGATGAAGCTAAGAAATTCCATTAAGGTGATGGTCATTGGGCTACCGAAGCGGGGGTGCCATCCCCTCTGCAGAGGATCAAAGTTGTGATAGCATGTCTTCGGATCATCCTCAGGGATGTTTCGCAGACCGTCGCCAATAGCCCATTGTGCAGCTCTAGAGTGACGTAAATGAACTGAAACAACCTGTAACGTAAATTCCTCAGAAACACAGACACTTATCAAAAATCTAAAAAAAAAGGCAACTGTATGTATGTACAATATTTGATAATATCTGTATGCTATCAAATATTGTTCATTGCAGAATCGTATTGGCATAATTTTGGCTTAACAAAAATGGATGACGCTAAAAAATTCCCTTAACGTACATTTCATAAAAACCATAAAAACAAAGATATTTATCCAAAAATCTAAAAAAGTAACTGTATGCTATTTTACTATCTATCAAATTTTGTTCATTGCGGTATTGTACGTATTTTCATAATTTTGACAGAAAATTGGATAATGGATAATTTTTATATCTCAGATTGTGATTAGGTGGCTGCCCTATATTTTACATGTATCGAAGGATTACAGTCAAACATAGTGAATATCCATCATCAGTTTATAAGTGAAGATAAATAAAGAAGATTAAAAGCATATTTAAAACTTTCCCTCCCCGTCTCCACCTCCTTGACAATTGAGTTGGGCCGATAGAAGAAAAGCCTTTTAATTGGTTTGATCAAATGGTTGGATCTGCATATTCTATGATTCAATCGAAAAAGTTCGATGTCTAAAATTAAATACACTAATTCGTTTGCGCAGACAATATTTTAAGTTACGAAATCAGCCACAAAACTTATTTTCTCTGAGTAAAATTTTTTCTATGAATTAGGATTCTTGACACTCAAAATGAGTAGCAATACCCCAATAGTTTAGGCAAGGAGGCGATTTTAATATGATTTGACGCCATGTCTCCTAAACTAATGAAATGAATTAAAAAATTTTTTACACGTAATTATAAAACTTGTTTGTTCAAAGATAATTCCACGTAAACTTTTCATAATTGTTTTTGTTATTTATTTTAAAGAATATTTCCTCATATCAATTTCATATAAAGTAGTTGACATCATTTTTAATATGAAAATGTACTAAAATTTTTTTATAGGGAAAGAGATAAAAAAGTATTAAACTTTTTCACATGCACAAAAGTCAAAAATTTAGTTATAATATTTGAAACATTTTAGGAATATCCCATGCATATAAAACCCCCTTTTTATTATGAACTTAGAACAAATTTCGCCATGAAATGTATTCCTTTCATTCTAAAGCTTAAAGTTTTTAACATTTAGCTCAATACTCTTTATAATAAGGTTAAGTAATTTAATATACAACGTTATATATTATGGGGACCGGAAAGTAAAGTCGTTTCGGAGCATTAAATATTCGTCAGTATTAAAAACCAATCTATTTTTTCGACTCATTTCGATTTATTTTCGATCCGGCATTGAAAGGTTGTGGCTAACGAAGGTTAATTCATTATTGATTAAAAATAAAGTCTTGATAACAAATATCAAATGCACCGAAATTACGTTACTTTCTGGTCCCCCATATAATATCCTTCCATTTTTGTCCAAATAACTGAGACATATTTTATATTCTTTCACTCCGTATTTGATAAAATAGTTTAGAAGATTCTTTTCAATGAAGATCTAGCTCAATGTTTCTGAAGACTGGTGTAAATTACTATAGCATATATCCTTTTTTCAATTAAGAAATATATTTACTTGAAAATATTTTTCTTCTAGACTTTTGAACATTAATCTAAAGTATATTTTCTAAATAAAGGTATATACGGATAAACATAAGCAGTGCAGAATAAATAAACTGCATTTAAGCAGTGAATGTGTAAACATTATAACATTGACACTGAGCTGACGAAATAATTAAGCAACGTGATTATCCGGAAGCTTAAAACGGGAACCTGCCTCAATTCTCACACGGAACTGCATTCTTCAATAAAACTTTCGCCTCACCTTTCTTTCATCACAGCATGGGGTTCGCTATAATCGTAAAAGAGCTTAATTTAGGAACTTAGAAGAATGGGATTTAATAAAATCCTTATTGAATAAAATATTTTATTGTATTTAATTGCGTTATTATTATAATTTGGAAGGCATTTAAAAAGTTTGTGACAGGTTAAAAGTTTATAAGGGAGTGTTTTATTTAAAATGTTTGAAGGAATAATTGGCATTTCAGTAAATTGAAGTAGAGGTTCTAATAGTTCCGGAGAAATCTGATTTTAAAAATACGACTGTTTTAAAATTCGATTTCTCAGGAAGTATTCGACCGATTTCGCTCAAATTTTGTATTTCGTCATTAAAAATGATGAAAGAAATTGTATACTTTACAATTTAAAATATTTTGACAATTATTAAATAAAACAATAAAACATTATTGATATTTACCAAAAGTTATAGTTTGAATGGAATTAGCTTCGCATAAACGAATCTTGTAATTGTGTGCAAAACTTTTTCTATTCGCTAAAAAAGTTTTTAAGATGTGAAAAAATACGCAAAAAGTAAAATCAACATTAAAGGCTCTAAACTTTTGACAGCTCTCCTGACTGAATTATTCAGACCATATTTCCTAAATTGAGGCTAGCCCATATATTTTGGGGGTCAGAAGTCCGAATTCGTCTAAAAAAGGAAATCTTATTCAGAGAAAGTACGTTTTTGTGTCTAATTTCATAACTTAAAAATATCGTATGCACTAATTAATTAACATATTTGTGATCACCCTCTTGAACCATTAAGATTAAGTCCTAGAACGTGAAGATCCGATCAATAAGTCAAATGTTACTCAGAGTGGTTCGTTTATCTTTTTTTGCGAAGTGCAAGACGTAAATTAAGTAGGAGAGTGGGGTCAATTGTAACAGGGTACGATTGTAACACAGCAAATATTTCGAGTGTCGGGTTCTAGATTTGGTTCCTAGGTGGCGCACAAGGTGTATTTAATAAATCTACATGCACATCCCTGCTGGCAACCATTTTTTTGTACTTTTGAAAGAGTTACATCACAAAAGATATTTTCACGCTACGTAAGTACTTTCTTTGGTATTAGAATATTATATTGAAGCAAAGTAATTTTGTTTAAATAAATAAAAATTATTAACCGAATATGTAAGTGGACACCTTAATTAACATTTCAAAAAAAGAAGATTAGTTTTGTTAATTAACTAGCATTGTTTTTAACAAATGAAGCTGAAATGGCGTTTTGGGGACAATTGTAACAATAAGTAAAGGGACGATTGTAACAGCTGAAAATAAATAATCTTATGTTTACAAACCATTACTTAACTCTTTAAGAACCACCAATAGTTTCCTATATCATTTATATTATGTTGCATGTGCAATATTTTATTTGTCACCTTTCACAGCATAAATTAAAATTTTTAACCCCTTAAAGTTAAAAGTTTAATCTTTTAGGTCTCTGCTCATTATTATTTTTACTCCTAAAATATCACTACTATTTTGATCATTAAAAAAATATATCACAACTATGATAATATGTATAATTAACTATGTTTCAGTTGAATTTATGAACTGTTACAATTGACCCCGTAAATGGGGACAATTGTAACAAGTGAACGACTGTCAAAAATTGTTAATAACTAATATAATAACATTTAAAATAAGGTATTTATTATTTTTTTCTAGTAGAGGATAGTCTACTTTACTCGTCTGTCAATTAATACTAATAACATATTGGATTTTTTGTTAGTTAAAAATAGTTAAGTAAAAAATGTTACAACTGACCCCACTCTCCCCTACTATTACTAAATTGTAAACATAAGTCGTTATTTTAAAACATCGCTTTTTTTCTACGAAAGTAGGAGAGATGTAGGTGAAGTGGCCAGAGCGGAAAATATAACCTCAGAATTTTTATCACGTTATAGCACTGTCACCATCTAGCAATATGCAAATTAGCCCTCGCTAATGTTATCTATCACTCAACAGCGAATCGTGACGAATCAGAGGAGAGAGCGTTCGTCTTCCAATCAGGTGAACCGGGCTCAAATCCCGGCAATGACTGGTCGATACGAATTCCGCATCCGGCTTGTACCGACCACAGTACTCAATTTCTTCAGTGGTAGACGGATCATGGGTTAGAGTCTTCTTGCTGTCAGGCTAACCGTGGGAGGTTCTAGTGGTCTTCCTCTCTATTGAACGCAAATGCAGGTTAGTTCCATCAAAAAGACCACCACGAAGGCACATTTCTCCTGATACTTGATCCAGGAGTTCTCTTGTTTTCTGGATTGGGTTAAAAATTACAAGACTACGAAGTTTAGCACTAGGAGTTGTAAACCCAACCCTTTTGTCGGCTTTTCAACGGCGGTTATAAAATAAAATATAAAACACTGTAGAGCGGGAGTCCCGCCTCTATTCCCAAAATTTACCTTACTGTCTTTTTCTTCTTCTTTTTTTTTGTATACTATGAGGCTATGCACTCTGTTCTCTCCGTTCACTAATTAACTTAATTGTTTCTTGATTATGGTTTTTTTTTAAACGTCAATATTTTTCACAAAAACAAGTAACGTTACGTTTTTAAATTGTACAATTATTATAGCTCAATACAAGAGCATTTTGTAAATGTGCTCATCGCGACGAAATAGATAATGACCTAAATTTTAAAAAAAATCATCTGAACTTGAAAAAAAAAAAAAAAAAACCCCTACGGAATACAAACTCTTACAACAATTCAAATGGTTGTCATGGCGCTTTTATTTATCATGGTTTTTTGTTTTGTTTTTAAAAATAATGTTAAGATTTATATCTGGCTACATGCAATCTCCTTTATTTTTCTACTTTTTCTTGACATCTACTCAAGCTCGAGCCAAGAGAAAAATAAATTTTCTTCAACAGTAGATAAATAGTCAATATTTAAAATAAAAAGTAAAAAAAAAAAAGATGAAAATAACTATCGTCAACTTTGCCATAACTATCGCACGAATTGGAAAACTAAATACTCGTTAAGTTTACGTTAAAATGGCTGTCTCAGAACGTCAAATTTTAACTCCGTAGTTACATTTCCTCGCATTACAAATCGATCAAATGCGGTATTTTTTCTTTACAAGTTTAACAGTTCTTGAGCTAACCTCGAATCTTAGATTCTTTATTCCGCCGTACTTCCGGTACTTTTTCTATATACCTTCGCAATTTCAAGTTTCTAAGTGTTATAGATTTTATGCAGCAAAGCAAAATATAACTTAAAGTGATAATGTCATTTTATTTATCTTATTTCTCTTTATCTATTTGTTTACACATGATAGATAGTGACATTAAAAGGAAGAGATTGAGTGTAAACTTTGCTATAATTTTTTATGTTCAGCTCTAATAATTATGTCCTATCAATTATTATTCCCCAATTAATTGTGCTTTGCGCTAACGTAATTTACATACTATTCATAAAAACCATGATTTATTTTATCAAGTAAAGATCACGATGAATCAGTCAAACAAACATTAAATTTACTTGTAATATGTCTAGTACTTTATCTCATGTTAATTAAATGTTTTACTCAATGAGATTTGATTGGGTATGATTGCTTTTTAATTTTTGAAAAGAAAAAAAAAGGAACGTGTATTTGAATTTAAAAAAAAATATTACGAACAAATTATAAATATTTTAAGAAAATATTAAAAATTAAAACATACATCGTAAAAATTCAGGAAACTTTAAAATGAGCATTTTTCCATTTTTCCTACAAATATATTTGAGAGTAAGAATAATAACATGCATTACTGAGTAAGAATAATAATCAGAAAATAATATTTAACAGAGCTTAAAATTTTGTCTTGCAAATATTTAATAGATAAATTAGATTTTTTTAATGTATTTATTATCAAAGGAAAAAAAATACCAGCATGATCTTCTTATTCGTACTTAGATCTAACAATTATAAATTTGAAAGAAATTCATAAAATGACTCAGAGTTGAAATAGGATCTTTGTTCTAAAACTGTTTTTATTTAACTAAATATTAACAACATGTATGTCGATATGAAATAGAACGTTTTGCACATTTGAGTATTAAAACTAATAACAACACGTGATTTCTCCATTTATTCTCGAAAACTCCATAAAAGAGAAGCGTGACTATAATGAAAACTTTTACTGATATTTTTGTCGTCGTTTACACACTTTGTCAAAAAAAAAAAATTATGAAAGACTTGTCAGCGTAAAACTTTAATAGTTGTTTATATTTAGTCAGAAACAGCTACTATTTAGTTAGCGTCCGTTGAATGCTTCTAATTTAAAAAAGATATGACAAAAGCCCAACAGCTTTGCATTAGAAATGCAAAGTAATCAAATCTTGCACAAATAAGACAAGTTCAGTGTGAAAAATATTTCTGTTTCTCACTTTAAAACAGGGGTTGACAAACTTTTTGATCATCGACCCCTACATAATTTTTCGAAATCTCCATCGACCCCCATAAAAGTAATTTTCTGTTAATTAAGATAAAACTCTATTAGATACTGTGTTTGTACATTTATTTTATGATTTTGAAAATTTATTAAAGTCATAGTACATAGAGTAACAATAGTTTTATGAAAAATATTTTAATGTTGAAATATAAATACCTTAATATTTATGAAATAATAAGTAGTTATAAGTAGAAATAATAAGTAAAGTAACTACGAATTTATTGCTTCTTAATCAATGACATGGGTGTGCCTGGTATTTTTTTTTTTTTTTTTTGCAAGGTTCGTTATATTGGGTTCAAAATTGGTCAATTTTAATTTTAAATCCCCCCAAAACTCCATATTTAATTTATTTCTGCTGTTAGTTAAGATTGAATTTACGTGACTGAAACCGGCTTCAACCATATAGGAACTTTGAAATGCTATCATAAATGGCTGAGCTATTTCGTAAAGTCTTACGTATTTTTGCATTATATTTATATTTGTCCAAAATTTGCTTATTGCAAAATTTTTAAAAAGCGTCTTTGCTTCAAATCCCCATAATAATTCAGCAAGCTCATCTTGCAGGTTGATGTCCACGTTTTCAATTTCAGAAGAAAATGGCACAATAATCCAATCAGGGATGTCAATGTTTTCAAATCAACAAAACGCAGTTTAAAATCGTCGCTCAATTTTTGAAGATTACCTGTATATATTTCCAAGTCTTTTATTTTTAATTGTCACATATCTGAAAAACACTGATAATCCTTCGACCAATCGACCCTTCCGGTTCGGATCGACCCTCATTATACCCCCTGGCTCAGATCGACCCCCGCTTATGTTAAATAGACCCCTGGGGGTCGATATAGACCACTTTGGCGACCTCTGCTTTAAAAGAACTTTTATGTGTTTAGTTACACGGTGTAAAAAATTCCGGTAAAAGTATTTTATTTTATATCCGTAGTTGAACAACCGACCCAGTTTTTGGGTTTACGACTACTAATGCTCTCCGTAGCTTTGTAATTTTGAACCCAATCCAGAAGACAAGGGAACTCCTGGATCAAGTATTGGGAGAAATTTCCCTTCGCGGAGGGCTTTTTAATGAAACTAACAAGGACTGTAAGGAAGACATGGAGATGAACGTTACATGGAGAGGAAGACCACGAGAACCTCCCACGGTCAGCCTGACTACAAGGGGACTTTGTTTTTTTTCTTTTCCTTTCCTTCCAGACGCGGACACGTACCTAGGTTAGTAAAACCCTTACCCGTATAATCCGCGTCTGGCAACTACTTCCAGCCAACCTCAATCAATTTAGAGTTTCAAAAGAAAGGAGGTTAAAATTTTGTTTACAAATGTACAGAAATAATAATTTGTTTGCAAATATACAGAAATATTAATTATAGTTTAAACAAGATTATTATTATTATTTTTTTTTATATATGGGACATATACTGCAAGGGGACTCTAACCCATGATCCGTCTACCACTGAGGATATTTCATATCAGCACTGTGGTCGGTGTAAGCCGGATGCTGAATTCGTATCGACCAACCATCGCCGGGATTTGAGCCCCGGTTCACCTCATTGCAAGTCGAACGCTCTATCACCTGAGCCATCGCGGCTCTGGTAAAAGTATTGTACTGTAATGAATGACATTTTCAGTAGAAAAAACCATAATTCTGGTGATAAAAACCAAAATGTACTGTATTTAAGCCAGTCATTTGGTAACTTTTTCATTCATACGGTAACGGCTTACCATAACTTCTGATTTTCAAAATTCTAGTGGTTATTACCACACATTTAGTAAAAAATGCAAAACTGAAAAGTGAATTTAACAGAATAAATGGTTTTTATGCTATGCTCTATAAAATTATGTTAAAATTACTAAATTTTACAACACATTAATCAAATTATATCTCATATTATAAAACCATATTTTACAGCTAATTTTAGCAAAATCATTACCAGAACACTTCGGTAAAAGTTACCAAGTTTTTGGTGATTCCATTGAGACAGAAACGCGATGAATTTTACCATACTCTTGTAGCTGTACTATACTTTTTCTCAGTGTAATAACACCAAATTGTTATGAAACACACATGATATAATCATTTATTGTTTTTTATTTTACTTGGGGGGAACCCTTTAGCTCGCTTCGTTCACCAACCCCCTAAATATCGAATTACAATTATTTTTGTTTCTTGTCAATGAATACATTATTATACCAAAATTACAAATTATTTATTACACAGATTATGTTCCACAGATTTAATTTCCAATTCTATTGGGATAAAATTGAAATAATAGCTTTGTTCATTTATCTTTTACTCTTCCTTCACATTTTTGTTTTTTAAATTTTACTTGTTTTTTTAAATTTTTTTCAGTCATAGTTAAGAAACAAAAATGTTTGCAAATCCACATTGTTGATTCCCAACCATTCTTGTTTTTTGACTGTGGAACTAAGCATTTTTTGCGAAATATATATTATTTAAAAATATTGCAAAAAGTATAAGAAAAAAGTACAATTCTCTAATATTGCTTGGAATTTATTACGTTATTATACAGTTATTTTTCATTATTATACAGTTATTTACATTACATTACGTTATTATTCACATTATTATTCACGCTATTTTACATTATACATTATCATAACCTTTTACATTATTATTTATATTATTATTAGATTTAAATTATTAGTATGTTATTATTACATTATTATACGGTTATTTTTTATTCTTTATTTTTATAGCATAAGGTGACTATACACAGTTTTGAATAATTTTTTTATCTGTAAATCTAAATTATTCTGTTCAGTATTTTTCAAATAAATCGATTTTGCGTAATTATTTGTGCCTATTAGTTTACTAAAAATGGAAAAAGAAATTTCCTCGTGTATATATATATATATATATATATATATATATATATATATATATATATATATATATATATATATATATATATATATATATATATATATATATATATATATATATATATATATATATAATTGAGAGGAAGTATCTACACTTAATTAATTCAAATTCTTGCCCACGCTGATGATGCTGTTATTATTGCCCCAAATAAAAAAAGCAATGATAGATACATATACCACTATTGAAAGATTAGCAGCTAAAATGCACTTAATAGTTATTGAAACGCAACAAAATATTTGCTTGCGTTCAAGACGTAAGTAAACCTTAATTTTTTACAAATTGAATATCACGAATTTGTACTTGTGGATGGCTTCGACTATCTTAGCTCGACAGTGATGTGAACAGACAGTATAGATACAGAGACTGAGATATAGATACTGAGATAATACTGAGATACTGAAATATATACATACTGAGATAATACTGAGATACTGAGATATATACAATATAGATACTGAGATAAAACGACGCATTGTTGCTGCTTATCGTTGTCTTATTAGATTAAGAAATTTTCTACAATCAAGATTAGTAAGAAAGAAAACGAAAATAATATTATGTGAAACTATTATCAGACCGCTGCTCACATATATGCCTCAGAAACGTAAGATATTACAAAATTACATGAAAATAGACCAGCTAATTATAAGAGAAAAGTTTTAAGATGGATTTTGGATACCATGAATAATAATGGTCCATGGAGAGGCAGGAACAATAATTAGCTGATCAGGCTGCATAGAGAGGCAGATATTATTTATCACATTAAAGTAAACAGAATCAAATTTACTGGACATGTCTGCTGAATGGACCTATCCTCCGTAACATCCAGAGTCTTTCATTTTAAGACGATTGGAACACGAACCAGAGGCAGGACCAGACTAATTTGGGTTGCCTGCTTTAATAGAGATTTTAAAGCACTAAAAATGAGCAACTGGAGCACGAGAGAAAGAGAGCAGAACAGAAAAAAAAAAGATTCTAAAGAAATCCTTGGCCCACAAATGGCTGTCGATTCAATGAAGTGGAAGAAAATCTAGAATTCATATGAAAAGATTTTTTTTATAAATTCATGGATAAATGAAAATTTTGTGATTTTAATTGCGAGGTTTAAATAGTTGCTAATTTCATTATAATAGAACTCTAGAACAATACTTATTTGCTTTGATTTTTAAAGGACATACCAGAAAAAAAAATTGATGAGTAATACATTAATAATTTTGCTTCACACTTGAACTTTTTGTTCTATTAAAAATACAATAAAAAACGAACTAGATGATAATTATTATTTTTAAACAAATTGTATGGATAATAATTATTTTCATTTATTAGACATAACACAATGTTTTGAAATTAGAAAAATTATGTATCATTTACGATTCAATGTAACTTATGACATTCTAAAATTTAGTCTTTGACTGATAAATTTAATAAATTTTAAAGCAAACATTTTTAATCCTTTTAAAAAAGAACAAATTTAAAAATTTAAACTATATTACAATTAATAATGAATAGTTTATATCACCAAATTTACTGAAACATAAAAATGTATTGTTTGCTTTTAAATTTTTCTGATAATACTCCACGATATTGTTATTCCAAGTTATTACTAAAGTAAACAAAATTGAAGACAGAGAAATTAAATGATATAATTTAAAAATATTCTTTCCTATAGACAAAATAAGCTTTTTTTCTCCAAGTATGTAACATCAAGTTAATTTATCTTGAAGGATTTTGAAAGTTTCATTTAATTAGTATGCAAATTAAGCTTATAATTTATCTTCACTTTTTATAAAAACTTAATTTTCGGTATATCTCAATATTTCGAGTTCTGGGTAACCTTTAAAGTTTTGAAGGCATTAAAAGTTCAGATATTTGAATAATTTTATTTTTAAATAAAACAAAGCCAAAGCTGGGATCCAAAAAACCAATTACTGGTTTTAAATCAGGCTAATATTTTTGAAGTCTAATTCTTCAAAAGTTTAATTAAGAAAAGTATTTTTTAATATTCAATGAAAGATATTGTAAATCAAATGGACAAATGAGATTTTGAAAAATTAGTCTAGTTCTTTTACAACGAGCTGAATTTCATCTGCGACTTTCGCGAACTTCAGCTTCGTTATTTGTTTGAATCATACTTTATTTTATTAAAATAATCAGTACCAGAATTTGAGCTGCTTTGAGTTTACTATATTTCAAGTTTGAGGATGGTAAACTCATTAAAAGAACCGCGTCATCTAAGATATTAGGGTTACAGTATTTTTTTCCTTAAAAATATGAAAAATTGTTAAATATCATACTGCATCTAAAGTAATAGTTTGTTTTAGTAAAATTAGAGAATTCAAATTAATCATTTTAACGTTCGTTTAGATATTTTCTCAAGATTTTAAAGCAATAAAAGCGTGCAATTTGAAATTTTTGATTTGTAATTTATTGCAAGCACTTTGATTTCATATATGATAACTTTAAAAACATATTTTGTTTAAAAAGAGTTAATAAACGTTAATCAAACAAATTCTATTTGAAAATTATGAAAACACTGGTATATAAATTACAAATATATGAATTGGGCAAAATGATAACAATGGGGAAAATTTTTTTTGCTGCATTTATACAAATAATTGATTTTGCCTAATTCGATTTGATATCTGAAATTAGTTTTGTTTCGAAAGCCGCGGATTTTTAAAAAAAAAACAAAAACATTTTTAGTCTATTTTTCGTTAAAATGTACAAGTTTAAAAACGTTATGTATAACAGGAGATTGCACAAAGGTTGTAACAGATTTCCAAAGGAGTTAAGGCGCATCATCAGAATTAAAATGAAATATTAACCCATGCTCGGAAAGGTCATTGTACGCCACTAGGAGCACTTCCATATGCAAACCTGTTCAGAAGCAAACGATGAGATAGTTTCATAATAGGAAAGCGCCATGAGTGGTGTATGACGACGTACCTTTGCAAGGATTCCTATGCAATTTTAATCTTGATGGTGGGCCTTAACTCCTCTAGACGTTTGCTGCAATATTTACTCGATTTCGTGTTACATACAACATTAAGCTGGGACATTTCGACAAAAAATAGATTAAAAATGTAATTTAAAAAAAAAGTTGTAGATTTAGGAGCAAAACTCATTTCAGATTTCAAATCCCACCTCCGATTTAGGCAAGTTCAAATATTTCCATAAATGCAACAAGAAATTTGTTTCCCAATGTGTACGCTTACTATATGACATAAAGTTTCTATATATTGAAGGGCTGAACTGACTATTTTTAAACATAAGCACTTTAACACGAATTTAATTAACATGACTAAAATATTATTTATTGAGACAACGTAACTAAATATTTTATTCCTTACTTACTTATATTGATCAAGGTGCAGGTACAAAAATAAATCAATGTTTATCCTTATTAATGATTTACGGTCTTATCAGGGCGATGTTTTTTACTATATTATTTAAAAACATTCCACGTGATTTAAAGAGTAGAAAAAACTCTTTTTTAATAGAAAAAAAAATCAAATTCCATTACAAGTTTTTATGCAACACAATTCTCGATAAAATAACAACGTTACATCAACAAGGCACATCACATTTTCGCTTAAAATATTAAATTTTGTTTTTTTTAGAATTCACTTAATGGTCAATTTAGATAAAAGAAAAAAAACTATCGGATTACTTTATTTTTTATTTCAAGTGCATTAAAATAAGTATTAGCTATTCAACAGCTCTTGTTTATCTCGAAAGATGGGTATTTTGCAATTCATTATCGGAAAAATGTAAAATATGTAATGCAATAAGCGAATGCTGCTTTATTGATATTAATTGAAATTTTTGAAAGAAATATGAGTATTACTTTTTAGGAAGGTTTATTAATAACAAAATAAAGCAGCAGCAATTTCTTATAAGTACTTGGCACCGATGTGTTTTTAAAAGGCAAATATTTTACTGCACATTTTGCTGATTAGAAACAAGTAAGATATTTTCAAATCTTTTTCTTTTCTTTCCTTTTTCTTAGTTTTTTTTATGTTGTATTAGAGGGATTCTCTTCATATGAAATTGCTAAGAATTCTGCTGTCTTCTAAAGATGGACATAGCAAAATTCAGCCTAAAATGAAAAATTGTGAAAACTCTATTGTTAATAACACAAATTTCATTTTTATATACCGGAATCTGCTTAGCACAGAAACAGAAAATTAAAGACTGTATAAGATATGAAAATTGGGAATGGAAAAAACGATTTGAGCATTATCTTTAATTTATTTTCCACGAGGTTTTCGTTGTGCCATTGATGAGATGTGTTAATCAGTTAAACATTTAACAAGTTCTTTAACAATATGAATGTTATGAAAAAATAGATTACTGCTATTTAAATTTCAATCAAGAGGGAGAGACTTTTAAAGTCAAACGCGCTTTATAAAACACTATACATATCGTTTATTTTCCAATGCCCACCTCGGGAATGACCTTTCGTCAATACATACATCTGGAGGACAGATTCGTTGGCCATTCTTTCAGGGGTACCATATTAGGGGGCCAACATTGCTCCCACAGTAAGGACAGATAGTAAATTGAATGAACATCAATGCCTTACCCGGGATTTGAACCCAGAACCTTTATGATGCAAGACCAGTCCGATAGGCAAATCTTTATCATGAAAATCTCTATATCTTTAATTTAAATCGTAACGTATACTGTAAAAACTTTTACTGTATCTCAATCGCAAAAACACTGACAAAGAATCAAGAAAACTTCTTTTTTTTTCTTTTTTTTTTTTTTCTCAAAGCCTTTACACTTTATTTAGTTTTAATTTAGACTCCCCTTTATTTTGTTTTCGACTACTTTCGAATTTTTTTTTCCTTATGTATTATTATAAAATTTAAAAAAAAACTAGTTTATTTGTTTTATTGTGAGTAAAAACTTATAAAGCTAGCAAAATTTTAAATGGCTATTTCTAGGTAAAAAATAAAGCATTTTTTTTTACCTAACAACCGTAAAAAAACACAGTAAAAAAATTTTCTATCGCCTAAACCCAAAATCCTTTGAGGATTTTATTTAGAAGACTATGAACTACGATTTGAACTGTTGCCTTAAAAGTTGCGTACAGATTAAGGGATTAAAAAAGCAAATTTCTACAAAATTCCGCACCTGTTTTTACGAAACAATATGCATAAAAATGAAATTCTTCATTTTCCCCATGGTCTGTAGTTCAAAGCTTGAGTGCTATAATCATTAACACTCATGAAAAATTGTAGATAATTGCTTTACAAACAACAATGAGTTATCGCGTTTTTTAGGTGGTGTAAAATGTAAAAAAACCTGATTTTGTCTATCGACCGCTGTGACCTTGCACAAAAACTGCTATAATCTTAAATAATTGAGTACAAATAAAGGTAAAGAATTTTTAAAAAGTTTAAAGTATAGGAATTTTAAATTTCAAAAGCGTAACTATCAATATAAGAATCATGTGGTTTAATATGCAATTTAAAATATGAATTCAGTGACGTAATTCCGGTAATGTTGCGTAACTATTAACGTTGATTTCACTTGTGATAACCTAATATAGGAAATCTTTGATAAATAATTCAAAAGAACAATAAAACTAATGTGCATTAAAACTAATTTTTGATTGATTTGAGATGTAAGCAGGAAAATCATTCATATTATAAAATATTTAATAAACGTTGCTGAATAACCGACCCAGTTTTGAGTTTACGACTACCAATGCTCAACTCCGTATCCTTGTAATTTTGAATCCGATCCGGAAGACAAAGGATTTACCTGGATCAAGTCTTGGGTGAAATTTGCTTTCGTGTAGGACATTTCTGGAATTAACTCGCATTTGTGTTACATATCTAGGAAAACCACGAAAACCTCCCAAGATTAAACTGTCTGTAAGGGGATTCTAACTCATAATCTGTCTACAACTGAGGATATTTTGCTTCAGAACTGTGAACGGTGAGAGTCGGGGGCAGAATTCGTAGCAAACAGCCACCGCCGGAGTTGGAACCTGGGTCACCTCATTGGAAGACGAGCGCTCTATCCCTAGAGCCACTACAGCTCAATATTGCAAAATATTTCTTTCGATGGAGATAGAGTGCGAACCGGTGATTGGAGAAAGCTTTATAGCAGACAATTAGGTACTTCATGTGAATGAAGGTATACTCACCAAACTTCATTCGAAACAGTTTAGAATTGCGGATTTGTATAAGGTACATACATGCACACACATACTTATAAATATTCTGCTTTATCTATATCGATTGACATTTTAATCTCTACATCAAATATTTTGATGACACAAACATATTCAAAACTGGTTTCGTAAATAAAAAAGAAAAAAAAAAGAAAAGAGCAAGCCTTTTTGTTTTTGCTACTTACATTTCTTTTTCTACAAAAGCTAATATAAATCTATTTTATTTTAAAATTGAAAACATCATTCTTGACTACAATTCCTTTTACAAAAACTTTACTACGCTTGTTTTCCAACTCAATACAAGCATTTTCTTATTTTTATACATGCACTCTATTTATAGAAAAACTATGACAACCCGATATTTGGTTTTATAATGTGACTGCAACGTCTTTTTTAAGTATTTTCTACTGCTTCCAAAGTCATGAATAAGAAGAAGATTAAAATAGAATTTGCGTACTATTGCTGACGAATAAATCTTTCGCTAGGATTAATAAGAATTATTGGAAAAAAAAAGTTTAGAAATATAAATGCATAAAAGCATCAATCGATGTATAATATTACTATTTTTGAAATGGTTAAGTATTTTGGAAAAAAAAATAACAAAGGAAATTCCAATATTTGTAGATTTCTTTTAATAATTAAGTGTTAAATAACTTTAAAAGGGTGAATGATCCAACTAAAAACTTATTCCCCAGTGTTATCAGTAGATGTATGAAATGTAAAAAAAAAGTAGCTTTAAATTAGATTAATAGTTAGCTAGGATAGTTTTGCCTTAATTAAGTATATAATGTGCCTTAATTAAGTGTAAATATTCGCAATGATTTGACATTCGAGCCAAAAAAAGGTTAGTCCTCATTATTCGTAACTTTGCACTTTGAAAAAAATTGTAAAGTGTTAAACTTTATAATTTAGTTTTTGAAAATTCTTGTTTCATTGTGCCGTCTTATTTATTCATTTCGTGTTATAATTGTCGGTCTTATTCTCTCATTTGTTATTTTTAAATTTAAAAAAGTCATACTGCTTTTTTATTTTTGCTTTATAATTTTCTTTTTTTAATTGGCATATAATGTCAGAAAATTTAAAAAATATACATCGAAATCCGAAAAGTTACAAAATATATATTGTTTCTACTCTAACTATACATAAATAAAATCCTAATACTCGGGATTTATAATGCATTTATACATTTGATTACTTAATTAGCAAAGCAAGAGCTGTAAAACTACATATTTATCATTTTATAATAAATAAAGAAAAAAAAGGTTTTAAAATTTATGACATAATTCCATTATGCATCTCATTTATTTTAAAGAAATTATATTAAAATGTTTTTAATATCGTTTATTACAAAGTTTAAAGGTATTTAACCAGGCCAATTTTCATTTTTCTACTGAATTAATTATGAAATATGAGTATAAATTGTAAACAATATTCAAACCTAAACTGTATATTTTGCTTAGTATCTAAAAAAAGAATCGTAATTAATTTTGAATCAAACTTCTCAATTTTTATTTCCTAATAAAGTTCAGATTCTAACAATTCCAAAACTTCTTAATATCATTCGATCTAAATTTGAAGTATTTTTATGGTTTTTCAAAACCTCTGAGTTCCACTCTCTAACATTGTTTTCGGCGATTTTTTCTCAAAACTGCAAATTATAACACACATTTTAAGAAATAAAACTCTCACTTTTGACAATTCAGCAATCCTTGAGTTCTATTTCGTTAATTTTGAGAATCATTTCGTCACGTGATTTGTGATGAAACGCGAACTCTCAAATAAATGACGAAATGTTTCTTTGACTCGAAACCTCATCGTAGTGCATTGTGGGAAACCAAATGAAGACTAGACGATCGAAAATAAAGTGACAAAATAAGCCGACTGGACGTAAGGTGATCAAGGTGATGGTCTCGTGCCAGGAAGATCCGGGGTTCGAATCTCCTTTGGGACATGGGTGTGATTTATCTCTGTATTCTATCTGTCTTTCTCTTGTTGCTAAGACGACTTTGATCCATCTTTACAATGTCCACTTTAGAGTGATTATTAGAAAAGTTAGATATTTTAAGTACTACTAGTTTTTTTTTCCTTGGTGAATAATAGAATGACGAAATATCTCCTTAATTTTGACGAAATACGCGTTCTCGAAGAAGTGACAATAGTTACTTCGTCACTTTGACGAAAAATTCACTCAGATCACATACCAAGAAAAGATTTCGTAAAAAACGAGGAGGATTCATTGTATTTGAGTATCCATTTTCTTTTATTGCTGAAAGGAGGCCATTTTCTTTAAATTACTGCTCCAATAAATCTGGATTTTGCTACATACATTTTTTAAAACTATTATCGAATTCAATGACAGTTTTTGTCTAAATTTTAATTCCAAAAATTTTATCAATATAATTGAGTAGAGTTTTAGGTGTTTTCTTCTTAAAAGTTTTATATTCTACTATTTTATTACAAATATTTAAAAAAAAAAATTCCAATCAAAGTTTTAACTATAAAGATTTTTTAATTAAATTATGTGAAATTGTATACTTATTGCTGGAAAAACTAACAAGCTTGTGTATTGTTTTTTTAAAAACAACAAAAATTGTTTCTTAAAAACAACGTTTTAAGACATAAAAGTTAAGCTGAGGGATGTAATCTGAGAATAACTAATTTTTAAACAAAAGATTTTAATTATATTCCTTACAAAATTTATATAAAACGCTTGCACCCTTCAGGAAGAGGAAATTACTTTTATTCTTACATGATTTCGTAAGAATGAAATAGTTAATGAAAATTATTTCTTAAAGCATTTCTAATCCTTGGCAAGTTAATTAAATTTTCCACTAATTAATTTTTATTCATGTATTTTATTTCTTAATTTTGAAGGGAATAATTTACTGTGAAAAAAGGTTAATAATGCATTTTTACAGTTTTGTTTATTTGTTTGATTGTTTAGATTTGTGCATAGGTAGCCTTGCTTAATTCTCTTTAACCATTAAATCTGCTCTACACTGAAAAAAAATACGGTCTAAACTACATGTATATATGGCAAAATTTAAAATATTTCTTTCTCTATAGGAACACTAAAAAACTCAGTAATTTTTACCGAAATGTTCACATAATTTGCTTTGGTAAAATTAACAATAAAATATGGTTGAACAACATTGCATAAAATTTGGTTCATGCGTTAAAATTTGGTAGTTTTATCATACCTTATCTCATGGCATAAAAACTATTTATTTAAGTAAATTTGCTTTCAGTTTTTTGTTAAATGTGGGGTAATAAGAACTATGGTTTTCAAAACCAAAATTTTCGGTAAACTTTTACCGTGTGAACCAGAAAATTACCAAATGAATTGCTCAAATGCTGTATATTTTATTTTCATTACTTAAACTATGATTTTTTTTTACTAGAAATGTTCCCATCATACAATACAGTATTTTAATTAGAATTTTTTTCTCCGTGTAGGTGTAATTGACATTTTATTGGAAAGTACTTTTTACGAAAATGTATTTCTAACCCTCTTTTAGCATTTTTCAGTGACTAGACTAACTTTTAAACCTTTAAGCAATATTTTCTTACATCTAAATTTATCTGTTAATTAGAGTTTAGATATAAGTTTATTCCAATCTTAGAATCGCTCTAATCACGTGCTTTGTATAAGAATGATTTTAGAACCAACATGTCGTTTGCGTTTGTTCTTTCATAAATTTTATTCCCTTGTAGTACTTGCTTTTATTCTGGACATTAACCCGTATCTTCCAAAACATAACTATTGTATACTACTCAAAACAGTCCTCTCCCCAAAGAACACCTGTTATTAATGATAGTCAGGTGCAGAGTGGAGGAAGAACTCCAAGAAAGCATACGGGTTACACAATGAGATTGGCATTGGCGTATTGCATTTTAGTGTACCTTCGTGTCCTGCTAAATTTCTTGAAGTATAAAACTCACTAATTCTCTAAAAAGAAATCGCGTACTCTTAATGAATTAAGAGTACATATTACATATTATGTACTCTTAATACATATTACATATTAGAGATATTTTAAGGAAACTATGCACTAGGTATTTTTCATGCTATTTCTAAAATTAACTTTTTATGGAATTCATTTTAAAGAAATGTATTTTAGTAATTAAGTATTTTTTTGTGTTCTGACAGTATTTATACAGATAAAGTGACTAAAATTGAATTGAGATGGAAGAAATATGTAAGAAGTTAAGAATGTTTTTTTCAGGAGCGGCAACATACGCACATATATTTTTGCAGTAATTAAACTTTTATTAATCTGAATTTTTGAAGCATATGTTAACTAGAAATAAAATCATATCGAAAAAAAAACTGTCCTAAAAAAAATTATGAATTTAATCTACTTCATGTTTTGTAAAATCAATACATTTCGTAAATGATGAATATTTTTTTTAATAGTCACACTAAAATTCTGTGAAAAAATTCCTTATTTTATTTATTTTATGTTTTATAAAATGGTGTGTACAAAAATGCTTTCAAATAGCTTGAAATTACTCCAGAATATTACAAAAACGAGAGATAAATGCATCATGACTATCAACCACTCAGGAAAGAAAGATTATGCCAAGTACGATGGAATAGCGTTGACGCTCAAACCACTGACTATAAAGAGAGAGGCCTGTCTAAGCTAAGAACTCCTCCCGCCACAAAGTCTGAGGCCGTCTGGTGATATGGAAACAAGAATAGCACATTTTAAGGAGGGTAGCTTCACTCTAGAACTAACACAATAGACCGAAGAGACTCCCTTTGTCTCGCCAACTAGACCCGAAAACACTCCAAAACAGGGACCCCGAACATAACCATCTAGAACATTTCCTTTCTAGATGGTTGTGCCCCGAACCCCTAATTGAAATAGTCATACCTCGTTGCCATAGTCACCGCCACAGGTCCAGACTAATGTCTGGAAGAGTTCTCATTTTGGACGAATAACTCTTCCCATCTACAACGAAGAGTCGCAAATAAAAAGAAAATGAATAAAAAAAGACGAATTATCCTGAATAACTTTTGATCTAATGATCTTCACGTTTTAGGAGTCAGTCTTATTGATTTGTGGGTGTGACCTAAAATACACTCAAGGACAAAAAAAATTAGCGCACCTAGTAGGAGTCGTCAAAATGAAACGAAATTTTACATACGTAATGACTATTTTGATATAAGTAAATGATTAGAAAATTAAAGAAAAACGATAATCTTTTATTTTCTAATCATTTACTTATATCAAAGTAGTCATTGCATATGTAAAATTTCGTTTCATTTTGACGACTCCTTCTAGGTGCGCTAATTTTTTTTGTCCTTGAGTGTATGTTGATTAATTAGGGCAGACGATATTTTAATCACAAAATCAGACATCAAAACGAACTCTTCTGAAAAAACAAAACTTTTTTTTACGGGTTCGGATTTTTGACCTTCAGATTCCCTGGGAAAATCAAAAACTGGGTAATATGGTCCCAATAGTTCGGTCAGGAGAGCCCTCTAAGTTTAGACCCCTTAATGTTAATTTTTCTTCTTGTGTATTTTACCATATCTCGAGAACTTTTTAAGCGAATTGAAAAATTTTACATACAATTATAAAATTCTTTTATCCAAAGATGCAAAAGTCGTATGGTTAAAATTCGGATTTTTAGTTACTGTTTGACCTATTTCACCCAGATTTTGTGTTTTCATTGAGCAAAATTGAATGATTTATAGGGGATTTATCTTTAGGTGAACAAACTTCTTAATTCTGTTCAATTTGCGTATGAAATTCTCGAGTTATGCCGAAATACGCAAAAAGTAATTTCAACATTAAATTATCCGAAATTGAGAGCGCTCTCCTGATCAAACAACTGGGACCATATTTTATACATTGTGGTTATGTCTTATATATTTTGGGGGTCTGAAACCAATTTCTTCGAAAAAAGGGCATGTTTATTCATGAAAAGTTCGCTTCTGTATCTGATTTCATAACTTCGAACAACGCTTGCACTAATTAATTATTGGGATCATCCTTTTGAGCCATTAAGATTGAGTCCTAGAACGTGAAGATCCGATCAGTAAAACAAAAGAGGTTCGTTTTTTTTTTTTGATTTTGCACTAAAGATAAATTTAAAGAAAAAAAGACAAGACTTAAACACCTTCTAATCACAACCAACTTTCAGTCAGCTAACTTACAACTCTTAAAAAATATGCAAAAAAGAAAAAAAGACATTTCTTGAAAGATTATTGCAATATCATTGACTTTAGATAAATTGAAGTTTCAAATAATTATATGGTTTTAATATTTCAAGAATAAAGTAATATACTTCAAGGATAGAAATGGAATATTCTATAACTTGTGTTATAACTTAATAAAATTCTATAGTTTGTGTTATATTTTGAAATTTAGAATGTGTATTCAATTCGCATTTTTGCACGTTATAATTCTCATTTAAAATTTTGAATAATTTATATTTAATGTATAATTACTCCAGGTGCGAGTTTTTAAACAAAGAATGAATTTTTTTTTAACAAACTTAACTAATTTATGAAAATTGTATAATCAGAAATATATTTTAGAAGTTTCACGTTTTAACGCTTTTCATGAAAAGTAAAACTGCCGTCAAAATAATTATCGGATTTGAAAAAGAAAAAAAAAAAGAAAAAAAGATGCATTTTTCACTGCTTTACATCAAAGCAGTCGGGGATTTGAAGATGATTTATGCATGGAGAAGAGTTCAAAAATCTTATTTTACAATTTTGGTTGATAGAAATATCTATTTTAGAATTCTTTACCCGTAAAAAGTTTTTGTGCTCCGAAACTATTTTCAAGATTTTCAAAGCAATTCTGATGTAACACTTGGTGCTTTTTTGTTTCAAAAAACCAAGTTATATTCAAACTTTTCGTTTTTGTTTTAAATTAAATAGCTTACAGAAGTGTTATAGCATTTAACAATGAGCAAAATTATTTTAAAAGCTGACACAATTTATCTGAAAGTAATGTTTTCAATTCAAAGTTTTAAACTAATATTAACTAATATATTTAAAATGATTTAAGATTGCATTTGAAAACTGTATAAAGTTCTTAATAAATTTTTCGTAGTAAGACTAAGCAAAATAATAATAATAACGTAAAAAAAAGTATATTAAATAAAAAAACACCGTGCATGGAGAAATTTTTTTTTAAAAATTTCCTTATGGTATGGTAATGACATTTCTGGTAAAAGAAATCCCCATAATTCTGGCTAATAAAGCAAAAATTTATGGTATTTAGACCATTCATTTGGTAGCTTTTCCTTTCATATGGTAACGATTTACCGAAAATTCCGGTTTTCAAAATTACAGTACTTTTTAGCACATATTATTAGCACTGTAAAAAATACATAACTCTTAAAGTAAATTTGACTGGATGGTTTTTATCAGGGCTCGAAAAACCGCCCGTCCTCGGTGGTCAAAAATTCCCCGCGGACAGCGAATTTCACGAATCCGACGTCCGCGCGGACGGCCATTTTCCCGTTAATGTTCGCGATACATTTTCAATTTTTGTTATCTTACAAGAGTCTAACGTCTCGTTTCTAATATGACCCAGAAATGGATTCAGCAATGAACTTATAAAAAAACACATTGCATACTGGTCTTAAACAAGAAGCGTTAAACACAATTATGAACATCTACCTAAATGGAAAACTATTTTCAGATTTCTGCGCAGAAACCTCTGTAAATCATTGGCTTGATTGTGGAACTAGCAAACGTCATATTTGATTCATTTAAAAAACGCAGTACCCTCGGATAAATTGACATTCCAGATAACTTACCTTTGTTATTTAAATTATTTCATAAAAGAAATAAATTATTTTGTAAAAGAAATACTTGGTTACTATTAGTTACCTAGTATTTCTTTTATTACTGTATAATGTAATCCTAGTAACAACTAATTCATTGTTCAATTTATATAAATGTTTGTAATGAATAAGAGAAAATTATATTTTTATTTATTTAGAAGCTACGGGTTAGTTTCAAAGGAGGACGGGTACATTGTTGGACAAGCCGTCCTTGGGGACGGGTAAAATTTCTGAGTTTTTTCGAGCCCTGGTTTTTATGCCATGCTCTAAGGGATCATGATAAACTTATTACTTTTAAACACATTTGAAAAATTTTAAAGCATATTATAAGACTATATAGTTAATTTTATCAAAATCATTATTAAAGCGCTTCAATAAAAATTTATGACAGATACGGTTCGTCACAAACTTATTTCCCCCAAAATGAACAAAGGGCATTGTAAGGAGTGTTACAAAGGAACACCTGCTAGTAAATGATGGTCAAGATGACCCACCTAACAGGATGACCTAGCTTTTAGGATTTCCCATAGGGCCAGAAATACGGTACATTTAATCATATTCTGGTAATTTTGACCATATTTTTTCCTCGATACATGAACGGTATACTATTTTTTTGCCCTCCTTTCTCTTTTTTAATTTCTCCTTTTTACATGCATTTCGTGGATAACTTTGTACGAAAACAAAAGTTTTCAATTCTTAAAGACAAATTACAATATTGATTAAGGTAATTAAAATAAAGGAAGAGAAATTTGAAGACTGCATAAAGAGTTTAATACAAAAGTCATATTATTTTTTTCCATGTGATTTAGTTGAGGGGAGATAGGGATTAAAACGCAAACGATGGAAAAAAACAATTATTAAACTTTCCTTTTTATGTATATATCTAATTGATTATTTATAATGAAATGCAGTCAAATTGATTATAAAAGGAAAAATTCATATTAGTTGTTCTTGTTCTTTCACTTAGGATAAATATAATATTTTAAACTAAAACAAATTTTTATTAACTTCTCCAAAATTGAAGTCAAATCAATTTATTTTTTCTAAGAGGTATATGTAAAAGTTCCTTTGTTTTTGTATGCGAAAGTTTTAAGTAATGCTTTATCAAATCCTTTTGCTAAAATGAAATAATAATATAGAAATAATAGTTGAAAAGATAAAAATGTTTAAAATTTCCCCAAAAAGTTTTAAATGAATTCCTTTTAACTCAAATCTTTTGATACCATTAGTAAATTCTTTTATTTAATTAAGTTTATTAAATTCATTTTATTAAAATCAGTTCGTTCATTTTCCTGAGTTTTTGAATGCTTCAGTTAAAACCATTTTTCATTTATTTATTATTTCATTGATTTTATAATTAAAAAATAACTAAATCAAGAGAAGTTTATCTTACTTAGCACTATTTTAAAAACAATGTCTTTTTCAAATTATTTTTCCAAAAGTTAGAAAGAAGAACTAATTAGTTCTCAAGATTTTAAATGAAAATATTAAATATAATAATCTATTATCTCATCACGGGTGATTATTAAAATTACTCGAGTTACTTAGAAAAATTATTTCTAAGTAACTCGAAAATGCCTTTCTTTTATCGTGAAAACTCAATTTGGCCTATTCGATTTATCAAATAAATTTGTCTACTATTTGTATTTACGTTTGTTATTAATAGAGAAGGATAACTAACTAAGTAGCAAATATTACGCATAAATTATAATTTCAGGATTGCACTTGAAAAAGCTGTAACAAAGGTTTTAGAAGTGTTCTTGAAATGCTTCAGAAACACTCTTCTAAGAATTCTAAGAAACGTTTTACACTTTTTGAATGCACAGAATTAACTTTATTTGCATTTGAAGTATAAAATATTGTTTATCGATCTCATTTAAATAACTGTACTATTTCTAGCATAATAAGCATTGATTTCATTATTATTATGAGCATTATGATTATTTATTGCTACAAAAAAATGTCCGTGTTTTCCGTTTATTTGAGGGTTTAAAGCTGTTTTTTCCAAAGCAATTTTTCTCTGTTTTTTCAATCCTAATCATAAACAAATTCAAACTGTTGGTTCAAATTTTATTTTTTACCGTGCCCTTTTGCTTACCGTAAGATAACTTTATCTCTTTCAAATCATTTTAAAATTATTTTCTTTATTTGCTCTTACTTTTCAGAAATTGTTTTATGGACTTTAACCATCATATAAATAAAATTGCGATCCAACTTATTTTTCGAATTGATACTCTACTTGATTATTATCCATCTTTACACATAATTTTTTGATAAGTAAAATCGACAAACATTTTATAAATGTGGGCCACTTAATTTTAAATGTTTTTACACTTAAATATGATTTCAATATGTAAGAATTTCAAAGCAAGTAAGAATTTTAAGACATCTTAAGGGTTTTTCTTCATAATTAAACACAGGAGCCGCCGTTGCTCAGGTCACAGGGCGCTCGTCTCTCAATGAGGTGTCCCGGGTTCAAATTCCTACGTTGATCTGTCATGCGAGTTCTGCTTTCGGTTTGCACCAATCAAAATGCTGGTATGGTTATCTTAAAGAGATATTTTGTTAAAATAACGGATTTTTTTAAAAATTATATAGTTTGTTTATTGAAATAGCAGCACTTATCTGTACAAAGAAAAGCGATCACCAGCTTTCATATACTAGTATTTTTAACATACTGTTTAAACAAACGAAATATACAGTTTTATATTGGCACTTCAGCTGAGATTTTTTTCTTTAAATTTAACAGACTTTTTACTGTGCTTTTAAATAACGTTACTAAAATTTCGGAACTATTAAAAAGTTATCATAATAAATAGCTAAGTGGCAATATTAACGAATATCTTTACCGTTAGGGTTTTTATTGAATTATATAGATATAATGAATTACTTGACCATACATTGTGGGAATTAAATTTCATCTCTAAAATGTTTCACTGACACTGATAATAGCTGCAAGACTCTCAGAGGATCCTTGGACCATTAAAGAATATCCGCAATGGAAGATTTAGATTGAAATCAGTGTGATATTTTGCTGGAATTACTGGTAAGATTTTTAAGCAGTACATGTATATCTTGAACAATAAGTCCTTATCGCATATTCATACAAACAACTGACATGTATACATTGGCATTGTTGAAGTTTTAAAAAATGAATTGAAAGAGTTTTGAATAATTTCAATCACTGTCAAATAAGTCATATATTGGTACGTTTCAGCCATTGTCATATTAGTTATATATTGGGACTGAGCTTCCTGTGGTGTATTTATACTATTGCCAACTCTTATCAGTAGTTCATCCCCCTGCACCAATGTTTCTTTCGCTTTTGACAATTATCTTTTGTATCAATGGCCAACTAAACTCTCTTCTTCCAGTACCACCCAGAAATATCCTCATTGTTATTAATTTGCAAGTTACAAGTTGAAATTCGAAATGAGTCAGTAAAGTTGCTATGATTTAGAGATAAGGAAAAAAGTCGTTTTTCAAGTAGTATTCTGTACCAACATAAAGGTGTTGTTCTTCCATCCGTGCTTGGTACATTCTAGTACACGCTTTTTAGAGCACGGAGTAATATTTAGTTTGTTTTCCGACTAAGTTTTATTTTAATTTGGTATTATAAAACTACGTATCATCAAGATGTCATCAAGCCAAGTAGTCAACACTTCAATTCTCAAGTAATTCTATTTTGTTTCATAATTATTAAACTAAACTTAATATTAGTAATTTTGATTTTTTTTTTCATTTCGCCGGCAAAAGGAATAAAGTCGTCAGTGTAAAGTCAACGGGAGCAATTACACTCAGCCTTTCTTTTCAATTAATTTTTTAAGGTTGACGTCTAATTTTCTTAAAAAATATTAAATATAACAATTAAAATTACTTGCACCGGAGAAATGGGAAATATTAATATTCCTTTTCAGTTTAAAATGCGATTTTAGTAAATTTGTGTTTACAGGGTATTATCATTAAAGGTAATGAGGTATAGATTCACTCGTATATTAAGAGTTAACAAGACAATGCACTTTTCTTTGACATTAATAGAAAAATTGATTATTTAAAATGTGGTTTTAGTAAATTACCGCTTAGAGGCTATGTTATCCTCTTAGAGGTAATGATGTAAAGATGTTTCCATATATTATGAGTCAGTAAACAATAAATTTTTATTGTTATTAATTATAGATGTATTGTTTTATAAATACATACATAGTAAATAAGTGAAGTATTCGAGTTCTGGGTGTATTTTGCCTTTCATACCGATAAGGAATATGAATATATAAGTAAGGTGAGTTCTTGATATTGCTAATATATTCTTAGTATATAGTTAATATTTCTCGATATTGTTAATTTTTCATTTTAAATCTGATACTTAATAAGTTACTTTAGTTTATAGGGTATGGAGTACGCCATGAGATATGGGGTTATGTTATGAAATTTAATAGAAACAACGATTGTTGTTTCACAATGTACTTCTTGAACTCGAGCATTTCACTTATTTGCTATGCATTTACGTTTCTAATAAACAAATTTCTGATTAATATCGATAAAAGTGCATTGTTTTATCCATACATAATATATGGGCATATCTGTATCTTTTTATTTTTAATAATACGACATAATAGTTGTTAAACTCATGCTATAAATTAATCCCCTAATAATCACAAAACAAATTTATAATCAGGAGAGGTTTTTGGAACATGCGAAAATTAATGCATTAAACGAGTTTAGAATGTTCATTAAATGATGTGAGATAATATGATGTATATTATAATTAAACTGTAGATATTGAAGCTCAATTATTATAAAAATAATTACTAATTAAACTTTTTAGATATTTCTACCTAAGTCCGATTTTTTTACACAATTTAACCAAATATTTCTACTCAGTGAAAACTACATTAGCAACATACGTTTTAGCATAAAAGCCATAACCATTTTTATTTGAGGAAATGCTATTTGAAATTTTTTAGAACCTTATTTTATCGATATGCGCTTTAATGCCAAAAAGTGACTTACCTTTCTCTTTTTTGCTTAAACATTTTGGATTGTTTCAAATGAATTTTTTTTTTTACAAATATTATAGTAAGGAAACTTAGGAACGAATGTTTCTTTTTATTTGATAAAAATTCTTGGATTTTCGATTTGTTGATAGTAAAGTGTATTAAAATGAAGTTTCTTAAATAGTAGAATTCAAATTTTACCTTATCTACAAATATTTGTGTAATATTTTGTATAGTGTAACTAATAATTTATGACAATAGATCAAACTGATGATGTTTAAATAATTTATTCGCTTATTCATAGGGTCCGACTGCGACATCATCATTTAACTTTTATAAACAGTAAGGATTAGGGAATTTGTACATTTTTTACTCGATATACCCTAACAATATATTACAAGAATCAATTGTGCTTAAATTATAATCGTTAGTTAAAAATTTCAATCTTTTCCCTTAATTTTATTTAAATGAACTCGTTTATTATTTTCTGATTATTAATAATCTCTTTTAACATTTATAAGAAGATTTGAGAATTTAAATAAAAATATTTGGTAGAGGTCAGTTAATATATTTGTACGATGTTTAACACCGTAACATTAAACGATTGCATTTTCAAACAAAGCATTATTAATTTTCAACGTTTAACCCTTTTGTCGAAGAATTTTATTAAACATAATTTTCATTCTTTTTTTCAATATTTCGTATAAATTTAGTTCAAAATAAGTAAAAAATATTATATTTAGTATTTTAATAATCTACGGTTATGAAATACAGAAGGAAACACCGGTGTCTTTTTCTGCTTTAAAGGTAAGCTCTTCCAAACACGGCTGACCTCCTAACAAGAAAATAATTTTTCAAATTTGCAGTTATGTTGGCATAGGTGAAACATTTATTCATCATTGAAATTTCGTTTATTTACAAAATCATATTTTGATAATTTTTTGAATATAAATAAATTTTTTTCAAACTGCTTTTTTTGGGTTTTATATTTCAGTACAAATATAATTCTGATAATCTAACAGATTTTTAATGACAGGTTTTTTTAGTAACTATTAGAGTGTTTATTATAATTAAAAAATATCAAAATATATTATTGGTTGTAGTTAGAGCAACAGAAGAATATGTGTAAAGGGCACATGGGCGACCCATCAGTATCAAAGGAAGTAGTTTATATAGTTTGATTGTAGTTGATATAGTTTGACAAATATTTAGTGCCTTAAAATCTGACGAATCCTTTTTTTTTCCTCAAAAATTTTGAAATTTATTCAATTTACAAAATCAATTATTAATAAATTTTTGAATATGAAGGAAAGCAGTAATTTTTCAACTACTTTTTTCATTTTTAGTACAAATATAATTCTAAAAATATAACAGATTTTTTAGTAACCAATAGACTGTTTATATAATTAAAAAAATATCAAAGTATATTATTGCTTGTAATTAGAGCAAACAGAAGAATATTTGCAAAGGGTACTGGTATCCTATACGCGTCGAAGTATTATATACATTTATCAGTCTATACAGTTTTATAAATATTTAGAGCTTTAAAATTCGATGAATAATTTTTTTTCCATGGCAGTCAGAAGCTCCATGTTGTAATGCACGTGCTGGAGTCTATATAAATCCTTATGGAAAAGAATACAATCTGAAAAATTGGCAATCAAATTTTATTTATTTAATTTGCTTTACAAAATAGTATTTTATATTGGGTTTGTTTTATGCATGCTTTTAAAAGAAAAAAAAGAAAGAATAATTTGAAGTTGGGCGGAATTTTTAAAAGTAATAATGTAAAAATTATCAGTGTTTATAGCTCAGCTGTATTTGAAGTTTTCTTATATGTAGTGCTTAGATTTTATATTTCTCTGCACCAAAATCTTACTAGTTTTTTCATGGCTACAGAGTAACTAAGTTATAATTAAAGTACGATATCTTAGCAGGAGCAACCGATATCTTTACCTGCGTTCTTCCACAGGTACATTCTTCCAAGCACGAACAATAACAATTGAACTAACTATAACAATTGAACTAACAATAATTTTTTCAGTTTTCTAGATATAAGACAAATATTTATTCCTAATTATTTAAATTTTTGTAATTATATATTGATAATTATTGAAACTTGTAAATTGAAAATTATACATTGATAAATTTTTGAATGTGAATTAATTTTTTTAAACTAATTTTTTTTTTTGATTCTATATTTCAGTACAAATATAATTCGATAATTTAGCATATTTTTAATAAAAATTTTTTTAGTTAACTATTAGACTGCTTATTGTAGTTAAAGAATATCAAAATGTATTATAATTAGAGCAACAGAAAAAATATGTATAAAAGGTAGACCGGTATCTCATCTTCGTCAAAGGCTAACATTTATTTTATTTTATAACCGTCGTTGAACAGCTGACCCAATTTCATGGGTTTACGACTACTTACGTTCAACTCCGTAGCCTTGTAATTTTGAACCAATCCAGAAGACAAGGAAACTCCTGGATCAGTACCCCCAGAGGTATTGATTTGTTGTGGGAGCATGGAGGACTTTGAGACTCGACAGATTTAACGTGCATCAGTCACCATTTACTACACGGGGAGTCTTCGGCCGGCGAGGATCGAACCCACGACCTCTTGGATATGGGCCCAGCGCCCTACCGACCAGGCTATCCCGGCCCTAGGCTAACATTTAGTAGTTTATGTGGTTTGATGAATATTTATTGCCTTAAAATTCGACTAATCCCTTTTTTTTTCATGACAGTCGAAAGAAAAGACTCGCATGATCCGAAAAATTTGCAGTCAAATCTTATTTATTTAATTTGTTTTTCGAAATATTATTTCATATTGGGTTTGATTTAAGTATGCTTTCAGTAGGAAAAAGCAATGAATAATTTTAAAAATGTGTGAAAATTTTAGAAAGTAATGTTGTGAAGGTGTATTTCAGGTTTATTTCAAGTTTTATTGTCTGTAGTGTTAAAGCTTTACCCTCCTCCTAAATCTTGCTAGTTCTTTGATGATTATAAAGTAACTAAGTAATAATTAAAATATGATAAAAAATTGCGAAATCTTCCACATTTAAAAAAAAAAAATAAATAGCTAAAACTTTTTTAAATTGTTAAATGTTTCAAAGTTTATTTAAAAAATTGTTAATTTTTTTTGCAAAAAGAAAACTATTTGCTCCCTTGCTATTATAGAGTAATTAATAATTAAAAAACAATAAACAATTGTTGTATTTTTCAAATTAAAATAGAAATCTTAAGAAATTGTTAAAATGTAATTTTTTTTTTTGCAACAAAATCTTCTTAGTTTTTGATGATTATAGGGTAACTACGTTGTAAGTAAAGATAAAAGTAAAATTTTAATTTAAAAAAAATGTTAAAATTTTACGGTTCTTCGTACAAAACTTATTAGTTCCTTGATTATAGAGTAACTAAGTTATAATTAATCAAAGTAATTAAGGTAATATGTATGAGTTAAATATATGATTAAGTTAATACATATAAAAAATTAATTACACTTATTATTACACACTTTTTAAAGTTTAAAATTTTAAATTAGGATATAACTATTCCCTGCACTGAAATTTTGTTAACTCTTTGATAATTAAAGAGATTTTAAGTTGTAACTGAAAACCAAAAACAACCTAATAAAAAATTTTAAGGTTCTATAAATTTTTCAATTACAAACTACTAATAGACACCACTCAATTAATTGTCCAGTCATCTACTGAGTGTTCCTTGAAAACCGTTCTTAATGTTTATTTTTAGATCCATTTTTAAAAATGAAGTCCTACAAATTGGAACCTATAAATAATAAATAAGCGAGGAAAAAATAAAATCAATGACAAGATCTTGGAAATATAAAGGAAGGCGGGATTAAAAGTGTCAAAACTACTAAGGTTGTTTTATGAAACTTAAAACTTGCACAAGTTTTACAAAGAAATCATACGTTTTAACAGTTTACAGTTTCGCCTAGCAGTCATATATGTTTTGATACTTTTAATCTCGCCTTTCTCAAAACGATTCTTTTTTTTATTATTTAGTCATCGTTTTGATCTGAAAAAATTCGCAGTATTTCCTTTTTATCATGGTTTAAATATTAATTTGGGATTTTTAGTACATGCATTTTTTCAAGGATATATATTTTATAGGCTATACATTTTATGTATGTATTAAAATTTTTTCCCCAAGGATTCTAAAAATATATTAAGGGTATTGATAAGGGGGATATTCCAAACATGGATAGTTTGCTACATAATTGCCATATGCAATTTATTTTAATTATTATTTTTTTTTCCAGATCTAATTCAGCATTTCCTGTAAATCAACTTCTCAAAAGAAAAGCCATTGAAGACTATCAAAACGCGAGCAAGCAACAGAAAATTTGCCTTGTGAGACCGTTTCCAAATCAGGCACCGAGGTGCCGTTACTTCCCCAAATGCCGGATGGGTCAGAAGTGCCACTTTGTTCATCCCAAGTGTAAATACAACGCTGCATGCAGGAATCCAAAATGTGCTTACGTTCATGTCGGTCCCAGGAAATTGGAGTTCTTAGATATTAACAACAATGAAGTTAATCCATACAAATGGAAAAAGGAAGAGAAAGGAGAAACCGATGAGCAGAAAATGGAGTCTAGTTCTGAGACCCAATGAATGAACATCGGAGAGTTCTTTTTACTCATTGCTAACAACAAGTTCTCGAACGACTTAAACTGGAAAACTTTCTTATTTTGTTTTTCTCCAATTTACTTCAATTTACTTGTGATTTCAAAGCACGTGATTTAACTTTAAAATGTTGTTTCGATTATGTTTTTGCTTTATAATAAAATCTGGTGAATATTTTTCCAATTTTTACGTTCAATTCTCTCTTAAATATTACGTAAGAATTTTTTTGGCAATTTTGAGCAGCCCGCCTTCCTGTCAAAAAACATTTATGAATCGTAAACTCTCTCCAACGATTACGTAAGAAAGCTTTTGCTTTAACTTTCATTGTAGTAATCTGATTTTAGGTTTAAATTCAAATACAAAATTTGCACAATACAAAATTTGCATTTTCGTTCATTTTATAAAATTTGGAGTAAATTATTGTTCATGAAAATTTTGCGCTTTCTTTCTGAGGCCAAATTTCTTGATCTTTAAAACGCTTCAAAAAATTTAAAAAAAAATTTTTTTTTTTGCATCAAATTTAATTCCAAGTTAGAAAATTTTGCGAGTGTAATTTTTGTTTTACATAGATATTTTTTATGCAGCTAAAAAAATTTAAAACAAGATGAGTTTAACGTCTTACATAAAAAGTGTTCATAAAAGTTGCCCCAGCAAATGTCAGCAAAAATAATCAAAATAAAATTCGTTCGGTGCTTGCGCAATATCTGAACAACATCATGATAAATAAGACGTAAAAAAACGAAGAAAATTAAGAACAATAGGTTTTATTTTTTACTCTACATTTCACCTTTCATCTAGGGAGATGTTTATAACTGCGACTCTGACCAAAAGCCACGGTTGGCAAAAATCGCGATTCTTTTTTAAATCACAAATCAGCATATATTTGATTTGAATCGCAATTTTTCTTCTTCTATAAATCAAATTTTTTAGATTTTATTTAATTTACCACCCAAAGCATCTGATTAAAGATTTTAATTATTTAAATAATATAACAAAAATAGTTAAAATTTCTTACAGAAATGGATAAAATTATTATATTGTTACATACTAATCACTGAGTTAAAATAATCATAGTTATATTTTTCAAGCTCAACTTGCTGATGATTGTTAAAAATTTGGAGATAATTTGTCTGTTAGATATGTAATGAAGTGTAAATTAGTTTAGATCAAAAAACATAACTGAAGAAAAAAATATATCGACTCTGGATTGTACAAGTCTTGATACACGTTTACCACATATTACATATTTAATAAGATTGAAAAGCATTACATTTTAATAAACAAAAATGGGCATAATTGAAATATGTTTTCAGTCAGAAAACTATTTTAAATGTATTCAGAGGAAAGTTGCAATTTAAAAGTTTTATAACACTTATATTCAGGTTTAGTCAATTTTGAAACATAATAATTTGCATGCATATCATTTTTGTTATTTCTAAGTAAAAAAAAAAACACTCATTATCAATAAAATCAGATTTTAAAAAATTGTTCTATAAAGAAAGTATTTATTAATTCTCTTGTATATTGTATTAGTACTTTTTTCAAGCAATAATATTTTTTAATCCGCTTGTTTAAAAATATTGATTTATTTAAAAAAAATCACTATTGACATAAATCAATACATTGTTTGATGAAAGGAATAATTTAGCATTTTCGATGCATATGCCTTTTATTATTTCTTTTATTATAATAGCTCCCTTAAAAAACATTCATTATCAATGAAATCAGACTTAAAAAAATCACTTCTTTAAGAATGTATTTATTACTAATATTGAATGAAAATATTTTATACTTAAATTAATTAAGGGGAACCATAAACAAATCACCACGTATTATTGTCACCACTTAATTAATTTTGGTCATTAGTTTTACAAGTATTATGGCAATTGGTGCTATTTTTATAAGGTATTGTGGTAATAAGTTTTTTATGGTTCAACGAAAGGAACCAGAAAAAAGTACTTGATTGTGGCTATCATGAGAGGGCCTTGGGTAACAATATCATGTCAAATGATACGGATGTCAGTCAATTTTTATTTTCATTTGTTAAACCTATAAGAAAATTGTATACTTCATTTAATAACGCAAAGCTATCGACAAAAATGCTAAAAATAAATAAAGCCGAAAAATGTTATCTTTATTAATTGTGTTGGTACATGTATTTTAGTTTTGTGTTTGATTTTGTTGTGTTGATTAGAGCTATTGAAATAAACTAATCCGTTTCCGGACTTTTCCTTAAACTTGACTCCGATTCCGATCTATAATCAATTAAAATTTCACCCAAATTCCAGGAAATTCTTATTTATAACGAAATTATCTTTTATATTTTTTTTGTAAAGTAAATAAATGCTATTTAACTGATAATTTAATTGACATTCATCTATTCTAACATTCTAGTGCTAAAAAGTATCCTGTATTTTTATATCTATCTACTCTGTTGATGGAGATTAGCAAGAATATAAGCAGATTTATATAAGGTTCACTCTATAGCATATGGAATACAAAGGCATTTGATCTTATATCGAGTTTCAGTGTCATTTCGAAATCTACAAAAATGAGAAAAAAAAACTGAAATTCTTTTAATATTTATTATTTTTTCTTATTTTTTTAAAGAGCAATTTTTTAAACACTTAATGAGACATAAGATGAAATAGTATTAAAGACCATAAAATTAGATTAAGAAAACAACTTTTCTATGGTTTCGCACGAAAAATTAAAATATAAAATACTGAGTGTAGCTTTTCAATTTGTGAGAATCGAGTTGACTCAGTTAATTCTGATATCATGTTCATTTAAAATAAATTTTATTAATAATGAGTTGCAAGAATTCTGTATTATTTTTTCAAAGAGAGAAAAGTTGGGGATTTATTTCATATTGTTATTATTAATCATAAAACTCCGATTTACCATCCGCTTTTCTTTTTAAAGTTAGTAAGAAATTCTTGTAACTTATTTTAAGATAAAATTTATATAAAATGAACACGATGTTTGATAAATTGACTAAAAGTATATCAACTCAATTCTTATAACTTCAAAAGTTACACTCAATATTTTACTTTTTCGGGCAAAACCATAGAAGAGTTGTTGTTTTGTAAAACTTATTCTTACTCTTAAGAAATTACTTGGAGGACACTGTTTCCCAATTTTAACTACAAAACACTGATTACGACTTTTATACATAATAATGCGTTTAAACGCGCCCTAATCAATTTTTTTTATTCATAACAAGTCAATTTAAAAAAAAGCAAACAAAAAAAGTAGTAATAATAATAATAGGAAAAGTTCATACATTATTTTATTCCAAAATTTATAATTCAGCATCATTTGTAAAATTCAATAACCCATAACGATAATAAAAATTTAAAGATAAATGCAAGATTATCAGTAAAGCCATCATATTTTAGTTGTAGATCTAAAAATTAAATTTATTCTTGGCATAACTTGATAAAATGTATTACGATACATTAATCTGGGCCAGGCTTATTAGCCAAGATAACGTTTGATTTTTATAAATTGCACCTCTCACATGTCAATGGGAAGAGAGACCTACATAGAAGAGCAATCCCCATACTGTTAGCAGTGGGGGGGGGGTTATAATTGAGGCAATTACGAAGCACAGCAAAGAGAGATAAAATTCCCTTCATTCAATCTAATGTATAACTACCAGCAAGATTTGATTAATTCTTTAACTATATTCCTAACACCTGTTCAGAGCAACAAATAAACAAGAAGTCCCTATTGAAGAGCAGGGCTAAGGAAGGGCTGGAAGAGAAGGGCTATTTCACTCCTTTGAAAAAACTCTCGCCGCGCCAATCCTCCGATTTTCTCTAGTGACGTAAAAGCTCGCACTTTTATTTCAAGAACGGAGCGTTCGGTCTTACTAGCTCTAAGTAATATTGGAGCATTTCTTTTTGCGAGATATTCCAAGACATTTGTTATTTTCTATAATGACAGTTTTTGCAGTGAATTTACAAGAATTTAATATCGAAATGCCAGTTTGCGCGATTGCAACTTGCAAAAATTCTGATAGAAAAACAAAAGGAAAAAATATAATTTTCCGCTTGTTCCCTAAAGTAAATAAACAACTATGTAAAGAATGGATTCCGAAATGACACACATAATATAAGACAGCAATACGTTTATTCTGTCGTTAAGAACTTTTATAAAAACTCATTATCTAAATAGAAACCGCCTCGTTACTTCAAAAAGAAAGGCAGGTGAAAAAAATTAAAAAATGGATAAAGTCAAAGAAAATTAAAATGTAAATAAAAAATATAAATAAAATAAATAGTATATAGTTGAAATTCTCCTAATTTCATAACATATTTTTTAATGTAGTTATTCTAAATATTTATGATTTTTAAAAAAATTATATTTTCTTAAATTTAAATATCTATAAATTATATAATAGTAAATTTAAATATCTATAAACAATTGCAAAATTAAATTGTCATTATGAACCTAAATTATTATTTTGTTTCAGTAATTAGCGTTTAAGGTTGATGTTTCCTAATGATTAAGTATGAACAAATTGCTATTAACGGCGTATTTTAAAATCAGGGATTCTAAATTTAACTCAACTTATTGTTATAAAAGAATATGTAGATAAAAAAGTGTCGATATATGCTTTTATTTTTCTTAATAATTAAAGTTAAAACTGAATTTTTTAAAATAAAGTATTTATAGTGTCATTTTCGCCAACTAGTAAAACATTTTTATAAGTTTAAAATGATATTTTTTTTAATATAATGGCCAAGAAAGTTTTTTTGAACTATGCTTATGAACGGAAATAATGTGTTAATTACGTAAAGTTTGAAAGCTAATAACCAGAAAAAGTCTTAGCTTATTTTTACTAAGAGAAAGATGAAAAGTTATCGTAATATCTTTGCTTGCGATCTCCGAGATCTGTGGACACAGTGACGTCATAAGGAGGGAAATCGTAGCTTCTGTCGGTATGGATTCTCCCCCTTTATATCTTTATACCATACCGACTGCAACAGCAACAAATCGCATGTTGCAATGACTTTACGCATGCACACTTCTTTCATCCTCCTTCTGTTGCAACAACCAGCGATCGCCGTCACACTGGTTTCAAGAATTGGATGGGGTTCAATTTTCGTCGCTGTTGCAGACTCAGAGATTCAATCCGATTCATATGTATTTCTAATCTCGAAGGGAAAATACGATGAATTCACGTATGATTTTGATGTTAACATCGTTCAGAACATAGTGACTTATGTTTATATAAACTATTTGAATATATTTGAAAGATTTTTTTTGGCATACATTAAAAGACATTTTTATTATAAAAATGTATTTTAAATGTTCTTATTTATATAAATCTTAGTTGAAATTTTTATTAAATATATATAAAATATTATAAATGTTTAAATACATTTATTAAAAATGTTTAAAAATATATATTGATAGGTCTTGATTTAGAAACAATGTTTCTAACTTCATATATTCCTAAGATAAATTTTTGAAATTCTAAAGTGGGATTAATCTGCTAATCTCATTTAGGTTTAAGGTATTTTAGTGCGTTTTGTTAATTATGAAAAATGCATTAAATAGATACTTTTCCTTGTTTAATTCTCTAAAATTATATTGAATTAATTGCGAAAAACTAATAGCATAACTCTTTTCTTCAATTAATTTATTTTACACATTTTTAATTGTTCATGCGCAAGTGAACAAAATATATATTTAAATACATATCTGTTTGCTTTTTTTCTTTTGCTCTTCATTGCAGATATTCTCGAAAGTTAGTAAAATAACTATTAATAGTCAATTAAGCAGAGAATCATTTATGAATTTTACTAGAACATAACTTGACATTGAAATAAATATCAAGCTGTATGAATTAATTATTTTTATACTAGTTAAGATAACTTTAAAGTGATTTTATTCAACAATGAATAAAAAATTAAAGCATTACTCTTGAATCATTAATAAATAAAAATAAAATGTTCAGCTAAATAAGGAAAGGGTGGCGGGTATTTAACGTTGCTAAAAGATTAGAAAGCAGTATTTTTTAATTAATTATTTTTTATTTAATTATTTTTAATTATATATTTTTTCTAGAAGAACTAATTTTATTTTTTATTTGCCATTAAAAGTAGTTATTATTAAAAATTAAACCGTTTGTTCCATTAGAAAAAATTTTCGAAAAAGTATGTTTCATAAAGAAATGCATAGCAAAAGGTAAAGAGAAAAAGGTGAACTTTTTTTAATTAGTTGAAACAAAACAAAAAGTAACAAAAATTGTTTTCATTTCAATTCTACTTTTGATTACTGAAGGGACAATCAATGGGCAATTATTGAAAAAACTAAAATTTTGAATGAGAAGTTTTGGGAAATTTCGTACGAAATTTTGATTATATAAAATTTTATAAATACTACAATGGTGCAAAAAACCGGGTCCTTAAATTTTCTTATCATAATCAACTTCATAAACAGAATCGCTTAAATTTTTATTTGCATGAAATCAGATAGATCTTTAGCTTAAAAAATAAAAAATTTTTAAAGAACAAAAAAAGCTGAATTTTTGTTATAGTGTAAATTGGTTATTCTATGGAATTATGCTAAGACTCGGTATTGTTTATCATTATCGGATAAAATTGGATATATATAGAAATAATGGGGGGGGGGGGAAACGCCTTTTTCCTACTTAAATAGCATAGCTTAGTAGCTATATATATGTATATATAGTTATAGAATGTTTTTCCTTGTTTTCTAGATATTTATGAAATTTACACTAGTCAACCAAAATACAATATTTTCCCGGGCGTCCATTTCTACACTGTGGGAGTAGTGATGTGTGTGTGGAATTATCAATGGATGACGGTGTACCGTCAGTCTCAACAATTTGTTTGCAAAATCCGAAGAATTTCGATTATAGAATGAAATGGAACTCAATAAATTGTTCACTATTGATTTTTTAAATAAAAATTATTAACATTCGTAATTAAGGCTGATAAAATTAATAATTCAGACTAGCACATTAGCTTTTAATCCGAAATAGAGCTAATATTATGAAAAAACTGCGTACAAAGTTTCAAAGAACTTTATGTTAAACATTTTTTCAATGTGTGTTAACGTAAAAAGATTTTCTCAAAATCAACGTAAAAAGACTTAGTAAGCTAATCAATAAAATTTCAAAAATAGACCACATTAGAAAAATGGAAATTTTTGTTAATTTTGCCAATATTAAACCAGTCCAGGATACCTAAAATTTAAAAATATTATTGGCTCTCTAGTCATGTAAGTTTAAACCTGTTTTTTTTTTCGTGTCATTTTTATCCATATATTTTCATGATATGTAATATGCTTTTCCCCCCATTTTTTGCCAAAAATAATAAATTAGCCATATTACTCGATTTTCTTAAAGAACTATATTAACTTATTTTTAAAAATTATTTTACAAATCAACTTAGTTTCAGCAAAACTAATGATACATTTATTTAATTAATTATTAATAAAAGTTCAGCTAGTTTGAAAATTGAACTTAAAAAATTGGTGCTTCTGAAGGAGTTTAAAAATTATGAAAATTCCGAAATAGTAGCAGTTAAGTTAAATAAAGAACTAATGGGTAAGAAAACCTAATAGCTCCAAGAAAATTCATCTATTATAATTTTTTTTATTTTATTTGCAAATGTTAAGCTGCATTGCTTTAAAATATATTAAAAAAAAAGATTCTTTAGATTATTTTTCATTGGTTTGAATGTCCACTATAAAAACTAACTATTCGATTTAATCATCAAATTTTTACATAAAAATTAATATTAAGAATTATATTAACTAGTGGTAATTTTGAGTTAAGTGACGAAATCGGACACGAAAATAATACTTTAATACTCCTTTTCAACCCTCAAAATAGGGAGAAAATATTTTCAATCTGTAAAATATAGTTCCAATAGCTTAGTTTGAAAGTTAAAAGCCATTAATATTCTTCATACTCTTTGAAAACTTCAACGATGGAACTAATTAAACGAGTCAAAAATTTAAGCACACAATTGTTAAAAAATATTTATTTCAAAATAATTACAGGCAATATGAGATTAATTACTTTCTTCTACAGTTTATTTAATTTAGAGGTACATAAAGTTTTCACAGTAATTTAAAAAATGCTAATTTAACTGACAAGATCTAAAATTTTTGAATTTTTTATTTTATTTATAAAGAACTTTATGGAAATTTTCACTATTGTCATTTAAAGTAACATAATTTCTGAAATGGAAAAAAATGTAAATGCCTTACAAATTAAAATATGGTTAGAATTGGGAAAAAGTGAGTAATAAAAATAATAAATAAATAAATATTAAAAAATATTTTACACGCAGTGCAGTTATTTTTAGACTTTTATAATTGAGTGTAAATTGCCTTAAAAATTTATTTTGTTCCAAAGGTGGGATGAAACACTCAAAAAGGTAATCCTCTATATTTTGAAGGATACTCCCACAATATCCGAAAAAAAAAACAAAAAAATTAAAAAATATATTTTTAGAAGTACGAGATTGCGTAAAAATTTAATTAATCATGCTTTTAATACTAGAGTTTCTGAATGACAGATGCTAATAAAAAATAAAAGACAGTCGTACTCCGTTATAATGAACTGTCTGGGGAACAGTGACAGGTTCACTATAAACGATGGTTCCCTATTTTCAATTTCTGAAAAATTATTTTTAGCACATAATGGAAATAGGGATTACGAAAACTCATAATTGTTTTAATAAAGTTCGTTTTAACTAATCAATTAAATTGAATAATAAAAAGTAAATTGAATAATTTTCACATTGATCGGAAGAAATTAGTGATTTCTGATGTACTACAATTCGATTTGAAGCACAGTTCCGTATCAACAATTTTAATACAGAATCCAATGTTTTTTAATCCTCATTTTCTGTTGTAAGAAAATTTCATTCCTGAGGTAAATTGGTGAAATTTCTTGCTCTTCATCAACATTAAAAATTTGACACTGCTTAAAGAAATGCCTCCACTTAAAATCATAAATGAAAAAAAAAGGAAGGAAAAGAAAAAGGCTGAAAAATTCACTATAAATGAACTACCCACTTTTAGCTGTCCACTATAAGCGTATAAAATAACATTAGTTAAATGAAATCAGAAGGACCACTGAAAAGTTGATTACAATCGGATGTTCACTATATTACAGGTTCATTATAGTGGAGTTGCTCTGTATAAAAAATATTCATTGAAAATATAGCACATTACAACTGTTATTTCAACCTGATTGCTATTATTTCAATTAATGTGTAGTGATACAATGAATAAAAGAAAATGTATATTACCCTAAATAGCTGGTTATAACTATTGAATTTTCAAGAATTGAGTACCAATGTTAATACTTTGAAAACGTGACGTAAGATTTCTAAAGTTAAGACAAAATTTTAAGTTATGAATTAATTGTTTTTTAATCAACAAGTAAGCATACCAAATGTAAAATTTCTCAATAACCGTAACTTTTTTCGATGGATTTAGATTTTCGGTCATTAATCTGAAAAGTTTAGTCACAAAAGTTGGCTCTTTAATATTAATTTTAGTTTTTATATAGTTTTGCTACATAGTTTAGTTTTACACAGTTAAGTTTTTGCATATATTCGGGAAATTTTTTAGCACATCAAAAAGTTTTTGTCCACATTTATAAAATTTGTTAATTCAAAAATATTTCCATGTAAGAATAATTTTTTAAAATTATGTACTATTTTTTAGTCATATAGTTTAAATCCTATATAGTTTAAATTTCTATTTGTAAAATTTCACAATAGCTGATGGAACTTCCATTTCAGCAAAATTGATGTAATGAGCGAATACTTACATTAATTGCTAAAATAGCAATTTTTCTTCAATAAACAGTATTGAAAATTTCAATAAACTGCATTTTTCTTTTGTAAGTAGGAAGATTACTTTTTGGAAGGTAGTTGATCGTTGTTATTCCCGCATGTATGTTATACAAAAATAAAGGACTAACTTTAGAAAAAGAATTTAAGGTCTAAAGAATTTTGATCTCTTCCATTTTGTCCTTTTTTATGCAATAAAACATATAAAAAACAGCATTTCCAAAAAAATATGCCGTAATCACGATATGAAGCTTTCACTGTACTCCTTTGATTTAAATTCTAGCTAATTTAATAGTAAGCTAATTTTCAAAACCCCCCTAATTATTTAAAAATACAATGCTTTTAGGTATAATAAAACGGGCATAAAATAAGGGGAACTCTAATTTCATATTCGGAAAAAAATTAACTTTAAAAATGGACAGGAAATTTTTCTTTACTCTGATAGATAAGGAAACTGATGCTTCACAATTCTAGATTGAGAAAAGTATGTATTTTACAATCCTTTGTCCATGAACCAATCTTTTAAAATTTGTGACTGAAAAAGATGATTTGAGTCAGTCTGGGGGGTTATTACTAAATCATTTTTCTCATTTATGAAGCAGGAAACTGCCTTTTGTACTTTTAATATGAATGGAAAGTGTCTTTGTCCTTAGGTATGATAAGAGGTGTGACAATAACAATGACTCATAACAATGTAGAGAAGAATGTTATCTCAAACAATCTTCTACCTTATGGGGGTGGTCGTCAATTCACAGGTGTTGTTCTGAGAAATTTTTATTTGAATTAACTCATTTCTGAGAAAATAAAAGATCTCTGGAGGAGACTGAAGCAGGAGTGATTGAATTTCCCTCCTTACATTGAATTCCTTTATCAGATGAGCAATTTTAAGAACGAGACAATCGCTTTTTTTTAATGGATCTTCTTAAATGTGTTGTAAAACTTTCGAAAAAGAAAGTCTTCTGTTTTATATGAGTTTTTATAATTTCTTCAATTTACTACTGGACCTCATTTAACACTTTCTATAGCTTATCTCAGCTTTTGACCGCACTCCTACCGAAACTTCTAAGAACATATTTTAAACGTTATAGCTACCCATATTTTCATGGTCAAAAATCTAAATAGAATTAAAAAAAAGTGAGGTTATTTAAAGAAAGTTAACTTTGAGTTAGATTTCACAACTTAACTATTTTTTTGCGCTTATTAATCGACTTAGTCAATGTCAGAGTACAAAACTCTTAAGTTATAATGCGTGAAAATCTGACAATTGCATAAAAAATATTTAGAATTCTTTTTTTTTTTCATGTTCACTGCATGAAACCTGGTACATTTTTAATTATGTTTCGTTTTTATTATGCATGTTTCGTCAAATATTGCAAAATTAAGCCAAATTGTTTCAATGATATAGTTGCTAGGTTAAAATTTTCGGAATTTTATATTTTATTTGAATCATTTGTAGCCTATAGTATTATCCACAAAGTTATTTTCGTGTCGAAAATGGAATGCTCCAATAAAAGAAGAAAATTGGAAGAGAATAAAAATATTGAATGAAAAATTTGACTTTGCCGTAAGCAGTTTCAAAATTTCACATTATTTTTCCATAAAATTCTCGTTTTTAGTGCAAGGAAAAAATATGTAAAAAACTAAAATAAACTTCAAAATTAAAAATAATTAAAAATGCATTTAAATTACTTTAAAGATATTACTAAAAATTGTTAGTCTCCTTAGTATCTGATATTATCTATATAAGTTTAGATATTGAAACAAATTTTAAAGCAGGAAAAAGTAATGAAATAGAATATATGTGTGCCTGGTAGACAGTACTTCTTCAGGGAACACACTATCTACAAACACACATGAGCCTTTCTGTTGTCAGTGGAAAAACCAAAACTGACACTGCCCCTATCCATATAAGCTATCTTTGAAAATTACATTAAAAAAAAGATCATTCTCAATAAGATGGAGAATAATATCAAATCAAAAGTGTTTTAAGATTTTATTTGCAAAAAATTATTTCTCTTAAACACAAATATTAATGTTGGAGATGAACTTTTAGATAGTACATTTGAAGACTTTTTCTGAAGGTTTATATCACTTATAAATTGCTTCAGTGAAACAATCCGTAACTCACTTTTATTTTTACACAAATATTCAATGCTACTTAATTGAATTCTAATAATAACTGTTTTTTTTAAGTATTTGAATGAAATATTTAAATTTCAAAGAATTGTGACAAAATTCTGTAATGCTTTTTGAGCTTTAAAGAACTTTTCTTTTCGTAAAATTAGCCTCAAAGACATGTCATTCTTGTAAAGATTAATTGTCATTGATAAGAGCTTCAAAGTATATAATACCCTGAATGATGTCTTATAGTTTGTATGTTGCATGAAAAGAATTGTGTGGGGAGGATTATGATTTGACACGAGTGACAATAGTTATGATTCAGTGTCCAGGTTTGACCAATGGGAGGTATCTATCTATTGTTGCAGCAAAAGTACATAACTGTTACTTTAAAATTGTAATATTCATTTCGGTGTTGAACTGTGAGCTCACTTGTTATAGTTATATTAGTAGAAAAGTATAGTTACTTCGTTATAGTCTTGAAGCTTGGTGTAGTGAATTTTCTGTCAAGATTTTGTGGAAAAGTCTTAGGATCATTAACGATGTCTCTGCTCAAGGATATTAAGTAAGTTCTTCTTTATATTTTACTGATTTATTTATGGATTAATTAAGGCTTTTCATTCTACTATCTCCATTTTATTTAATACGCTCTAATTAGAAAAAAAAATGTGGCTTACAGTTATGGTTCATCTGTGTCTGAATATAAGTTTTAGTATTTGAAATTTCTTAGTATTTGTAATTAGTATTTGAAATTGTTGGATATATTAGAAAATAAACTAGGAAAGTAAATTTGACTTAATATATTTTTAATTTAATGTAAGATTTATTTGATTAAATAATTTGTTTTCGAACTCCTCCAGAAGTTTTTTAAAGTTTAATTCTGTTTATTGCTGAAATGGTTTTTGGTATTTAAAATATTTATTTATTTGTTTTATAAATTATTTCAGCTTGTGGTATCAGGAATCAATTGATTCTGCATTTAAACGTCACAAATTTACTTTAAATAAACATCCATACAATTACATACATTATCTTCAAATATCTCAATTAATTTTGCCTTAAAGTGCTTAACTCCACAAATAGTTTTTTCTTATTTAAATTTAATTAACATAATTTCCTTAAATGTATTTTCATAATTAATGTTAATTAAAATTCATTTTATTACATATTTATTTTGTGGTATGAGGAATTAGGTGATTTTTCATTTAAACGTCCGAAATTATATCTCATTTCTTCTGTCTTTTGTAATTCTTTTTTTCTACCAAAGTAAATATTTAGATGGGAAATTGAGTGTATTAAATTATTTGTTTTTGTTGTGGTTTTTAGTTAAACTTAATTAAGTTTGTTGATGATATGGATTTCGTTATTTCAAATATTTATTAATAAATTTTATTCCGTGGTCTCAGGAATCAGTTGATTCTGCAACGAAGCCCCAGAAATAATTCTAAATATCTCAGCTTTTCCTTGCTATCATTTTTAATACCTTTTCTTGCAAAGCAAATGTGATATAATGTAATTTTAATTATATATAAGGTTTAGTTGTTTAGGTTATTTATTTTTGACCTAAGAAACAGTTTTTTTAAAAATTTTATTTAGCTAAGTTGATTGCTGAAATGGATTTCATTATTTAAAGTATTTATAATTCATTTTATAAAATATTTTATTCTGTGGTATCAGGAATCAGTTCATTCTGTATTGAGGTATGAGGAATTAGGTGATTTTTCATTTAAACGTCCGAAATTATATCTAATTTCTTCTCTCTTTTGTAATACTTTTTTTACCAAAGTAAATATAATAGAGAGTATTAAATTATTTGTTTTTGTTCTCCTGAAATTGGTTTTTAGTTAAACTTAATTAAATTTATTGATGATATGGATTTCGTTACTTAAAATATTGTTATTAAAATTTCGTCATAGTCAATAGTAGGCAGTGCTGTAGTAGTTGCAATGCGCGCATTGGCCATTACTTTTATTTGTTTTAGTATTTATTCGTTCAAAGTTACTATTTTGAATTTTTTAAATTAATAGATTCTGAATTAGTTTTGTTATTTTAAATATGTGGTAATGTTAAAATTTTGTCAAATATATTTTTTGTGAATAAACTTTCTTCATTTTATTTGCGAAAATGGATATTAAAAAAGCGATTACTTTTCGCACTTTTACCTTTAAAAAATTGAGTTTCCTTACATTTGAAAAATTAATGGGTTAAATACTTATAGAAATTTTTTTTCTTTTTTTTTTACACATTAATCTAATCTTTTTTGAAAAAAATTAAAACTTCATCAGAGACGTTAGAATATAAAAAGAGATTTAATCCATTAATCTTGAATTCAGCTGCTTATAAATAGAAAATTTTTGATCCAATTACGTCAGAAAATATTAATTTACGTCAAATTTAATTTGATTATTTGCAATTGATAAAGATAAATAAAATAGTATAATATTCGATTTGGTTTATCAAAAATAAAGTTTTTAATATTAGTTATTTTTCCAAATTCAGTTAAAATGTAAAGAAATTAAGAAAAAAAAATCATACATGTGAAAAAGAGGGGTAAAATATGTACTCTGATTTACTGATATATCGCGTACTCTAAGAATAGCACCAAGCATGTCCTTAGGCTGTGAAATACTGTAGTGAAGGAGAAGGTTTTCTTCTTCACGGATGGGTTTTACTGAATTTGTTACGATATTATCGTTTGTCGATATTTATTGTGCCCATATATTTTTTGATATTCATCGTGTGTTTATATTTATCAATATTTAGCTTAAGTTAAAATTTTTTGCATTTACTATATTTCGTGAGAATATCCTTTAAATACCATTCTCGCGATAAATTCAAATTATCGACGGCTCACGAGATATCGATACATCGAACTATTAGCTCCGAGTTTGTTTGTGAATAATAAGTGAGTCCTAAATTTAAAGATGTATCGTGCACAGTAAGGATTAACTTAACGGAAGAAAAAGATATTTTTTACAGGAAAAAAACACTGTTTTAGAAACTGTTTCTGTTTTTCTCCGTTATCTGCTCACTGTAAAAAATTCCCGTTATTTTTGCAGACTTTATTTATATTTGCAAAGTAGTTTTTCTTACCGTATAATCACTCTTTCTTTTTCAAATCATTTTACTATTAAGTATAGAAAGTAGTAGAAAAGTATCGAAAAATACTTGCTCTTATCTTTCAGTATAAATTAAACTGCGATCTGATTTTATTTTTAAATCAATACTTTAACTATATATTTCCTTAATATATAATTTTTCGGAAGTTAAGTTACCAAAAATTTTCGTTCTGGTAGGCCTCTATAGTTTAAACTTTTTTACACTTAAACTAGTTATTGAAATAATATATAAGATGAAAAAAGTTTAAGATTTTCTTCATACTGGGACGCTAGAGCTCCGGTAGTACAGAGGATCCATTGCTATGTCCCAGGTTCGAATCCCATCTTCGCGTCAACAGGTCGTACGAATGCTGCTCTCAGCATGCGCTGACCGCAATGCAGACATGAATTTTTCATAGAAATTTCTGTTGAAATAACGGAATATTCAGAAATAACAGTACTTATCTGATGAAAAAACAGACGCCAGTTTTTTTGAAAAAAAAAAACTGTTTTTTCTTCTTCTGTAAAATGAACAATTATTTTAAGCCATTATTAACTAAATCACCATTCTTTAACAATATTTAGTTTGTCACACAAAAAGTATACTGAAGTTACTATGATAATACCGAGAAAAAGTTCAAATGAACTGTTTTCCTTTATTTGAAAAATATCGTCAATTGTTAGAACGCAGGATGCAACCCCAAAACCTAAAATTACGCAAGATATGATCTTAAGAAGTTACCTGGGGTGAACAAAACAATAGAAAAACTTTTATACTAATACATTTTTGTTTCAAATTTCTGTAAAAAAAAACTTAAAGAATAATTTTATAACTTTAGAAGTGTTTAGATCATATAATTTCTCAAACATATAAATGAAAATCAGAGCTTTTTCAGAGGTTTGAAGGGCAGACACCATATTGTAAATGCAAAATAATGTTTTTGAACACAACATCCTATGCCGAAAAATATAGCAATAGATTTATATTTTTGTTAGTTACTCAGTTATTTTGGTTAGTATATACTATAATTATGCAAAATTTCGTAAGCCAAACTGAAGTATTTATGGAGATTTGGTCATTTTTATAAAATGTTTATTTTTTTGTCTTAGGTACTTTGCTAAATTTAAAAAAATATTAAGTAAAATTGGACTAAAATTTGTGGAAGACACCTGTTCATTTTGGGTTTTATTTTAGAAAGTACAAAAGCTACATAGAAAACTGCTTGATACTCTATACGTTTTAAAGATGTTTAACTGAGACTTGAATATAAATTAGTTGCCAAGTGCGATGCATGTCAAAACTATGAAGAAAAAATGTAAAAATTTTCCAGCGCAAGTGCAGTAAAATTTTTTTCTTCATTACTCATATGTCGTGCAGTATTAAAGAATTTTTCTCAAATTTTAAAGCATGCATTTTGTAATTAATTTTAAATTTCTCTAAATATTCTGATTAATTTTATTGAATATTTTTCATTGAAGTTATCGAAAAACAACGTACGACAAGAAAGATATATTTTTTTCTTATAAAATTATTAATTCTTAGTTATAATTATTTAGCTTAATTTTATAGAAATTACTATATCTCCATAAATATTTAAGCTAGGCTTACTAAAATTTGTGCTGCCATTGCATAAAAGAACCAAAATAATTCAAATAATACAAATTTATTGTCACATTGTTTGGTATAGGGTGCTAAAAATCGTATTTTTTTTCGTTTGTATTTCATTGTCAGTCCCTCAAGGGTCTTAAGTTTATTGATATGTATGAAAAATCGTATGATCTAAACACTTCTAAAGTTATAAAATAATTCGTTATGTATTTTCAGAGAAATTTGAAAAAATGTAGTAGTATAAAAGTGTTTCCATAATTTTGTCTACTACCTGTATCATTACAATTGTATTTATTAAATTTGCTTCATGCAAAATAAATTGCAAATGCTGTGAATGATAAAACTTAAAAAATAATTTCTCAATTTAGTTTATGTTGGAAGAATATTTATGACTCATAGTTGAAATTTTTAAATTGTTTTAAAAATCCGAAATTTCTCACTAATGAGTTTAAAAGATTTATTTCCATTTAACCATGCTTATAAACAGCAAATACTCCATATTCTGTACACTGTAAGAGATTTCGGATCATATTACGGTATAAAGTACCGCCACTCATGGTGCCGATACTTTTTGCCATAAAATCCACTCTTACTGAAGCATGTTACGGAGCAAGAAATTTGATATATCGTAATTTTTGCAGTAATAATTACCGTAAAATCACTTTAATTAAATAAATATTACTGTAAGATTTTTAAGTATCTTATTTTATGGTAAATTTGGAGTGCACTGCTGATGCACGCACAGACGATGTACTTTATATCGTAATTTAATTAAAAAAATTTCACAGTGTAGCAACCATTGTGTGCTTTATTTCTATGAACTTTAATGTGCTAACTTATTTCTGTGAATTTTCTCACTTTCATACTTGCAATATGGGCGAATAGTTTTTGGAGTCATCAGATGACAAGTTATATCAGGTTATAAGCGAAACAAGATACCACTTAAGCTGTTTAAGCTTAAGTTTAATGATCTAAAAGTCTTACTTCAAATGCCCATTATTATTTCAGTAAAATTTTTAAGAAAAGAATTCTTAAAACTAATTTATTTCGTTAATTTTTTCGAATAATGCAGTTTTTGAGCCACTCCATGTATGTGATTTTTTATCTGATGGATTCAAGAAAAATGTCATGTCAAATTAACTAAGCGGACACTGGAAATGCTGCGCACATTGTAAAAAATTCTGAAATCAATTACGGTAAAAATTACTGGTGCCCTTAGTGCATGTCCTTCAAAATCCATTTTACTGCAAAATCCATTGTTACTGCAAAATTATATGTTTTTATTGTTTCTAATGCCATCTGTCAAATACCAGCAAATGTGTTATGTGAAACCAACCAAGGCATATGGTGCGTTTTCCTGCTTTCAGTGGCGCCATCTATTTCAAAGAACACGACTTCAGCCCCACACTTCCGTCACAGCCCGTGTTAAAGGATGAACCAATTCATACATCCACAGATCGTAATTTTGACCTAAATCAGAAAGCGATTAGTTAGAGTTCAGAGTAACTGATTTGTTATGGGAACTTGGAGGTTTTAGTGATCTGACAGTGCCATTTACTATACACGGGGAGTCTTCGCCAGTCTGGGATAGAGCTCACTGCTTCTCGGACATGGTTCCAACTCCCTACCAAACCAACAGGCTATTTCGCCTCTAATAAAATTTTATGCATTAGTTTATGGAATCACTTTAATTTAACAGAATTATTTATTTAATTACGGTGATTTAGTGATTTTACAGTAAAAATAATTGCAAAATTTGCAGTATATAAATATTGTCCCGAAAAATTTTACTGTGGAACGCACCAGCACACTGACTGCTAGTACTTTTTACAGCCATTAGTTTTGAAATTTTTTACGGCGTAATTTAATAACACCATTGCTGATACATTGCTTTTTTTATGAAGTGTTTTGATTTAATTGTTTATATTTTGTTTCAGAATCTCTGCACCTGTTAGACCCTTTCAACAGATGAAAAGAAAAGCGGTTGAAGATATTGCTACTAAAAACAGCAAGAGTGTGAAAAGAGATCCTGAAACAGAGAAACTTCAGCAAACTCCCAGATGCCGATTTTTTCCGAAGTGCCGCATGGGTCAAAAGTGCCACTTCCAGCATCCAACCTGCAGGCATAATGCCGCATGCAGAAATCTGAAGTGCAAATACCGACACATTGGTCCAAGAAAAATAGAGCTCTTCGAGAACAAGGAGAACGAACAACCCAACAGTTTCCGATTGCTGCTCGAGAAATTAGAAAAGCAAAAGCCTAATCCATACAAATGGGTAAAACCTAAAGATATTGGTAGAAAAAAAAAGATGTACCATAGACGGAGAAATTTGGGGGGTTAAATAGGTATTTTAAAGAACGCGATTTTAATAAACAAATCAAATTCCGTATCCATGTTTGCACGCGATGATAGAAGAGTACTCGGTCTCTGCAATGAATGAGGTAAATGTTATTTGAGCAATGTTGTATGAATTAGATTGAAGAATATATAAAAACAGATGTGTATAGTAAGTTAGTTTCTTTTTTAAAGATATCAATAAATTTTTTAATTCTTATTTTTTTTGTACTGTGGTAATTTAAAAAATTTATTTTGTTTCTGATTTATTGCTTTATTTAAGTTTTTTTCTTCCAATTGCAAGATTTGATATTGCACTATTTATTCATTTATCGAGAAAAGAGTTTATTACCTGATCTTTCCAAGCGCGAGATTAATATTCTTGCCACATTTAAACACACAGATTATTCAGTCTAGTGAATTTTTGCTTAGGATATATTATATTAATTCAGAACTGTAATAATAATAAATTTCCCGAGCCTTACATAGAAGTTTGTTACTTATTTTAGCACTCATCAAATTAAAAAATGTCCCGTAAGCAACAGTGTTATAATTTTAAATCTGACATTTATTTAATGCTATACATTATTCCTATGAAAAAATTTTATCTGATCCCATAATTTAAGGATAGTGTTTATTTTATCTGAATTAAAGTGGAAGAATTTTTTAATGTTACATATTCATTGAGAAATCAATCAAGGAGTTGATATTATGCTTTGTTGTTATTTAACAATGAATGAAATCTCAGTTTCACAATAATCCAAATCTCTTTAAGTTACTTGTTTTAAAAATTCCTTATCCAATTCACACCAAACTCTAGTGTAGGAAATTTGAGTAGTGGAAGTTGGAATTTCAATTTTTTCAAATGTTACTTCAAGGGAAAGAAAATTCCATGATTTGAGTTTTTATGTTTTTTAATTTTTTTAAAAAAAAGTATTAAAACGCAACAATTATTATATTAATATAAAATTTTTTTATAAAGAATAATGGAAGCAAGTTTCGAAATATTAATATTGCTAAAAAATCTTTAACAGTTTTATAAAATTTAACACAAAACTGACCATAAATGTTTATGAAATGTGTTGTTTGTAAATTTTGAATGCTGCATTAAGTGTTCAGTACCTCTGATACATTTTGAAGTTCAACAAGCATGCGAATTCTAAAAAGGTTAGATACTTCACACAGCTATATAAAGAAGTTCTCTGGTAATTTATGGGATAATAACTCACATGAAAATGATCAAATTTAAGAAACTCTATTTGCGATTTGTAGCTTGCCTTATAATGTATTAAAAACTGAAATGCCTTTTTTGATACACTTTTATTTGTATGGGGCAAGACAAAAATTTAAATGAAAAAACACACTATTTTTAAACTTGCTTACTGAAAAATTAGTCAAACATCAAGAGGAATTTTAAGAAAATCATAGAAATTTAATAAATTTTTATGATTTTCTTAATGTATTTTATCAAGAATAAAAACGAGTCAGTGATAACGACTTCTACATCCGTTTGAACGAAGTCAATTTAAGTAACAAAAAAAAAGTATACAATCGGTTGAAAATTTTTGTTATTAAATTAAAAACAAAAAGAACTTTATTTCTCCCCCCTCTATTTTAAAACTTTTTCCTAATTATTCATGGTATGACATTCACATTACAAACTGGGAGGGGGTTAGATCTCTCCCACCCTCATTTTTTATGTTCATTCATTTATTCAACAAGACAATACTATATTTTTTGCAACAAGGGTAGAAGACTCATTAAGAACTATGCGTCAATAAGGAACAAAAGCAACTAGTGATTACTGATTATTTAGCATTTAATACTACCTAATTAAAACACAAGTATTTACTATTATGTAACTTAGATCAGTAAAGTGAATGATTGCTTGATAATAAGTAAACTCTCATTTTCTGCCTGTTTCTCAACATTAACTATGTTTTCCCAGATGTTATTTGAGCAATAAGCAGTCCCAATTCTCTCTTTAGTTCATTGCATTTGGAGTATATTTTCATTTAAATACTTAATAATGCAATTATAAATTAGTACTTTTTATAGGGTAGGTCTTGGATATAGTTCAAGCCGAAATAAAAAATATTAAGAACAGAGATAGAAGAAATGTTTATGCTTAGTTTAAATTCTTATACATTTATTCAACATATATTGAGTAAAAAATAGTGAAATATTGAGAACAAAATATCAGAAAAAAATTGTTTGAATGCAAATTTAAAAAGTTATCCTCTCTTAATGTCGAGGGAAGATGAGCGTCTAATACAGCAATGGAAAGAGATGAATTTAGTTTATAGAAAATAACACATTTCATACAGTTGATATGAAAAACTTAAAATAGGCTGTAAGGAATAAATTTTATCTTGAAAACAAGTAAAAATAAATCTGGCAAATAAAATTTAATGAGCAGATTTAATCAATCACTTTAAAAAAAAAATCACATTTTGGGCAACGGGTTTAAAAACTTAAACATTTTGCGTGGAGTCATCTTACACATTTCATCCAGTCATCGTTTTTTATGTTTTTTAATGTTTCTAACATGCCTTTTATTTTTTTAAACCAAGACTTACCCCAGTCGCCTCAGAGCAGATAAATAGTAAAATAGAAAAAAAAAATTACGTTTAGTTAGCTTTTATATATTTTTTTTTATATAATGTGAGAGATGCATCTTCTCTTGGTTCTTTTTTCAGTATTGCTGTTGTTTGCATCCAAGAAAATGGTCTTCAACTTGATGCGTCGGCTCAAGTATGGTGACATATTTTTTTCGAAGTGTTTTTCCACGCTGAATCAAATAAAGACACTATAAAATTTGTAGAACTATTAGTAGTTGTTCAAAAGTTATAAAATTTTTCATCCATAAAAAGTTCTGTTTTGTACTTATGCATATTGAATTGTTTGTCACTGCTATATACACAAATAAATATATCAGGTTGAGTAAAAACAAAAAAACAATCCTGTGAAATGATAAATAGATAGAAAATCAGCAAAGTTAATGAGGATAGTAATCTCCATTCAAATCAGTAATAGTCTGCCAACGTTTTGGCAACTTTCCAATCCCTTCTGCGAAGAATTGAGAGGTGCTCGAGTCCAGAAAGCGATCAACCTCATTTATGATCTCGTCATTTGAACGGAAGAAAACGTGTCATCAAGATGCAGCTGCAAATGTGAAAACAGATAGTAATCTGAAGGTGCCATGCCTGGCCTGTATGGTGGATGTTGCATCAAATCCCTCTCCAGTGTGTAGAGGGTCCAGGCGGTCATTGCACTGACATGTGGCCGGGCGTTATCTTGATGAAAGAGAACCACCTTCCTTCTGAACTCGTTTTTTCGTTTTTCGCGAATGGCATCGCTAACTTTGATTAGCATATTGCTGTATATTGTACTGTTGATAGCCTGCCCTCTTTTCAGGTACTCCTTGTAGATAATTCCACGACAATCCCACCAGATACAGAGAAGGACCTTCTTGTTAGTTAGCGTTCGTCTTGCAACCGAACCTGCTGATTCCCCGTGTGCTGACCACCCTCCTTTACGGCTAGTATTGTTGTAGTATACCCATTTTTCATCACAGGTCACAATTCTGACCAGAATGTTCTCTTTCCTTTGATCTCTGAGCAGAACCAAACAAGCCGCTTTTCTTTTGCTCTTGTCTTCAGCAGTCAATTCGTGTGGCACCCAGCGGTTAAACTTAAATGTTAAATTTATGCGTTTGAGGGCATTTACTATTGTTTTTTGGCAAACGTCAAGCTCCAACGCAATGGTTCGTGTTGAAACATTTCTGTCTTGATCAATAATTTGCTTTAATTGATCACAATCAATCTCAATAGGGCGGCCAGAACGTGGTTCATCTTCAATGTTGAAATTTCCACTATTAAACTTTCGAAACCAAACTTTTACTGTATCATAAGAAACAGTATTGAAACCTAAACTTTCACACATTTTCTTGTGGCATTTAGTTACACTGAGTTTATTTCGGAACTCATAGTACATAATCGTTCTGATCCGCTTACGTGATAGCTCCATTTCAAACACTTTTCTGGTGCACAAGATGATAAAGTTTTGTCAAAAAAAAAAAACACAGTTGTGTAGCTCCAACTTTCAACTTTAAAATGCAAAAGCAGATTTCAGGAAAGGTTAATTACCACGGGAATGGTTGCTGCTGGCACGGAGGTATCTCCCCTTGGCGGATAACTTTTTACTCAACCCGATATTTGATTATACGTATTTTTTTCTCTAAATAGACAGAGATCGAAACCAAAGTAATAGAATTAATAATTTTGATGTCGTAAGTGTTAAAATGATTCAATTTATAAAAAGATTTTGACTTACACCTATTTACGATTCTACATTTCCATCTAGGTAACTGAAATGAATAGTACAAATACTTTTAGTAATTATATAGCAATATTAAAAGTGATTATGCAACAATATCAAATATATAAATAGGTACAAATCAAAATTTATGCAATTTAAAATAAAATTACATCCAAACTATGCGTCTTACAGGTTAAGATCTTATTCGGTTTCAGCAATTCGATGTATCGAAAAGGTAATATGTTCAAAATAGGGTATGAAATATTCCTAAAACTGTTAACAACAAAGTAATCTTGATTTCATTTGAATTCGTTTTATTTGATTCAATTAATTCTAAAATAATTAACAGGATCTAAAACTATTTTCGTCTGCACAGCAATGTATTTAACCACAAAAGCTTTTATAACTTCTGATTTATTAGTTGCATCGACCTGGATGATATTTTATTCGATTAAGTGTAAAATAATATTTCGGAACAACATGACTTTTTTCTAGATAGCAAAGTGTAAGTCACCTCCTCCTCCCAGTCAGTTCTGGATTTTGATTGCAGCTCATATTGGGAGAAGGTAAATTTTTTTAAAATCACTTCATTAGTTTAGGAGACATGGCCTGAAGTTAGATTAAAATCGCCTCCTTGCCTGAACTATTGGGGTATTGCCACTCATTTTGAGTATCAAGAATCCTAATTGATAGAAAACATTTTGCACAGAGAAGATAAGCACTTTTAAAGTTTAAGAGTAATTTTTTGTTTTTTAACAAGAAAAATTTCCAATTAATAAAATGTTTTGTGGGACATGACCTATACTGTAATGTATATACTGCGAAACTACTGAAAGTCTGAGTTTTGATGTTTCATATTCTTAAAGTTGAAAAGGCTCCTTCAAAACTTTTTCATTTTATAAACCCTTCCTGTTAATTAAGAGATAAGGCTCCCGATTTCAATAAATGATATAAATGCTTTTTCTCGATTACCAAGTGAATTTTTAATAATTATTCATACATTTTGTGAGAACATTTATTTTATAAGCTTTATTGTTGATTATTAAGAGATTTCCCTGATATTTACAAATTACGAAATTATTTATGCAACAATTTAATTTTCACACATAGTTGCGATTGAAGAATAATACAAATTCAAATATGATCCTAATATTCACAAATATATTTTTAATAAAATAATAATTTAAAAGTATATAAACGAATAATTTAATTAAGACTGTATTGATACAAAAGTAACTTGAAACAATAATAAAAACTTTTAACAGCAAAAAAACAGAAAATTCCCTGACATTTTTTAAAAAATGTTGATGAAAATCACTATAATTAAGAAAAATTTTATTGCACTTAAATTAAACGAAATAACAAAAATTAAAGGAAATAATCATTAAAATCATTAAGTTATAATAAAATAATATAAAAAAATATGGTTTTATAAATAGCATAAGAGTGATAAGTATAGAATTATTTGGTAAAATTACTAAACATTTTCTGAAATTATTAATTTTCATTCAAATCAAAAGTATATGTTTTGAAGAATACAACTTAAAAAGATAAATTGTAATTTCAAAAACTTGTGAGGCAGCTAACACTACACTTACTTATGCCAACTAGTATAATATGAGTACCGTAAATCAAAATGAATTGTTATCGTATATTAAATTAGACCTACATAGAGAAGAGAGACCTACATAGCAGCGATATCAGCTTACCGTTAGCATTGGGGGGGGGGGGGGGGGGTTATAATTGAGGCAATTATTCAGCACAGTAAAGAGAGATAAAATTCTCTTCATTCCCTCCAATGTATAACTAACTACCAGCAAGATTTGATTAATTCTTAAACTATACTCCTAACACCTGTTCTGAGCAACAAATAAACAACTGAGGAGACCCCCTATCGAATTCTTATCTTCTTAACTGTAAATTTCCTTCTAGTTGGTGAAACATTTTTTAAAAATAAACTGCTTTTTTTTTCATTTCAGTACCTCTTATGCAATTAAGCGAGGACTGGAAACAACAAATATTCATTCAAACGGGGAAATTTAACATTAGTTTAATATAAAATGATCTGTTTTCTCTAAATTTTATTCGTATAAGCAGTACTACTCTGTAAATATATAATATATATATATATATGAAAGCAAAGTGTATGGTTTCTAACTAGCAAACGTAAAATTTCTTATTTAACGTAACTTTTTTTCAGATTTTCGGTAATTATTCTGAAAAGTTTAGTCAAAAGAGTTAGACCTTTAATATTAATTTTAGTGACATATTTCGCTAGATCACGGGAATTTTCTTAGCGCATTAAAAATTTTGTCCACATTTATAAAATTTGTTAATTCAACGATAATTCCTTATTAAAATAATTTCTTAAAACTATGTACTATTTGTTAGTCATATAGTTTAAATCATATATAGTTTACATTTTTATTTTTAAAATTTCACTGTGACTGATGGAACGTCCATTTCAGCAAAATTGATGTAAAAAGCGAATACTTACATTAATTGTTAAAATAGCAATTTTTTTTTAAATAAACAGCATTGAAAATAGCAATAAACTGCATTTTTCTTTTGTAAGTAGGAAGAGTACTTTTAGGAACGTAGTTGATCATTGTTATTCCCGTATGTATAACACAAAAAATAAATTTAGAAAAAGAATTTAAGGTCGAAAGAAATTTGTATTTGAATTTTCCTTATCAGTGCTAGAAATAAATAAAAATATCATCCATTTTGCCCTTTTTATATACCATACAACATATAAAAAACAGCATTTTTTAAAAAATATGCCGTAATCGTTATATATCGAGCTTTCACTGTACTCTTTGGATTCAATTTCTAGCTAATTCATAGTGAGCTAATTTTCGAAATCCCGCTAATGATTTTAATATATTTTGATTTTAGGTACAATATAATGGGCATAAAATAAGGGGAACTCTAATTTCATATTCGGAAAAAAATTAACTGTGAAAATGGACAGGAAATTTTTCTTTACTCTGATAGATAAGGAAACTGATGCTTCACAATTCTAGATTGAGAAAAGTATGTATTTTACAAGCCTTTGTCCATGAACCAATCTTTTAAAAATTTTGACTGAAAAAGATGATTTGAGTCAGTCAGGGGGACTATTACTAAATCATTTTTCTCATTTATGAAGCAGGAAACTGCCTTTTGTACCTTTAATATAAATGGAAAGTGTCTTTGGCATTAGGTATGATAAGAGATGTGACAATAACAATGATCCATAACACCTTAAGGTAGTGGTCGTCACCTTATGGGGGTGGTCGTCAATTCGCAGGTGTTGTTCTGAGAAATTTTTATTCCTGAGAAAATTTAATTCTGGTCCTTATTTCAGCACTTTTTCTAACTTATCCCAAATTTTGACCGCTCTTCTACCAAAAATTCTAAGACTGTATTTTCATGGTCAAAAATCTAAATAGAGTTTAAAAAACGCGAGGTTATTCAAATAAAGTTAAATTTGCGTTAGATTTCATAACTTCCACTATTTCTGTACTTATTAATTAGCTTATTCAAGGACAGAGGACAGACCCATTAAGTATTAATGCATGAAAATCCGACAATTGCTTGAAAAAACATTTGACTTTTATTTTGTGTTCACTGCATGAAAACTGATACATTTTTATTATGTTTCGCTTGTCCTTAGAAGTCAAATAATACATAAGTAAGCTATGGATGGTGTTTTCAATAAAAATGTAAACAATAACAATCTCGAACTCGGGACCTACTCTAGTTCCGGTTAAAAAGTTTGCAGCTGCTTACTACATGTTATTCTGATAGGCGATGTTTTCAAACGGATAATTTTGCTTTCAGTAAAAGATATAAATTAGATAATTTCTGAGCTCAAGTCTGCCGTCTTTCATAAGATATTAATGTTATTATGTAATTCTGGGGAGTTTGGAGTGAAAATGTGTTTTAGTTATTTTGTTATTTACTATTAAAAAAGGTGACATTATTGCTAGATTTTGAATAACTCGCTTTTTTGGCAGTCTTGATTTGGCCTCTTTCCATTTGTTTATTACTGTTTGTTCGTGTTGCAAGCTGTGCACCATCTTACGTTAGTGTTAACACTTTTAGTATTGTAAACACAAGTATTGTTAGCATTGTAAACATAAGTAATAAGTAATCAAATACATTGTTTGCAAGAATCTCAAAACACAATGATGCCAAATGGCTTTAAAATAAAACTGAAACAGTAACCCGGAAATTTAGGCAGTCCCGAGCTTGCAGCGTTCCCTAGTGTAGAAAACACCATCCATATTGTTTCAATGATATAGTTGATAGGGTAAAATTTTCGGAATTGTATATTTTATTTGAATCATTTGTAAGCCATAGTTTTATCCACGAAATTATTTTCTTTTTGAAAATGGAATGCGCCATTAAAAGAAGAATTGGAAGAGGAAAAAAAATGAATGAAAAATTTGACTTCGCCGTAAGCAATTTCAATATTACACATTATTTTCCCATAAAATCCTCGTTCTTAGTGCAAAGAAAAAAATATGTTGAAAACTAAAATAACTTTAAAAATTAAAAATACTTAAAAATGCATTTAAATTACTTTAAAGATATTACTAAAAAATGTTAATCGCGTTATTATCAGACATTATCCATATAAGCTATCTTTTAAAATTACAAATTACATTTCTAATTACATTTAGAAAAAAGAAGATCATTCTTAGTAAGACGGAGAATAATATCAAATCAAAGGTGTTTTAAGATTTTATTCGCAAAAATTATTTCTCTAAAACAGAAATATTAATGTTGGGAATAAACTTTTGGACCAGTTGAAGATCTTTTTTGAAGGTTTATATCATTTATAAATTGCTTCAAGGAAACAATCCGTCACTCACTTTTATTTTTACACAAAATTCAATGCTACTTAATTGAATTCTAATAATAACTGTTTTTTTTAAGTATTTGAATGAAATATTTAAATTTCAAAGAATTGTGACAAAATTCTGCAATGCTTTTTGAGCTTTATAGAACTTTTCTTTTCGTATAATTAGCCTCAAAGACATGTCATTCTTGTAAAGATCAATTGTCATTGATTAGAGCTTCAAAGTATATAATACCCTGAATGATTTCTTTTAGTTTGTATGTTGCATGAAAAGAATTGTGTGTGTGTGTGGGGGGGGGGATTATGACTTGACACGAGTGACAATAGTTATGATTCAGTGTCCAGGTTTGACCAATGGGAGGTATCTATCTATTGTTGCAGCAAAAGTACATAACTGTTACTTTAAAATTGTAATATTCATTTCGGTGTTGAACTGTGAGTTCGCTCGTTATAGTTATATTAGTAGAAAAGTATAGTTACTTCGTTATAGTCTTGAAGCTTGGTGTAGTGAATTTTCTGTCCAGATTTTGTGGAAAAGTCTTAGGATCATTAACGATGTCTCTGCTCAAGGATATTAAGTAAGTTCTTCTTTATATTTTACTGATTTATTTATGGATTAATTAAGGCTTTTCATTCTTTTATCTCTATTTTATGGTTATGGTTAATCTGTGTCTGAATATAAGTTTTAGTATTTGAAATTTCTTAGTATTTGTAATTAGTATTTGAAATTGTTGGATATATTAGAAAATAAACTAGGAAAGTAAATTTGACTTAATGTAATTTTAATTTATTGTAAGATTTGTTTGATTAAATAATTTGTTTCTGAACTCCTCCAAAAGTTTTTTAAAGTTTAATTCAATTTATTGCTGAAATGGTTTTTGGTATTTAAAATATTTATTTATTTGTTTTATAAATTATTTTAGCTTGTGTTATCAGGAATCAATTGATTCTACATTTAAACGTCATAAATTTACTTTAAATAAACATCCATACAATTACATACATTATCTTCAAATATCTCAATTAATTTTGCCTTAAAGTGCTTAACTCCACAAATAGTTTTTTCTTATTTGAATTTAATTAACATAATTTCTTTAAATGTATTTTTTAATTAATGTTAATTAAAATTCATTTTATTACATATTTATTTTGTACTATGAGGAAATAGGTGATTTTTCATTTAAACGTCCCAAATTATATCTCATTTCTTCTCTCTTTTGTAATACTTTTTTTACCAAAGTAAATATAATAGAGAGTATTAAATTATTTGTTTTTGTTCTCCTGAAATTGGTTTTTAGTTAAACTTAATTAAATTTATTGATGATATGGATTTCGTTACTTAAAATATTGTTATTAAAACTTCGTCATAGTCAATAGTAGGAAGTGCTGTAGTAGTTGCAATGCGCGCATTGGCCATTACTTTTTATTTGTTTTAGTATTTATTCGTTCAAAGTTACTATTTTGAGTTTTTTAAGTGTTAATAAATTCTGAATTAGTTTTGTTATTTTAAATATGTGGTAATGTTAAAATTTTGTCAAATATATTTTTTGTGAATAAACTTTCTTCATTTAATTTGCGAAAATGGATATTAAAAAAGCGATTACTTTTCGCACTTTTACCTTTAAAAAATTGAGTTTCTTTACATTTGAAAAATTAATGGGTTAAATACTTATAGAATTTTTTTTTCTTTTTTTTTACACATTAATCTAATCTTTTTTGAAAAAAATTAAAACTTCATCAGAAACATTAGAATATAAAAAGAGATTTAATCCATTAATCTTGAATTCAGCTGCTTATAAATAGAAATTTTTCATCCAATTACGTCAAAAAATATTAATTTACGTCAAATTTAATTAGATTATTTGCAATTGATAAAGATAAATAAAATAGTATAATATTCGATTTGGTTTATCAAAAATAAAGTTTTTAATATTAGTTATTTTTCCAAATTCAGTTAAAATGTAAAGATATTAGGAAAAAAAAAAATCATACAAGTGAAAAAGAGGGGTAAAATATGTACTCTGATTTACTGATATATCGCGTACTCTAAGAATAGCGCCAAGCATGTCCTTAGACTGTGAAATACTGTAGTGAAGGAGAAGGTTTTCTTCTTCACGGATGGGTTTTACTGAATTTGTTACGATATTATCGTTTGTCGATATTTATTGTGCCCATATATTTTTTGATATTCATCGTGTGTTTATATTTATCTATTTAGCTTAAGTTAAAATTTTTTGCATTTACTATATATCGTGAGAATATCCTTTAAATACCATTCTCGCGATAAATTCAAATTATCGACGGCTCACGAGATATCGAACTATTAGCTCCGAATTTGCTTGTGAATAATAAGTGAGTCCTAAATTTAAAGATGTATCGTGCACAGTAAGGATTAACTTAACGGAAGAAAAAGATATTTTTTACAGGAAAAAAACACTGTTTTAGAAACTGTTTCTGTTTTTCTCCGTTATCTGCTCACTGTAAAAAATTACTGTTATTTTTGCAGACTTTATTTACATTTGCAAAGCAGTTTTTCTTACCGTATAATCACTCTTTCTTTTTCAAATCATTTTACTATTAAGTATAGAAAGTAGTAGAGAAGTGTCGAAAAATACTTGCTCTTATCTTTCAGTATAAATTAAACTGCGATCTGATTTTATTTTTAAATCAATATTTTAACTATATATTTCCTTAATATATAATTTTTCGGAAGTTAAGTTACCATACATTTTTATTCTGGAAGGCCTCTATAGTTTAAACTTTTTTACACTTACGTGTTTTTTCAATAACTTTTTTAAGATGAAAACAGTTTAAGAGTTCCCTCATATTGAGACGCCTAGAGCTCCGGTAGTACAGAGGATCCATTGCTATGTCCCAGGTTCGAATCCCATCTTCGCGTCAACGGGTCGTACGAATGCTGCTCTCAGCATGCGCTGACCGCAATGCAGACATAAATTTTTCATAGAAGTTTCTGTTGAAATAACGGAATTTTCAGAAATAACAGTACTTATCTGATGAAAAAACAGACGCCAGTTTTTTGAAAAAAAAAACTGTTTTTTTTTTCTTCTGTAAAATAAACAATTAATTTTAAGCCATTATTAACCAAATCACCATTCTTTAACAATATTTAGTTTGTCACACTAAAAGTATATTGAAGTTACTATGATAATACTGAAAAAAAGCTCAAAAGAACTGTTTTCCTTTATTTGAAAAATATCGTCAGTTGTTTGAACGCAGGATGTTTATAAACTCCCAAAACCTGAAATTACGCAAGATATGATCTTAAGAAGTTACCTGGGGTGAACAAAACAATAGAAAAACTTTTATACTAATACATTTTTGTTTCAAATTTCTGTAAAAAAAAAACTTAAAGAATAATTTTATAACTTTAGAAGTGTTTAGATCATATAATTTCTCAAACATATAAATGAAAATCAGAGCTTTTTCAGAGGTTTGTAGGGCAAACACTATATTGTAAATGCAAAATAATGTTTCTGAACACAACATCCTATGCCGAAAAATATAGCAATAGATTTATATTTTCGTTAGTTACTCAGTTATTTTGGTTAGTATATACTATAATTATGCAAAATTTCATAAGCCAAACTGAAATATTTATGGAGATTTGGTAATTTTTATAAAAAGTTTATTTCTTTGTCTTAGGTGCTTTGCTAAACTTAAAAAAATATTAAGTAAAATTGGACTAAAATTTGTGGAAGACACCTGAAGTTACATAGAAAATTGCTTGAAACTTTCTAGGCTTTAAAGATGTTTAAAAATAAATATTTCCATAAATATTCAGCTAGGTTTACTAAAATTTGTGCTACCATTGCATAAAAGAACCAAAATAATACAAATTTATTGTTACATTGTTTGGTATAGGGTGTTCAAAAGCGCTTTTTTTTTCGTTTGTAATTCATTGTCAGTCCCTCAAATCTTAAAAAGGTCTTAAGTTTATTGATATGTATGAAAAATCGCATGATCTAAACACTTCTAAAGTTATAAAATAATTCGTTATGTATTTTCAGAGAAATTTGAAAAAATGCAGTAGTATAAAATTGTTTCCATAATTTTGTCTACTACCTGTATCATTACAATTGTATTTATTAAATTTGCTTCATGCAAAATAAATTGCAAATGCTGTGAATGATAAAACTTAAAAAATAATTTCTCAATTTAGTTTATGTTGGAAAAATATTTATGACTCATAGTTGAATTTTTTAAATTGTTTTTAAAAATCCGAAATTTCTCACTAATGAGTTTAAAAGATTTATATCCATATAACTATGCTTATAAACAGCAAATACTCCATATTCTGTACACTGTAAGAGATTTCGGATCAAATTACGGTATAAAGTACCACCACTAATGGTGCCGATACTTTTTACCATAAAATCCACTCTTACTGGAGCATGTTACGGAGCAAGAAATTTGATATATCGTAATTTTTGCAGTAATAATTACCGAAAAATCACTTTAATTAAATGAATATTACTGTAAGATTTTTAAGTATCTTATTTTATGGTAAATTTGGATTGCACTGCTGATACACGCACAGACGATGTACTTTATATCGCAATTTAATTAAAAAAATTTCACAGTGTAACAACCATTGTGTGCTTTATTTCTATGAACTATCATGTGCTGAATTATTTCTGTGAATTTTTTCACTTTCATACTTGCAATATGGGCTTATAGTTTTTGGAGTCATCAGATGTCAAGTTATATCAGGTTATAAGCGAAACAAGATACCACTTAAGCTGTTTAAGCTTAAGTTTTTTGATCTAAAAGTCTTACTTTAAAATTCCCATCATTAAAGTAAAATTTTTAAGAAAAGAATTCTTAAAATAAATTTATGTCGTTAATTTTTTCGAATCATGCAGTTTTTGAACCACTCCATATATGTGATTTTTTCTCTAATGGGTTGAAGAAAAGTGTCATGTAGAATTAACTAAGCGGACACTGGAAATTGGACTGGACATTGTAAAAAATTCTGAAATGAATTACGGTAAAAATCACTGGCACCCTTCGTGCATCAACTTCAAAATCCATTTTACTGTAAAATCCATTGTTACTGCATAATTATATGTTTTTATTGTTTCTCATGCCACCTGCCAAATACCAGCAAATGTGTTATGTGAATCCAAATATGGCATATGGTGCGTTTTCCTGTTTTCAGTGGCGCCATCTATTTCAAAGAACACGACTTCAGCCCCACACTTCCGTCACAGCCCGTGTTAAAGGATGAACCAATTCATACATCCGCAGATCGTAATTTTGACCTAAATCAGAAAGCGATTAGACAGACTATTCCGTGATTTTGCAGTAAATATAATTGCAAAATTTGCAGTATATAGATATTGTCCCGAAAAATTTTACTGTGAAACACACCAGCACACTGACTGCCAGTACTTTTTACCGCCATTAGTTTTGAAATTTTTTACGGCGTAATTTAATAACATCATTGCTGATACATTGCTTTTTTTATGAAGTGTTTTGATTTAATTGTTTATTTTTTTTTCAGAATCTCTGCACCTGTTAGACCCTTTCATCAGATAAAGAGAAAAGCGGTTGAAGATATTGCTACTAAAAACAGCAAGAGTATGAAAAGAGATCCTGAAGCAGAGAAACTTCAGCAAACTCCCAGATGCCGATTTTTTCCGAAGTGCCGCATGGGTCAAAAGTGCCACTTCCAGCATCCAACCTGCAGGTATAATGCCGCATGCAGAAATATGAAGTGCATCTACCGACACATTGGTCCCAGAAAAATAGAGCTCTTCGAGAACAAGGAGAACAAGCAACCCAACAGTTTCCGATTGTTGCTCGAGAAATTAGAGAAGCAAAAGCCTAATCCATACAAATGGGTAAAACCTAAAGATATTGGTGCAAAAAAAGATGTACCATAGACGCAGAAAATTGGGGGGTTAAATAGGTATTTTAAAGAACGCGATTTTAATTAACAAATCAAATCCCGTATCCATGTTTGCACGCGATGATAGCAGAGTACTTGGTCTCCGCAATGAATGAGGGAAATGTTATTTGAGCAATGTTGTATGAATTAGATGGAAGAATATATAAAAACAGATGTGTATAGTAAGTTAGTTTCTTTTTTAAGGATTTCAATAAATTTTTTAATTCTAATTTTTTTTTGTACTGTGGTTATTTAGAAATTTATTTTGTTTCTGATTTATTATTAATTCATAACTGTGATAATAATAAATTTCCCGAGCCTTACATAGAAGTTTGTTACTTATTTTAGCACTCATCAAATTAAAAAATGTCCCATAAGCAACAGTGTTATAAGTTTAAATCTGACATTTATTTAATGCTATATATTATTCCTATAAAAACATTTTATCTGATCCCGAAATTTAACGATAGTGCTTACTTCATCTGAATTAAAGTGGAAGAATTTCTTAATGTTACATATTCATTGAGAGATCAATCAAGGAGTTGATATTATGCTTTGTTGTTATTTAACAATGAATGTTGTTATCTAAAATTCACACCAAACTCTAGTGTAGGAAATTTGATTAGTGGAAGTTGGAATTTCAATTTTTAAAAAAGGTTACTTCAAGGGAAAAAAAATCCCATGATTTGAGTTTTTATGTTTTTTAATTTCTTTAAAAAAATATTAAAACGCAGCAATTAATATATTTATATAATAATTTTTTATAAAGAATAATGGAAGCAAGTTTCGAAATATTAATATTGCTAAAAAATCTTTAACAGTTTTATAAAATTTAACACAAAACTGACCATAAATGTTTATGAAATGTGTTGTTTGTAAATTTTGAATGCTGCATTAAGTGTTCAGTACCTCTGATACATTTTGAAGTTCAACAAGCATGCGAATTCTAAAAAGGTTAGATGCTTCACACAGCTATATAAAGAAGTTCTCTGGTAATTTATGGGATAATAACTCACATAAAAATGATCAAATTTAAGAAATTCTATTTGTGATTTGTAGCTTACCTTATAATGTATTAAAAACTGGAATGCCTTTTTTGATACTCTTTTATTTGTACGGGGCAAGACAAAAAATTAAATGAAAAAACACACTATTTTTAAACTTGCTTACTGAAAAATTCGGAATTTTAAGAAAATCATGGAAATTTAATAAATTTTTATGATTTTCTTAATGTATTTAATCAAGAATAAAAACGAATCTGTGATAACGACTTCTACATCCATTTAAACGAAGTCAATTTAAGTAACAAAAAAAAAATGTATACAATCGGTTGAAAATTTTTGTTATTAAATTAAAACAAAAAGAACTTTATTTCCCCCCCCCCCTCTATTTTGAAACTTTTTCCTAATTATTCATGGTATGACATTCACCATACAAACTGGGAGGGGTTAGATCTCATCCACCCTCATTTTTCATGTTCATTCATTTATTCAACAAGACAATACTATATTTTTTTGCAACAAGGGTAGAAGACTCATTAAGAATTATGCGTCAATAAGGAACAAAAGCAACTAGTGATTACTGATTATTTTGCGTATAATCCTACCTAATTAAAACACAAGTATTTACTATTATGTAACTTAGATCAGTAAAGTGAATGATTGCTTGATAATAAGTAAACTCTCATTTTCTGCCTGTTTCTCAACTTTAACTATGTTTTCCCAGATGTTACTTGAGCAATAAGCAGTCCCAATTCTCTCTTTAGTTCATTGCATTTGGAGTATATTTTCATTCAATTACTTAATAATGCAATTATAAATTAGTACTTTTTATAGGGTAGGTCTTGGATATAGTTCAAGCCGAAATAAAAAATATTAAGAACAGAGATAAAAGAAATGTTTATGCTTAGTTTAAATTCTCATACATTTACTCAACATATATTGAGTAAAAAATAGTGAAATATTGAGAACAAAATATCAGAAAAAAATTGTTTGAATGCAAATTTAAAAAGTGTTCATCTCTTAATGTCGAGGGAAGATGAGCGTCTAATACAGCAATGGAAAGAGATGAATTTAGTTTATAGAAAATAACACATTTCATATAGTTGATACGAAAAACTTAAAATAGGCTGAAAGGAATAAATTTTATCTTGAAAACAAGTAAAAATAAATCTGGCAAATAAAATTTAATGAGCAGATTTAATCAATCACTTTAAAAAAAAAATCACATTTTGGGCAACGGGTTTAAAAACTTAAACATTTTGCGTGGAGTCATCTTACACATTTCATCCAGTCATCGTTTTTTATGTTTTTTAATGTTTCTAACATGCCTTTTATTTTTTTAAACCAAGACTTACCCCAGTCGCCTCAGAGCAGATTAATAGTAAAATAGAAGAAAAAATTTTTTACGTTTAGTTAGCTTTTATATTTTTTTTTATATAATGTGAGAGATGCACCTTCTCTTGGTTCTTTTTTCAGCATTGCTGTTGTTTGCATCCAAGAAAATGGTCTTCAACTTGATGCATCTGCTCAAGTATGGTGACATATTTTTTCGAAGTGTTTTTCCACGCTGAATCAAATAAAGACTCTATAAAATTTGTAGAACTATTAGTAGTTGTTCAAAAGTTATAAAATTTTTCATCGATAAAAAGTTCTGTTTTGTACTTATGCATATTGACTTGTTTGTCACTGTATATACACAAATAAATATATTTTATTATACGTATTTTTTTCTCTAAATAGACAGAGATCGAAACCAAAGTAATTGAATTAATAATTTGGATGTCTTAAGTGTTAAAATGATTTAATTTATAAAAAGGTTTTTACTTACACCTATTTACGATTCTACATTTCTTTCTAGGTAACTAAAATTTATAGTGCAAATACTTTTAGTAATTGTATAGCAATATCAAAAGTGATTATGCAACAATGTCAAATATATAAATAGGTACAAATAAAATTTTGTGGAATTTAAAATAAAATTACTTCCAAACTATGCGTCTTACAGGTTAAAATCTAATTCGGTTTCAGCAATTCGATCTATCGAAAAGGTAATATGTTCAAAATAAGGTATGAAATGTTCCTAAAACTGTTAACAACAAAGTAATCTTGATTTCATTTGAATTCGTTTTATCTGATTCAATTAATTCTAAAAAAATTAACAGGATCTAAAACTATTTCCGTCTGCACAGCAATGTATTTAACCACAAAAGCTTTTATAACTTCTGACTTATTAGTTGCATCGACCTGGATGATATTTTATTCGATTAAGTGTAAAATAATATTTCGGAACAACATGGCTTTTTTCTAGATAGCAAAGTGTATGTCACCTCCTCCTCCCAGTCAGTTCTGGATTTTGATTGCAGCTCATATTGGGAAAAGGTAAATTTTTTTAAATTCATTTCATTAGTTTAGGAGACATGGCCTGAAGTTCTATTAAAATCGCCTCCTTGCCTGAACTATTGGGGTATTGCCACTCATTTTGAGTATCAAGAATCCTAATTGATAGAAAACATTTTGCACAGAGAAGATAAGCACTTTTAAAGTTTAAGAGTGATTTTTTACTTTTTAGCTAGAAAAATTTCCAATTAATAAAATGTTTTGTGGGACATGACCTATACTGTAATGTATATACTGCGAAACTATTGAAAGTATGAGTTTTGATGTTTCATATTCTTAAAGTTGAAAAGGCTCCTTCAAAAATTTCTCATTTTATAAACCCTTCCTGTTGTGGCGTTGCGGTCTGAAATGCAAAGTCCGAATAAGAATCTCTGACGTTGGACTACGTCGCTCGCAGCCGATAATTGACGTAAACCTCATACCTGAATGGAGATATGCGTGAAGGGCGAAATCAGCAAAATGCGCACAGTATGTTTTGGATATATCTTGGCCGCATCCTCACAGATTGCTCTCTCTCTCTCTCTCCCCGTCGGTTCTAGCTAGCAGTCCGGCTTGTTCTCGCCGGTTTCCTTTTCGCAGTTTATTTCTATGCTGCTTCCATGTTAAAGTGGTTAAGTTTTATATATGTTAAATTGTTTTAGTTAAATTTACAAGTTTCCTAAATGTTAATAAAGATAATTATTTATTTAAACTTAGTGTTATGAAGAAACCTATAACCCGTTCTCGGAAACATTTTCATGTGGAACGCTTTCCTAGAGTTATATTTCTTTTTAGAGTTTAAGTGGGGACTCTAACAAAGATACCAAACAACCCCACAAGTGGTGACCCGGACTTAGAAGCAGTGATATCCTTCTGAATCAAAGAATGTGTGTAATTATGGATTACTATTTTTTTTGAACGTGGCTGGCCTACCTGGTACGCAGTGAGTAGTTACTTCTTGGTTAATGTTTCTCTTTTTCAGAGCTGTGCATTGTGCCATTTTTATAGGTTTTAATGTTTCTATACACTAGTGCTATTTGAATTTTAACGTATTGAATTTAATTAAATTCTCATGGACTGTTAAACAATTTGATTTTGAATTCATAAAGTACAATGTAAAATTGAATTAATGCTTACGTAAACTATTCATATTTTTTCTTGAATAATGTACTAGTTTTTAATACATTTTCAAAGGCATTTAAATTGTTAACTTGATAGTATAATGGCTGAAAACGAAATAGCCAGAGTTGCATTTCGAGCTCCACCCGTTTGGAAAACCGAAATAAATTTATGGTTTCTTCAAGTAGAATCAAATTTTGTGATGTCGGGAATTGAAAAAGAATTAACAAAATTCCACTGCGTCGTTGCAGCGTTAGATATGGAAGTTCTTTCCTACGTTAAAGATATCGTTGAGGTTCCACCTACAGATAATCCATACAAGGTTCTTAAGGAACGTATTATAAAACGTTTTACACAATCCGAAAGTTCGCGATTGAGGACTTTGTTACAGGAATTGTATTTAGGTGATAAAAAACCAACACAACTATTACATGAAATGAGATCGTTAGCTGGTAGTCAAATATCTGACGATGTTTTAAAAACATTGTTTATTCAGCGACTCCCTATTAATATTCAGCAAATATTATCAATTAGTAAAGACAAACTTGATGATTTGGCTCAAATCGCGGATAAAATAAACGAAGTTTCTTGTTTCGGTACTTCAAGTACAGAACATAATATTTCTTCCGTTGATTTAAAAGAGTTGCAATCTCAAATTTCTGAACTTTCCGAAAAAGTTGAAAAATTGACTTTTCGACAAAAAAGTTACTCGTTCGAATTCGAATAATGTCAATAATACTTCGGAAAAGCAATATTGTTGGTACCATTTTAAATTTGGTAAAAATGCTAAAAAATGTGTCGGTAAATGTTCATACTCGGAAAACTGAATTCCGCTGCTGTTTCGGTGACGACAGATAGTGGGTTAAAGTTCAGTCGCCTCCACATATTTGACCGAAAAATAGGTTTTAATTTTCTAGTTGATACTGGCGCGTCAATTTCAGTTTTTCCACGCGACCCACACATTCATAAGCAACCGACTACGGAGATAGCAATCTACGCTGCGAACGGAACAAAAATAAACACATACGGTTTTCGTAGATTAACGTTAGATTTTGGTTTAAAAAGGCAATTCAAATGGAATTTTGTTATTGTTGATGTAGTGCGACCTATCTTGGGTGCAGATTTTTTAGAATTTTTTGGTTTATTGGTTGACATAAAAAATCGCAAATTGATTGATAGTACTTCGAGATTTTCAGCTAAGGGTACACGGGTTCGCGGAAAATCGTTAGGTTTAACTACGATTTGCGGAAATACTGAGTATCATAGGCTTTTGTCAAAATTTCCCGGTATTACAAATCAATCTTTTCTAAAGAGTCCTAAAAAGCACAATGTTACTCATTCTATCATTACAGGAGGTCCACCGGTTTGTGCAAAGGCTCGTCGTTTAGCCCCAGACAAACTTAAAGCAGCTAAAAAAGAGTTTGACATTCTTATGGAACAGGGTATAGTTTCTCCTTCCAATAGCCCATGGTCTAGTCCCATTCATTTAGTTAAAAAAAAAGAATGATGAATGGCGGGTATGCGGTGACTATCGAAGGTTAAATTCGGTCACTTTAGAGGATCGTTATCCCATACCGCATATTCAGGATTTTTCATCTGGCTTAGCTGGTAAAACTATATTTTCAAAAATTGACCTGGTAAAAGCTTACCACCAGATCCCATTAGACGCGGATTCAAAATCTAAAAGTGCGGTAATAACACCTTTTGGTCTTTACGAATACAATTGCATGTGTTTTGGATTATCAAACGCAGCGCAAACTTTTCTAAGGTTTATTGATCAAATTCTACCCGGATTAGATTTTTGTTACGCATATTTAGATGACGTGTTAGTCGCTTCCGCAACTGAAAGTGAGCATATGATGCAATTGGAACAAATTTTCGAGCGGTTGAACTCGTTCGGTATTATTTTAAATGTCGAAAAATGCGTGTTCGGCCAAAAGGAGTTACAATTCTTGGGATTTCTTGATAATACTCAAGGTATTTCACCTCTACCTGATAAAGTAACTGTTATTCAAAATTTTCCCTTGCCAAAGACTGTTGAGGAATTGCGCCGTTTCTTAGCTATATTAAATTTCTATCATAGATTTTTAAAAAACGCTGCTACTATTCAGGCCCCCCTACACGATCTTTGTAAAACTAAGAAGAAAAGGGATAAAACTCCGATCACTTGGTCAGAGGCAAACATTAAAGCTTTCGACGCTTGTAAAGAATCCGTTGCGAATGCGGTAACATTAGCGCATCCGATAGTCAATGCGGAAATAACATTAATGGTAGACGCTTCAGATATTGGCATTGGAGCAGTTTTGCAACAGATTGATAACGATATTGTACAACCATTAGCGTTTTTTTCACGCAAACTTACAACTACGGAACGTAACTATAGTACATATGATCGTGAGTTACTTGCAATTTATAGCTCTGTAAGGCATTTTAAACATATGTTAGAAGGACGAAAATTTTGCGTTTATACTGATCACAAGCCATTGACGTACGCGTTTTGTAAAAATAATGGTAATAACTCGCCTCGACAAGTAAGACACCTCGAATACATTTCTCAATTTACTACAGATATACGTTTCATTTCGGGAAACGAAAATTTAGTGGCAGACACACTTTCCAGAGTTTCTGAAATTCATATATCTGATAATATTAATTATGAGGAAATGGCACGTGCACAGTCTTCTGGGGATGAGTTGCATGAGGCTAGACGATCAGAGGTTTTGAAGCTCAAACCTTTCGTATTCACGCCAGATGGTTTAGAACTATGGTGTGACACGTCCACTGGCAAGGTACGCCCTTACGTACCTCAAGCATTTCGAAAAGTAGTTTTCGAAAATCTTCATAACTTATTTCATCCAGGAGTGCAGTCAACTGTTGACTTGATCCGACAAAGTTTTGTCTGGCATTCCTTAAAAAAAGACGTCTCGGAGTGGACAAAATCCTGCTTGCAGTGTCAGAAGTCTAAGGTTCAACGACACACAAAGTCTGAACCTGGTATTTATCCTCTTCCACGATGTCGTTTCAGTCATGTCCACATAGATATAGTAGGTCCATTACCTCCATCTAAAGGATACAGGTATTGTCTGACATGTGTTGACAGATATAGTCGATAGCCAGAAGCATTTCCAATGCCAGACCAGACAGCAAATACAGTGTCTGAGAATTTCTTTTCTGGGTGGATAGCTCGCTTCGGAGTACCAAATGTAATAGTGTCCGATCAAGGCACACAGTTCGAAGGCAATCAGTTCCAAGAATTGGCTCGATTTCTTGGGTGCGAAAAGAGACGCACCACAGCATATAATCCCGCATCAAACGAAATCGTAGAGCGATTTCACCGGCAACTCAAGAACGCTATCAAATGTCACTCTACTGACCGCTTGAGTGAAGTTCTACCAGTAATTCTTTTGGGCATTCGTTCCAGTTTGAAGCCTGATATCGGCGTTTCAGTAGCAGAGTTAGTTTACGGCTGTTCTTTAAGACTGCCTGGAGAATTTTTTAGATGCCATACAACTGATTTACCACAGTATCATGATTTCCTAAAGGTTTTAGGGGAATATATGAACAGATTGCGTCCTGCTCCAACATCTCGCCACTGTCACAAAGACATTTTTGAGCATAAGGATTTATTATCGACAAGTCATGTTTTTGTTAGACAAGACTGCGTGCGCAAGCCCTTACAGCAACCGTACGATGGACCTTATGAAGTGTTACAGCGTAATGAAAAATTTTATAAGCTCAAAATCAAAGATAAAGAGGTCAACATATGTATTAACCGCCTAAAACCAGCTTACATTTTGAGTGGAGTTGACAATGCCAGAGAACTCCGTTCAAAACGCACTGTCCATTTTTTATTACCTTAATGCTTGCATATCGTGTTACACTCTAAAAACTGTACCTCTGATTTCAGAAGCACATTTGAATCATTTGTGCCTCTGAATTTTAAAGGCACAACGTACCTTTAAGAATGAAAGGCACAATGTACCTCTGATTTCAGAGGCACATTTGGATCGTTTGTGCCTCTGAATTTTAAGGGCACAACGTACCTTTAAAAATGAAAGGCACAATGTACCTCTGATTTCAGAGGCAAAATCAGATGTACCTCTTAACTTGGAAGGTATATTGTACCTTAGATTTTGCTTTTATGTACCGCTCATTGAAACAAACATTTAGTGGTACCAAAACCTGTTATTTACCAGATTTGAACACATTTTTTTTTACCTATTTGTAATTTGCTAGCACTTTATACAAAAAGGGACTTTCTGTTTGGTTTACACTATTACCAAGATATTAATTATAATAATTCTTAATGAAAAATATTTCTCAATTCTTTGAATATTGGCCACTTGAAAGTGATCATTTCAAGGGATTCCATCTAAGGCTTTTTCATAGACAATTATAAAATATGTAAATTTATACCATTTCTTTAATTATGTAGCGTTTAATGATACTTCAACAACTACAATGATGCTTTTTTAATCAGATATAGGTACAAAAAGATAATATTTATTTCTGTTAAGCCAAGTCAATATAATTCATGGATTTTTTTTCTTTTCCAAAAAGCATCCTCAAAATGGCAATTTATTATAAATTTAGATATTTTTTAAATATTTAGAGATTTCATAAAATAGTTTTATAAGGATCAAAAATTAAACACTAAATATCATGAAATCTAATATCTTTTATTTTCACACATAAAGAACAATTTTACATAATTTAGTAACAGTTGCAATATGATGTATACAGTTGCACAGATTTGGAAAAACATGGAATATTTTAAAATGATAGATGTAGATTTTGACAACTTGGATATTTTATAACATGAAATATGCTTAAACAAATGACTTAACAAGTGTAAAATAAAAGATTTCTTTCCATTGAAATGAATTTCTTTTAAAATCCAGATTTTGGCGAAACATATTAACCCGTTAGGCGCCATCATTCCCATTTTGGGAACATTAGCTTTCAATTTTTTTAGAAGTAACTGTACTTAATATTATTTAATCGATGATTTTATTTGAGCTCAGAATATATGAAAAGCCTTCTGCAATTTTTTTGGAAAGCTTGTTTCAGAATTTTTTTTATTTTATTGTATTTTAAAAAACGTGAAATTCTGAATTTTTGCCCCAATCATTAAACATGCATTTGTTTTATAAATATTATTAAAATAAAATTACTTCCGTGCTTAAATTTGATTACAACAATCGGATATAATTCTCTTTTCTATAATCCGAATTTCGATGTCTACAGTATTTCTTAAAATGTCCTATTTCACCACAATAGAAACATTCACGTTCAGATCTGAATTTCTTTACAATACTTGGCGAATTCCATTTCTCATTAAAATGTTCTTTCTGGCGATCGTTATTACACGGAATAGCTTGTGGATCATACTGAAAATTGGCAATGAGATTTTCTTTAAAGTAATAATAATTATCATCATAAATTTCTGACCTTTCAGCAGGAATAAGCTGTAAAGCACACGAAAACCAAAGATCGAAATTCACACTAAATCTCTTCGCTTTCTGTTCAAAGAGTTCGAAGTACCGTCGAATTCCACATTTCTTGGCATCAATTTTAAACATCTCAGTAGGAAATCCTTAATAACAATAATATTTGTCACCAATTCTTTCAAAAACTTAATAAAACATTTCTGGAACGGATCCCACCGCTGCCACCAATTAATACATAGCTGTAGCGTATCAAGCTATATTAAAGAACTGTTCAGTTTTTTTATAAAAGCATTTATTTCACACCACAACAAATACAATAACAAATATAAAGTACCCGTAACGGGATAGTTAAATCTTATAAAGGAAACTAGAAAGAGTGCCCGTAGCGAGATATATGGAAACTCACCCGTGACGGGATAGATAAAATATCATAAAACAAACTAGATAAACCCGTAACGGGTAATATGAAAACTCAAATTCCACACAAACTAATTCTAAAAAATCAACAACTTTCTGTGCTCTAATTTTATCGTCTGCTTTTATTATTTGTATTTCGTCATAAAATATTTTGTTGATGTGCGCATGCGCTTCTTCTCCGTTACACCGTACCGAAGAAAAAAAAGGGAAGCCCATTTGAAAGGCACAGGGAACCGGTAAAATCCTTTCGTACCGCGCATTGACTCGCGTTTGCTTTGGTGCCTTTCATTTCTTGTAGTGCCTCTCATTTTTAAAGGCACATTAGTTATGTGCCTCTAACGCGAGAAAATAAAGGGTACATTTAGCTTGTGCCTTTTATTTAACAGGTACAGTTTTTAGAGTGTATGGTTGCATGCACAATTTTATGGTTATAACTGCATACATGGTTACTGTTACATTGTTGTAATTGTTTTTTTTCGTCTTTCAGACTGGAGAGGGAGTACCTGTGGCGCTGCGGTCTGAAATGCAAAGTCCGAATTACGAATCTCTGACGTTGGACTACGTCGCTCGCAGCCGATAATTGACGTAAACCTCATACCTGAACGGAGATATGCGTGAAGGGCGAAATCAGCAAAATGCGCACAGTATGTTTTGGATATAACTTGACCGCATCCTCACAGATTGCTCTCTCTCTCTCCCCGTCGGTTCTAGCTAGCAATCAGGCATGTTCTCGCCGGTTACCTTTTCGCAGTTTATTTCTATGCTGCTTCCATGTTAAAGTGGTTAAGTTTTATATATGTTAAAATGTTTTAGTTAAATTTACAAGTTTCCTAAATGTTAATAAAGATAGTTATTTATTTAAACTTAGTGTTATTTATGAAGAAACCTATAACTCGTTCTCGGAAACATTTTCATGTGGAACGCTTTCCTAGAGTTATATTTCTTTTTAGAGTTTAAGTGGGGACTCTAACAAAGATACCAAACAACCCCACACTGTAAAGAGATAAGGCTCCCGATTTCAATAAATGATATAAATGCTTTTTCTCGATTACCATGTGCATTTTTAATAATTATTCATACATTTTGTGAGAACATTGATTTTATAAACTTTATTATTGATTATTAACAGATTTCCCTGATATTTACAAATTACGAAATTATTTATGCAACAATTTAATTTTCACACATAGTTGCGATTGAAAAATAATACAAATTCAAATATGATCCTAATATTCACAAATATATTTTTAATAAAATAATAGTTTAAAAGTATATAAACGAATAATTTAATTAAGACTGTATTGATACAAAAGTAACTTGAAACAATAATAAAAACTTTTAACAGCAAAAAAACAGAAAATTCCCTGACATTTTTTAAAAAATGTTGATGAAAATCACTATAATTAAGAAAAATTTTATTGCACTTAAATTAAACGAAATAACAAAAATTAAAGGAAATAATCATTAAAATCATTAAGTTATAATAAAATAATATAAAAAAATATGGTTTTATAAATAGCATAAGAGTGATAAGTATAGAATTATTTGGTAAAATTACTAAACATTTTCTGAAATTATTAATTTTCATTCAAATCAAAAGTATATGTTTTGAAGAATACAACTTAAAAAGATAAATTGTAATTTCAAAAACTTGTGAGGCAGCTAACACTACACTTACTTATGCCAACTAGTATAATATGAGTACCGTAAATCAAAATGAATTGTTATCGTATATTAAATTAGACCTACATAGAGAAGAGAGACCTACATAGCAGCGATATCAGCTTACCGTTAGCATTGGGGGGGGGTTATAATTGAGGCAATTATTCAGCACAGTAAAGAGAGATAAAATTCTCTTCATTCCCTCCAATGTATAACTAACTACCAGCAAGATTTGATTAATTCTTCAACTATACTCCTAACACCTGTTCTGAGCAACAAATAAACAACTGAGGAGACCCCCTATCGAATTCTTATCTTCTTAACTGAAAATTTCCTTCTAGTTGGTGAAACATTTTTTAAAAATAAACTGCTTTTTTTTTCATTTCAGTACCTCTTATGCAATTAAGCGAGGACTGGAAACAACAAATATTCATTCAAACGGGGAAATTTAACATTAGTTTAATATAAAATGATCTGTTTTCTCTAAATTTTATTCGTATAAGCAGTACTACTCTGTAAATATATATATACAGTCAGACCTCGGTATAAGGTCATCCGCATATAAGGTCACCCCGCATATAAGGTCACTTTTCCAAAGTCACTGAATAGGAATCACTGAATAGGAATTCTTTGTTACAGATTATCGGATATATGGTCAAGTTTTAAAAATCGTTATCGTTTATAAGGTCATTTTTATCTGAGGTGAGGGAAGCTTTTTTCCAACAAAAGCCTATTTAACTTCCTTTCAAGGCAATTACCCCTCTCGAGTTTTAGGAAAATGCTGCAGCCAACGAGCAAACTGCAATTTCTGAAATTGTTTCACAAGTTGTGGACAGTGAGGACAATGACAGTGATCCTGAGACTGTAGCTGTAACCCAAGTGGAAGCCTTCAATGTCATGCGAATTTTTTTTACAAACCATGAGAGAGCCGAGTAATATTTTCAGAAGTTACAAAATCTAGAAATCTTTGTTCGAAAAATGAAACCAGAAACGAGACAGACCTGCATAAATGATTATTTTAAATAAGATAAGATGTAATGTGTGTATGTAAACTTTGAGGAAATTTGTATACAACTTTATTTTAAATTAAAAGTTTCTCAAAAATCTATCTTTCTTTAATTCTTTACTAATTCTGTTAAAATTTATTGACTTAAATATTTAATTTATGGCCGATCGTTTTCGTTTGTATAACCATTTTTAGAAAATCATAGTGTGTACTATTTATGTGCTTAGTTACGAACTGCTAATGAATCGGTTAAAAGGTCACCCCGCTTATAAGGTCACTTTTGCGATGGTTTCTAATTCTTTTGTATGGTTTCTAATTAGCAAACGTAAAATTTCTTATTTAACGTAACTTTTTTTCAGATTTTCGGTAATTATTCTGAAAAGTTTAGTCAAAAGAGTTAGACCTTTAATATTAATTTTAGTGACATATTTCGCTAGATCACGGGAATTTTCTTAGCGCATTAAAAATTTTGTCCACATTTATAAAATTTGTCAATTCAAAGATAATTCCGTATTAAAATAATTTTTTAAAACTATGTACTATTTTTTAGTCATATAGTTTAAATCATATATAGTTTAAATTTTTATTTATAAAATTTCACAATGACTGATGGAAAATTGATGTAAAAAGCGAATACTTACATTAATTGTTAAAATAGCAATTTTTTTTAAATAAACAGCATTGAAAATAGCAATAAACTGCATTTTTCTTTTGTACGTAGGAAGAGTACTTTTTGGAACGTAGTTGATCATTGTTATTCCCGTATGTGTAACACAAAAAATAAATTTAGAAAAAGAATTTAAGGTCGAAAGAAATTTGTATTTGAATTTTCCTTATCAGTGCTAGAAATAAATAAAAATATCATCCATTTTGCCCTTTTTATATACCATACAACATATAAAAAACAGCATTTTTTAAAAAATATGCCGTAATCGTTATATATCGAGCTTTCACTGTACTCTTTGGATTCAATTTCTAGCTAATTCATAGTGAGCTAATTTTCGAAATTCCGCTAATGATTTTAATATATTTTGATTTTAGGTACAATATAATGGGCAAAAAATAAGGGGAACTCTAATTTCATATTCGGAAAAAAATTAACTGTGAAAATGGACAGGACATTTTTCTTTACTCTGATAGATAAGGTAACTGATGCTTCACAATTCTAGATTGAGAAAAGCATGTATTTTACAAGCCTTTGTCCATGAACCCATGTTTTAAACTTTTTGACTGAAAAAGATGATTTGAGTCAGTCAGGGGGGGTTATAACTAAATCATTTTTCTCATTTATGAAGCAGGAAACTGCCTTTTGTACCTTTAATATAAATGGAAAGTGTCTTTGGCATTAGGTATGATAAGAGATGTGACAATAACAATGATCCATAACACCTTATGGTAGTGGTCGTCACCTTATGGGGTGGTCGTCAATTCGCAGGTGTTGTTCTGAGAAATTTTTATTCCTGAGAAAATTTAATTCTGGTCCTTATTTCAGCACTTTTTCTAACTTATCCCAAATTTTGACCGCTCTTCTACCAAAAATTCTAAGACTGTATTTCATGGTCAAAAATCTAAATAGAGTTTAAAAAACGCGAGGTTATTCAAATAAAGTTAAATTTGTGTTAGATTTCATAACTTCCACTATTTCTGTACTTATTAATTAGCTTATTCAAGGACAGAGGACAGACCCATTAAGTATTAATGCATGAAAATCCGACAATTGCTTGAAAAAACATTTGACTTTTATTTTGTGTTCACTGCATGAAAACTGATACATTTTTATTATGTTTCGCTTGTCCTTAGAAGTCAAATAATACATAAGTAAGCTATGGATGGTGTTTTCAATAAAAATGTAAACAATAACAATCTCGAACTCGGGACCTACTCTAGTTCCGGTTAAAAAGTTTGCAGCTGCTTACTACATGTTATTCTGATAGGCGATGTTTTCAAACGGATAATTTTGCTTTCAGTAAAAGATATAAATTAGATAATTTCTGAGCTCAAGTCTGCCGTCTTTCATAAGATATTAATGTTATTATGTAATTCTGGGGAGTTTGGAGTGAAAATGTGTTTTAGTTATTTTGTTATTTACTATTAAAAAAGGTGACATTATTGCTAGATTTTGAATAACTCGCTTTTTTGGCAGTCTTGATTTGGCCTCTTTCCATTTGTTTATTACTGTTTGTTCGTGTTGCAAGCTGTGCACCATCTTACGTTAGTGTTAACACTTTTAGTATTGTAAACACAAGTATTGTTAGCATTGTAAACATAAGTAATAAGTAATCAAATACATTGTTTGCAAGAATCTCAAAACACAATGATTCCAAATGGCTTTAAAATAAAACTGAAACAGTAACCCGGAAATTTAGGCAGTCCCGAGCTTGCAGCGTTCCCTAGTGTAGAAAACACCATCCATATTGTTTCAATGATATAGTTGATAGGGTAAAATTTTCGGAATTGTATATTTTATTTGAATCATTTGTAAGCCATAGTTTTATCCACGAAATTATTTTCTTTTTGAAAATGGAATGCGCCATTAAAAGAAGAATTGGAAGAGGAAAAAAAATGAATGAAAAATTTGACTTCGCCGTAAGCAATTTCAATATTACACATTATTTTCCCATAAAATCCTCGTTCTTAGTGCAAAGAAAAAAATATGTTGAAAACTAAAATAACTTTAAAAATTAAAAATACTTAAAAATGCATTTAAATTACTTTAAAGATATTACTAAAAAATGTTAATCGCGTTATTATCAGACATTATCCATATAAGCTATCTTTTAAAATTACAAATTACATTTCTAATTACATTTAGAAAAAAGAAGACCATTCTTAGTAAGACGGAGAATAATATCAAATCAAAGGTGTTTTAAGATTTTATTCGCAAAAATTATTTCTCTAAAACAGAAATATTAATGTTGGGAATAAACTTTTGGACCAGTTGAAGATCTTTTTTGAAGGTTTATATCATTTATAAATTGCTTCAAGGAAACAATCCGTCACTCACTTTTATTTTTACACAAAATTCAATGCTACTTAATTGAATTCTAATAATAACTGTTTTTTTTAAGTATTTGAATGAAATATTTAAATTTCAAAGAATTGTGACAAAATTCTGCAATGCTTTTTGAGCTTTATAGAACTTTTCTTTTCGTATAATTAGCCTCAAAGACATGTCATTCTTGTAAAGATCAATTGTCATTGATTAGAGCTTCAAAGTATATAATACCCTGAATGATTTCTTTTAGTTTGTATGTTGCATGAAAAGAATTGTGTGTGTGTGTGGGGGGGGGGGATTATGACTTGACACGAGTGACAATAGTTATGATTCAGTGTCCAGGTTTGACCAATGGGAGGTATCTATCTATTGTTGCAGCAAAAGTACATAACTGTTACTTTAAAATTGTAATATTCATTTCGGTGTTGAACTGTGAGTTCGCTCGTTATAGTTATATTAGTAGAAAAGTATAGTTACTTCGTTATAGTCTTGAAGCTTGGTGTAGTGAATTTTCTGTCCAGATTTTGTGGAAAAGTCTTAGGATCATTAACGATGTCTCTGCTCAAGGATATTAAGTAAGTTCTTCTTTATATTTTACTGATTTATTTATGGATTAATTAAGGCTTTTCATTCTTTTATCTCTATTTTATGGTTATGGTTAATCTGTGTCTGAATACAAGTTTTAGGATTTGAAATTTCTTAGTATTTGTAATTAGTATTTGAAATTGTTGGATATATTAGAAAATAAACTAGGAAAGTAAATTTGACTTAATGTAATTTTAATTTATTGTAAGATTTGTTTGATTAAATAATTTGTTTCTGAACTCCTCCAAAAGTTTTTTAAAGTTTAATTCAATTTATTGCTGAAATGGTTTTTGGTATTTAAAATATTTATTTATTTGTTTTATAAATTATTTTAGCTTGTGTTATCAGGAATCAATTGATTCTACATTTAAACGTCATAAATTTACTTTAAATAAACATCCATACAATTACATACATTATCTTCAAATATCTCAATTAATTTTGCCTTAAAGTGCTTAACTCCACAAATAGTTTTTTCTTATTTGAATTTAATTAACATAATTTCTTTAAATGTATTTTTTTAATTAATGTTAATTAAAATTCATTTTATTACATATTTATTTTGTACTATGAGGAATTCCTATTTTCAATTTCTGAAAAATTATTTTTAGCACATAATGGAAATAGGGATTACGAAAACTCATAATTGTTTTAATAAAGTTCGTTTTAACTAATCAATTAAATTGAATAATAAAAAGTAAATTGAATAATTTTCACATTGATCGGAAGAAATTAGTGATTTCTGATGTACTACAATTCGATTTGAAGCGCAGTTCCGTATCAACAATTTTAATACAGAATCCAATGTTTTTTAATCCTCATTTTCTGTTGTAAGAAAATTTCATTCCTGAGGTAAATTGGTGAAATTCCTTGCTCTTCATCAACATGAAGGGGATTTGCTGCTTAACAAATTGTTTTCGCAGGGCATGCTAGATTGAAAATTTGTCACTGCGTAAGGAAATGTCTCCACATAAAATCACAAATAAAAAAAAAAAAAAGGAAAAAAAAAGCTGAAAAATTCACTATAAATGAACTACCCATTTTTAGCTGTCCACTATAAGCGTATAAAATAACATTAGTTAAATGAAATCAGAAGGACCACTGAAAAGTTGATTACAATCGGATGTTCACTATATTACAGGTTCATTATAAAGGAGTTGCTCCGTATAAAAAATATTCATTGAAAATATAGCACATTACAACTGTTATTTCAACCTGATTGCTATTATTTCAATTAATGTGTAGTGATACAATGAATAGAAGAAAATGTATATTACCCTAAATAGCTGGTTATAATTATAGAATTTTCAAGAATTGAGTACCAATGTTAATACTTTGAAAACGTGACGTAAGATTTCTAAAGTTAAGACGAAATTTTAAGTTATGAATTAATTGTTTTTTGATCAACAAGTAAGCATACCAAATGTAAAATTTCTCAATAACCGTAACTTTTTTCGATGGATTTAGATTTTCGGTCATTAATCTGAAAAGTTTAGTCACAAAAGTTGGCTCTTTAATATTAATTTTAGTTTTTATATAGTTTTGCTACATAGTTTAGTTTTACACAGTTAAGTTTTTGCATATATTCGGGAAATTTTTTAGCACATCAAAAAGTTTTTGTCCACATTTATAAAATTTGTTAATTCAAAAATATTTCCATATAAATATAATTTTTTGAAATTATGTACTATTTTTTAGTCATATAGTTTTAATTTCTATTTGTAAAATTTCACAATAGCTGATGGAACTTCCATTTCAGCAAAATTGATGTAATAAGCGAATACTTACATTAATTGCTAAAATAGCAATTTTTCTTCAATAAACAGTATTGAAAATTTCAATAAACTGCATTTTTCTTTTGTAAGTAGGAAGATTACTTTTTGGAAGGTAGTTGATCAATGTTATTTTCCAACATGTTTGTAACAGAAAAATAAAGGACTAACTTTAGAAAAAGAATTTAAGGTCTAAAGAATTTTGATCTCTTCCATTTTGTCCTTTTTTATGCAATAAAACATATAAAAAACAGCATTTCTGAAAAAATATGCCGTAATCACGATATGAAGCTTTCACTGTACTCCTTTGATTTAAATTCTAGCTAATTTAATAGTAAGCTAATTTTCAAACACCCCGCTAATTATTTAAAAATACAATGCTTTTAGGTATAATAAAACGGGCATAAAATAAGGGGAACTCTAATTTCATATTCGGAAAAAAATTAACTTTAAAAATGGACAGGACACTTTTCTTTACTTTGATAGATAAGGAAACTGATGATTCACAATTCTAGATTGAGAAAAGTATGATTTTAAAATCCTTTGTCCATGAATCCATCGTTACAACTTTGAACTGAAAAAGATGATTTGAGTCAGTCAGGGGTTTAATACTAAATCATTTTTCTCATTTATGAAGCAGGAAACAGCCTTTTGAACTTTTAATATGAATGGAAAGTGTCTTTGACCTTAGGCATGATAAGAGATGTGACAATAACAATGATTCATAACAATGTAGAGAAGAATGTTTTCTCAAACAATCTTCTACCCTATGGGGGTGGTTGTCAATTCGCAGGTGTTCTGAGAAATTTTTATTTAAATTAACTCATTTCTGAGAAAATAAAATATATTCTTCAGGAGACTGAAACAGGAGTGATTGATTTTCCCTCCTTACATTGAATTCATTTAACAAATTAGCAATTTTAAGAATGAGACAATCGCTTTTTTTTGTGATTGGAACTTATTAAATTTGTTGTAAAACTCAAAGATTATTAAAAAAGAAAGTTTTCTCTTTTATATGAATTTTTTTAATTTCTTCAGTTTATTTCTGGTTCTCATTTAACACTTCCTCTAGCTTATTTAAACTTTTGACCGCACACCCTACTGAAACTTCCAAGAACATATTTTAAACTTTATAGCGACCCATATTTTCATGGTCAGAAATCTAAATAGAATTTAAAAAAAGTGAGGTTATTTAAGGAAAGGTAACTTTTTGTTAGATTTCATAACTTAAACTACTTTCTGCGCTAATTAATTAGCTTAGTCAAAGACAGTGCACAGAACCATTAAGTTTTAATGCGTGAAAATCCCGACAATTGCATAAAAGAAATATTTAGAATGCTTTTTTTTCTCATGTTGACTGAATGAAACCTGGTACATTTTTATTATGTTTCGTTTGTCCTTAGAAGTCAAATATTACTGAAGTAAGTTATATTGTTTCAGTGATATAGTTGCCAGTGCAAAATTTTCAGAATTGTATATTTTATTTGAATTATCTGTAAGCCATAGTCTTATCCACAAAATTATTCTCATTTTGACAACGGAATGAGCCAATAAAAGAAGAAAATTAGAAAAGAATAAAAAAATTGAATGAAAAATTTGACTTTGCCGTAAGCAGTTTAAAAATTTCATGTTATTTTCCCATAAAATCCTAGATTTTAGTGCAAAAAAATATATATTGAAAACTGAAATAACTTAAAATTAAAAATAATTAAAATCAAAAATAAAAATAATTTCAATTTTTTAAAATTAAAAATGCATTTATATATATGATCTTACTAAAAATTGTTAGTCGGCTTAATATCTAATGTTATCCATATAAGCTATCTTTGAAAATTACAAATTACATTTCTAATGACATTAAGAAAAAAGGATCAATCTCAATAAGATGAAGAATAATACCATATCAAAGGTGATTTAAGATTTTATTTGCGGAAATTATTTCTCTAAAACACTAATATTAATGTTGGGGATAAACGTTTAGGTAGTACATTTGAAAATTTTTTTTTGAAGGCTTATATCATTTATAAATTGCTTCATAGAAACAATCCGAAACTTAATTTTATTTTCATACAAATATTCAATGCTACTTAATTGAATTCTAATAATAAGTGTTTTTTTTAAGTATTTGAACGAAATATTTAAATTTTAAAGGATTGTGACAAAATTCTGTATTGCTAGTTGAGCTTTTTTGTACCTTTCTTTTGGCATAATTAGCCCCAAGGACATGTCATTCTTGCAAAGAGTAATTATCATTGATAAGATAGCTTCAAAGTATATAATACCCTGAATGATTTCTTATACTTTGTATGTTGCTAGAAAAGAAATGCGGGGGAGGGGGGAGGTTATGACTTGACACGAGTGACAATAAGTTATGATTCACTGTCCAGGTTTGACCAAAGGGAGGTGTCTATCTATTGTTGCAGCAAAAGTACATAACTGTTACTTTAAAATTGTAGTATTCATTTCGGTGCTGTACGGTTAGTTTGTGACTTAGTTTCTTAATACCTAGTTAAATTTGAAGAAAAGTGTAGTTACTTCGTTATAGTCTTGAAGCTTGGTGTAGTGAATTTTCTATCAAGATTTTGTGGAAAAACTATTAGGGTTATTTGCGATGTCTCTGCTTAAGGATATTAAGTAAGTTTACCTTATTTTTTATTGATTAATTAAGGCTTTTCGTTCTTCTATCTCCATTTCATTTAATACGTTCTAATTAGAAAAAAAATGTGGCTATAGGAAATAGGAAAGTAAATATGAATTAATGTAATTTTAATTTAATGTAAGATTTATTCGATTAAATTATTTGTTTTTGAACTCCTCGAAAAGTGTTTTTAAAATTTAATTAGTTATTATTATTGCTGAAATGGATTTCGGTATTTAAAGTATTTATTTATTTGCTTTATTAATTATTTTTATTTGTGGGATCAGGAATCAATTGATTCTGCATTGAAACGTCAGAAATTACATTAAATATCTCATTTCTCCCACTTTTCCTATTAATACTCTTTTAAAGAAAGTAAATTATGCATAATGTAATTTTAATTTAATGTAAGATTTATTTGATTAAATAATTTGTTTTTGAAGCAAAGAGCTTTTTTTAATTTGATTAAGTTTATTGCTGAAATGAATTTTGCTATTTAAAGTTCTTATTAATTTGTTTTACAATATATTTAGTTCTGTGGTATCAAGAATCAATTAATTCTGCCTTGAAGTGCCTAACTCCACGAATAGTTTTTTTAAAATTTAAATTCAATTAACCTAATTTCCTTATATGTATTTTGTTAATTAATGTTAATTAAAATTCATTTTATTAAATATTTATTTTGCGGTATGAGGAATTAGGTGATTTTTCATTAAAACGTCCGAAATTATATCTCATTTCTTCTCTTTTTTGTAATACGTTTTTCACCAAAGTAAATATAATAGAGTGTATTAAATCATTAGTTTTTGTTCTCCTGAAAGTGGTTTTTAGTTAAACTTAATTAAATTATTGATGATATGGATTCACTATTTAAAATATTGCCTTCCCCCCTAAGAAAAAAAAATCATACATGTGTAAAAGAGGGGTAAAATATGTACGCTAATTTACTAATATATCACGCACTCCAAGAATAGGCGCCTTAGGCTGTTAAATACTGCAGTGAAGGAATAGGTTTTCTACTTCACGGATGTGTTTTACTGATTTTGTTATGATATTATCGTTTGTCGATATTTATTGTGCCCATATATTTTTTGATATTCATTGTGTGTTGATATTTATCAATATTTAGCTTATGTTAACATTTTTCGTATTTACTATATATCGTGAGAATATCTTTTAAATACCGTTCTCGCGGTAAATTCAAATTATCGACGGCTCGCGAGATATCGATGCATCGAACTATTTGCTACGAATTTGTCTGTGAATAATAAGTGAGTAATAAGTTTAAAGATGTATCGAACACTGTAAGTATTAACTGGATTAACTTAACGGAAGAGATAGTTATTTTTCACAGGAAAAAAACACTATTTCAGAAACTGTTTCTGTTTTTCTCCGTTACCCACTCACTGTAAAAATTTTTTCGCCATTATTGCAGACTTTCTCTGTATATTTGCAAAGCAGTTTTCCTTACTGTATAATCAGTCTTTCTTTTTCAAATTATTGTACGATTAAGTATAGAAAGAAGTAGAGAAGTATTAAAAAATTCGTACGCCTGTTTTTCAGGAAATATTTAAGGATAATAATAAGGGTAATTTTGTGCATCCATTGTATATAAGAACTAAAATAATTCAAAGAATACAAATTTATTGTTACATTGGTACCTCTTAAACTGTTAAAGTTTTATAATCTAAAGGTCTTACTTTAAAACTCCCATTATTATTGAAGTAAAATTTTTAAGAAAAGAATGCTTAAAATCAATTTATGACGTATTTTTTTCCCTAATCATGCAGTTTTCAAAACACTCCATATATTTCGAACCACTTCATATGTGTGATTTTTTTTAATGGGTTCAAGAAAAATCTAATGTAGAATTAACTAAACGGACACTAGATATGCTGCTTACATTGTAAAAAGTTCCGAAATGAATTACGGTAAAAGTTACTGGCACCCTTAGTGCAACATCTTCAAATTCCATTTTTACTGTAAAATTATATGTTTTTATTGTTTCTAATGCCACATGCCAATTACCAGCAAATGTGTCATGCGAAACCAGCCGAATTTAGGGCATGAGGTGCGTTTTCTTGTTTTCAGTGCTGCCATCCATTTAAAAAAATACGACTTCAGCCACACACTTGCGTCACAGCCCGTGTTAAAGGACGAACCAATTCATACATCCACAGATCATAATTTTGATCTAAATCAGAAAGCGGTTAGTTAGAGTTCAGAGTTACTGATTTGTTATGAGAGCTTGGAGGTTTTAGTGACCTGACAGTGCACCAGTCGCCATTTACTATACACGGGGAGTCTTCGCTAGTCTGGGATAGAGCTCACTGCTTCTCGGACATGGTTCCAACGCCCTACCAAACCAACAGACTATATCGCCTCTAATAAAATTTTATGCATTAGTTTATAAAATCACTTTAATTTAACAGAATTATTTATTTAATTACGGTGATTTAGTGATTTTACAGTAAATATTATTGCAAAATTTGCAGTATGTAAATATTGTCCCGAAATATTTTTACTGTGACACGCACCAGCACTCTGATTTCCAGTACTCTTTACCGTAATTAATTTTGGATTTTTTTGCAGCGTAATTTAATAATACCGTTGTTGATGCATGACTTTTTATGAAGTGTTTTGATTTAATTGTTTATATTTTTTTCAGAATCTCTGCACCTGTTAGACCCTTTCAACAGATAAAGAGAAAAGCGGTTGAAGATATTGCTACTAAAAACAGCAAGAGTATGAAAAGAGATCCTGAAACAGAGAAACTTCAGCAAACTCCCAGGTGCCGATTTTTTCCGAAGTGCCGCATGGGTCAAAAGTGCCACTTCCAGCATCCAACCTGCAGGTATAATGCCGCCTGCAGAAATCTGAAGTGCATCTACCGACACATTGGTTCAAGAAAAATAGAGCTCTTCGAGAACAAGGAGAACGAGCAACCCAACAGTTTCCGATTGCTGCTCGAGAAATTAGAAAAGCAAAAGCCTAATCCATACAAATGGGTAAAACCTAAAGATATTGGTGCAAAAAAAGATGTATCATAGACGCAGAAAATTGGGGGGTTAAATAGGTGTTTTAAAGAACGCGATTTTAATTAACAAACCAAATCCCGTACCCATGTTTGCACACGATGATAGAAGAGTACTCGGTCTCTGCAATGAATGAGGGAAATGTTATTTGAGTAATGTTGTTTGAATTAGATTGAAGAATATATAAAAGCAGATGTGTATAGTAAGTTAGTTTATTTTTTAAAGATTTCAATAAATTTTTTAATTCTTATTTTTTTGTACTGTGGTTATTTAAAAATTTATTTTGTTTCTGATTTATTGCTTTATTTAAATTTTCCAATTGCAAGATTTGATACTGCACTATTTATTCATTTATCGAGAAAAGAGTTTATTAGCTAATCTTTCCTAGCGCGAGATTAACAATCTTGCCACATTTAAACACACAGATTATTCAGTCTAGTGAATTTTTGCTTAGGATATCTTATATTAATTCAGAATATATATATATATATATATATATATATATATATATATATATATATATATATATATATATATATATATATATATATATATATATATATATATATATATATATATATATATATATATATATATATATATATATATATTTTCTAATTTGCTCAAAATATATTGTATTAATTCTGGAGTGTAATAAATATAAATTACCCAGGTCTTACTTAGAAGTTTGCTAATTATTTTAGTACTCATCAAATTCAAAAATATCTCATATACAACAGTGTTATATGTTTAAATCTAAAAATTATTTAATGTTAAATATTATTCCTAAAAAAAGACATAAGTTGAAGTTATTGTTCATTTTTGTTATTTTATCTGAATTAAAACGGGAGAATTTTTTAATGTCACATATTCATTGAAAAATCTTTTCATGAGTTTATATGTTTTGCTGTTGAACAATGAATGAAATCTTAGTTTCATGATAAATTGAATATTTTTAAGTTACTCGTTTTAAAAATAGAACAATTATTTATCCAATTCTCACCAAACTCCTGTGTAGAAAATTTAAGTAGTAGAAGTTAGAATTTAAGTTTTTTCAAATTTTACTCCAAAGAAAAAAAGAAATTCCATAATTTGAGTTTTTACGTTTTAAAATTTTTTTTATAAAATATTACAATACAGCAATTAATATATTAACATAATAATTTTTTATAAAGAATAATGAAAGCGAGTTTTAAAATATTAAAGTTGCTAAAAAAACCTAAACTGTTTTTCGAAAGTTAACACAAAACTGACTATAAATGTTTATGAAATGTGTTGTTGGTAAATTTTAAATGCTGCATTAAGTGTTCAGTACTTCTGATACACTTTGAAGTTCAACAAGCATGCAAACTCAAAAAAGGCTAGATGTTTCACACAGCTCTGAAGAGAAATTCGCAGGAAATTCTTGGATAATAACTTACAGAAAAATCGTCAAATTTAAGAAATTCCATTTGCAATTTGCAGGTTACCTTAGAATGTATCGAAAACTGGAATACATTTTCTGATAAACTTTATTTGTATGCAGAAGTTGTTTTTCGTATTTTTAACATACTTTTGACGCAGAACATCACTAAAGGTACAAGAAAATTGAAGTTTGTCTTTTATTTTCATCAACTTACAGAAAAAAACATTAAATGAACGCTTGTTCCTTCACTGGTTTTTCATCGCCTGGGGGATCCAGTGAATAAACAACCCTTTATGTCAGTACTTTGTTATGCTATGATGCTTAAAAAAAAAAAAAAAAACAATAAAACGTAACTCCAATAACTATATTTTGAATTCTCTTTTTCACAGAGAGAAAAATAAAACTATTACATGCAATTAATTGCACTTCAAACATATAAATACAAACACTCACCTTATAATTTCTTCAAAGAAACAAGGTGTTGCAGAGATAATAAAAAATTCAATTTTTTTTCCAGATAAGTCTATTTGACCAGGTAATTCAAAACATTGCTCGATGACTTCCTATTGTTTGGCAGTAAGCTACTGTTACCAATCAATCTAACGAAAAACTTTCAAATTCTTGTTTTTAATCAATATATATGAAATGTTCCTTCCCTGGGTGTTTTACCCTATATAAGCTTTACTCTATAGCTATATGGAGTGCAAATATATTTGATCTTATATCGAGTTTCACTATCAGTTCGAAATCTACAAAAATGAGAAAATAACTGAAAGAAAAGAATTATTATTATTATTTTTTTTAAAGGGAAACTTTTAAACGAGATAAAAGATGAAATAGTCTTAAAAATTATAAAATCAGTTTAAAAAAACTATTTTTCGATGGCTTCACTCAAAAAATTAAAATATAAAGTACTTCGTGTAGCATTTCAATTTGTGAGAATCGAATTCTCTCAGTTAATTCTGATATCATGTTCATTTAAAATAAATTTTATCTTTAAATGAGTTGCAAGAATTCCTTAATATTTTCTTGAAGAGAGAAAAGTTGGGGATTTATTTCGTATTGTTATTATTAATCATAAAACTCCTACTTTTCATCCACTTTTCTTTTAAAAGTTAATAAGAAATTCTTGCAACATATTTTAAGATAAAATTTATATAAAATGAACATGATGTTTGATAAAATGACTACGACTATATCAACTCAATTCTTATATTACACTCAGTATTTTTATTTTTATTTTTGCTGGCAAAACCATAGAAGAGTTGTTGAGAAAATTTAATCTTACTCTTAAGCAATTACTTGGAGGAAATTGCTTTTTAATTTTATTTACCAAAACACTGAGTATGACTTTTATACATAATAATGCGTTTAAACATGCCCTAATCAAAATTTTTTTATTCACAATAAATGAATTAAACAAAAACAGTTATAATAATAGGAAAAGTTCATCAATTCTTTTATTCCAAAACTTATAATTCAGCATCATTTCTAAAATTCAATAACACATAACGATAATAAAAATGTAATGATAAATGCAAGATTACCAGTAAAGGCATCATATTTTAGTTGTAAATCTAATTCTGATTGCAATATTTTAAATTTACTCCTCTGCATAACCTGATGTAATATATTCCTATATCTTAATGCAGGTCGGGCTTATCGCCAAGATAATGTTTGATTTTAATAAATTGCACCTCTCACATGTCAAATAGAAGAGAGACCTACCTGGAAGCGTAATCTGCATGCTGTTAGCAGTGTGTGTGTGTGGGGGGGTATGATCGAGGCAATTAGGAAGCACAGTAAAGAGAGGGAGCAATGAGGGATACGATTCTCTTCATTCTCTCCAATGTATAACTAACTACCAGCAAGATTTGATTAATTCTTAAACTATACTCCTAACACCTGTTCAGAGCAACAAATAAACAAGAATTCCCTACTGAAGAGACCACCTATCGAATTCCTATCTTCTAAACTTAAAATTTCATTCTAGTTGGTGAAACATTTCTTAAAAATAAATTGATTTTTTTTTCCATTTCAGTACCTCTTTTTCATGCAATTAGGCGAGGACTGGAAACAACAAATATTCATTTAAACGAGGAAATTTAACATTAGTGTCATATAAAATTGTTTGGTTTCTTTAAATTTTTTTTCATATAAGCAGGTTATTCGATTATCTGATGCGTTATTAATTAAGTAGGGATGACTCTGTATATGTGTGTATACAGTTTTTGGATGATTTATTTTTCATTGGTTTCAATAGCTAAAAAAGCTAACTATTCCATTTAATCATCAAATTTTCCCATAAAAATCAATCTAAAATCAATCAAATTTTGTTAACAAAAATAATCTTTCAATACTCATTTTCAACCCTTAAAACAGGGAGAAAATATTTTCAAACTGTAAAATATAGTTCCAATAGCTTAATTCGAAAGTTAAAAGCCAGTAATATTCTTTTTTCTTTTTGAAAACTTCACCTTATCTTCGGGACTAATTAAACGATTCAAAAATTCAAGAACCTAAATGGTTAAAAAAATATTTATTTAAAAATAATTACAGGTAATATGAGATTAATTGCTTTCTTCATAGCTTTTCTTAAATGAGAGGTACATAAAGTTTTCACAATAATTTAAGGAATGTTATCTCAGACGACAAAATCTAAAATTTTTGAAAGAAAATTTGTATTTACAAAAACTTTATGGAAATTTTCGCTATTGTCATTTAAAGAAGCATAGTTTTTGAAATGAGAAAAACGTGAATGCCTTTCAAATTAAAATATGATTGAAATTGGAAAAATTAAGTTATAAAAATTATAAATAAATAAATTTTAAAAAAATATTTTACACTCAGTAATTTTTAAATAAAAGACTTTTATAATTGAGTGCAATTTTTTTTAAATTTTATTTTTTTCTGAAGGTGTGATGAAACAATTTAAAAGGTAGTCCCCCATATTTTGAAGGGTACTCTCACAATATCCGAGAGAAGAAACACATAATTAAAAAATATATTTCTAGAAAATAGGAGATTGTGTAAAAATTTATTAAGCATACATTTAATACTAGAGTTTCTGAATGACAGATGCTAATAAAAAATAAAAGACAGTTGAACTCCGTTAAAATGAACTGTCTGAGGATCCTAGTGATAAGTTCACTATAAACGATGGTTCACTATTTTCAACTTCTGAAAAATTATTTTTAGCACATAATGGAAATAGTGATTACGATAGCACATAAATGTTTCAATAAAATTTTAATTGATTAATAGAATTAAGAATAAAAAGTAAAATGATTGAACTGTCTGAGGATCCTATTGATAAGTTCACTATAAACGATGGTTCACTATTTTCAATTTCTGAAAAATTATTTTTAGCACATAATGAAAATAGTGATTACGATAGCACATAATTGTTTCAATAAAGTTTTAATTGATTAATTGAATTAAGAATAAAAAGTAAAATGATTAATTTCTAAATCCTACGGAAGAAATTAGTGATTTCTGACGCACTACGATTCGATGTGAAGCACAATTCCACAATTTCCGTATCAACAATTAATACAGAATACAGTGTTTTTTGATCCCCATTTTCTGTAGTAAGAAAATCACATTCCTGAGATAAATTGGAGAAATTTCTTGCTCTTCATCAACATTAAAAATTTGACACGCTGCTTAAAGAAATGCCTCCACTTAAAATCATAAGTGAAAAAAAAGGACGGAAAGAAGAAAAAAAGGCTGAAAAATTCACTATAAATGAACTATACCCATTTTTAGCTGTCCACTATAAGAGCATAAAATAACGGTAGTTGAATGAAATCATAAGAACCACTAAAAAGTTGATTACAATCGGGTGTTCACTATATTACAGGTTCATTATAGTGGAGTTGCTTTGTATAAAAAATATTCACTAAAAATATAGCACATTACAACTGTTATTTCAACATGATCGCTATTATTTCAATTAAGGAATGTGCAGTGATACAATGAGTAAGCGAAAATGTATATTACCCTAAATAACTGGCTTCAATTATTGAATTTTCAAGTATTGAGTACCAATAGTAACGTAAGGTTTCTAAGGTTTCGTAACGTAAGGTTTCTAAGATTAAGACGAAATTTTAGGTTATGAATTTATGATTTTCTAATCAGCAAATAAACATAGTAAGCGTAAAATTTCTCAATAAAAGTAACTTTTTTCGATGGATTTAGATTTTCGGTCATTAATTTGAAAAATTCAGTCGCATGCGTTGGCCCTTTAATATTAATTTTAGTTTTTGCATATTTCGTTATACCAGGGGAAAGTTTTTAGCGCATCAATAAGTTTTTGTCCACATTTTTAAAATTTGCAAATTCAAAGATTTGTTAATTCAATTACTTTGCACTATTTTTTAGTCATATAGTTTAAATCCTATATAGTTTAAATTTCTATTTGTAAAATTTCACAATAACTTCCCTTTTAGCGAAATTGATGTAGCAAGCGAATATTTAAATTAGTTGCTAAAATAGCGATTTTTTTAAAAATAAACAGCATTGAAAATAGCAATAAACTGAATTTTTTTCTTGTAAGTAGGAAGAGTACTTTTTGGAAGGTAGTAGTGATCAATGTTATTCCCGCATGTATGTTATACAAAAATAAAGGACTAACTTTTAAGAATAAATGAATTTAAGGAAATTGAATTTAAGGTTGAACGAAATTTGTATTTGAATTTTCTTTATCGATACTAGAAATAAATAAAAATATCTTCCATTTTGCCATTTTTTTATACAATACAACATATAAAAAACAGCGTTTTAAAAAAATATGCCGTAATCGTTATATATTGAGCTTTCACTGTACTCTTTTGATTCACTTTCTAGCTAATTCAATAATGAGCTAATTTTCAAAATCCTGCTAATGATTTAAATATATATTGCTTTTAGGTATAATAAAACAGGCATAAAATAAGTTGAACTCAAATTTCATATTCGGAAAAAGAACTATTTTTGAAAATGGAGAGGACATTTTTCTTTACTTTGATAGGTAAGGAAATTGATGATTCACAATTCTAGATAGAGAAAAGTATGTATTTTACAATCCTTTGTCCGTGAACCCATCTTTACAACTTTTGACTGAAAAAGATGACTTGAGTCAGTCTGGGGGGTTATTACTAAATACATTTTTCTCATTTATGGAGCAGGAAACAGCCTTTTGTACTTTTAATATGAATGAAAAGTGTCTTTGGCCTTAGGTATGATAAGAGGTGTGACAATAACAATGTAGTGAAGTATGTTATCTCAAACAATCAGCGTTCCTACTCCTTCGTCACACGAATTCTCCCCCTCCTCAGTGGGCGCAATCCTTAATCCATCTTCAACTGTCAAAATGGGAGAAGGAAGATCGGAGGGGTGAAGAACTAAGATGAAGCTTGGAGAGGGGTGCTGGAGGATTATCCTTTATCGCCTCTTATTTGCAAATTATTTATAACAAGCTGATTATAATACTGATCAGTAGAGGAAAGCACGTGCCTTTTTGAAAGTTATAATCTTAAAATTTCAAAAATTTATTCTTGATTTTAGTATAAATTATTTAATTTCAGACAATTTATCAAAAATGATATAAAATAATTCTATATTTATAATATAAATGGTATTTTAAAAATCATACATTTCCATTAATTATAACTTAATGTTAGTTAATCATTTTAGTTTGCAGTTATTTAATTAAATTTATGTTATGTTATTAATGTTCAGTTATAAATCATTATTACTTTATTAAAAACATTGCGTAATGATTCTTAAATATAAGTTCTCAAAGGTTTTAATGTTGGTTTAAATTTTTCCTTGGTTTACATTTGTGCGCATTTTAATTTTTCTTAGTTATGATACTCAACTTATACCAGTTTTTTCATTATTTCGATTGTAACTCAATGATGTTAATGTTAAGTTCTCCTAATTGTAGTTATCTAGTTTAATTTACGTACAATGCAAATTTTTATTAATTATAGTGATTATTTATCAAAATTTTGTAAAAAAATTTTAGGAAAATTTTCAATTTTTTAAATGTCCAAAGTTTTCATTTTTTTGATGTCATGTCATTTAAACTATTTTTTATCTCTATCATCTATATTTATTTATTCGTTAATTTACAATTATACTACTGTTTCATTAAAAATATATTTTGTGAATATTTGGATTATTTTTGATTTTTTAATATTTTTCAATCATGGCTATGCGTGGAAATTTAATTGTAGCATAACTCTTATACGAATAATTTCGTAATCTCTTCTTAACGAAGTAAATGTTAAGGAAATCTGTTTTTAACGGTTAACAAAATGTATTGATAATTATCAAAAATGCACATGGAAATCGATAAAAAAAAGTTATATATTCATTTATTTAAATCGAAAGCTTTATCTCTTTACAGGAAGGGTTTATAAAATGAAAAATTATGCTCGGGCTTTCAATAGTTGCACAATATATACATCACAGTATCTGTCATGCCCTGCGAAAGATTTTATTCATTGCAAATTTTTCCTGCTGAAAGGCAGAAAATTTTGTATTTGCTGTTATTGTATTTGTTTATTATGCTACATACATACATACATACCTTACCTTTGAAAAAATTTAGTCAATAAATAATTGTGTCAGTAAGTACAGTCAGTATTTTTACAATATAAGGCATATTTTAACGAACTCTTAATCTTTAAAAATGACTTTTCATTTCAAATCTTAAAGATAATAATTAATGTATTATAAAAACTAATAGAACCTAGTTTCTTTATTATATTAATTTTTTTCGTCGCTATTAGGGTATAATATAATCTTTTACTAACAAAAACCTACTTTTTGTATTAATTAAATTTTCTTTCCTATTGCTATAAATGCTATAATTATATATTAATTAATATATATTAATGTTGTAATTTAAAATAATATTTTAATGTTATAATTTAAAGCTGAAAAATAAATCTTTATTTATTATTTTCTAAAAAAAACAATCACTGCTTTTGTCCAGAAAGTGCCAATGCAATAGCCAAGGTGTATACAATCGCCGATGTCGACAGAATATTTTCGCCAACAAAACTTTATGTTAATAAAGTATACAAAATAGAATATTGCTTAAAATTAAATTTCTGTATTCTTAGTTTGCATATATTTCTGGTTTTACACGCTAAAGTTAATTATAATTTTGAAAATTTTAATTCTCTACGTAATAGATTTATCAATAGGGTGAGATGAACACGTGCGAATATATATATAATATATATTATCAAAATAAAAGAAGAAAAAAAATTATATAAAGAAATTTTGATTGTAGATATTTCTAATTTCCATTAAAAAAAACTTCAGATATTTTATTTTGATTTTTTTATTGCCATTATTGATAGTAAAGTCGTACCTCAATTTTCACTAGCATACTACTAGCATTGCAATTTTTAGTTAAACACAGGGCTGACGATTCTAAGGTTGCTCAGTAATCTCTTAATTTATTCCTTTCCTTGTGCGTCAGACATAGTTTAATGCAATTTTTGTCAGTATACCTGGTGTAGTAATTATTTTCGTCTGACTCTATTACTTTCTACATTTAGTCATGTAAATTTGAAATGCATTTTCCTCACATTTTAATTTTCAAACTTCGCAGTTTACTTTGATTTTTTGTTAGTCAATGAAAATCCGAAGAAAATGATATTTTTTGAAAATTTCTCTATAATAATTCTTATTCCTCGGTCTTTGTTATTTTTCAAACTAAATGGTTCTTTTTGTTCATTTTTGGGATTAATTTTTTAACCCGTAATTCTTAATTCTAATTAATAAAATAAGTCTTCATGAAAACTCTGTAATAGTTTTAAGGAGTACAACAAATTTTTCAGATTTATTTCTTGTTTAATTGTAAATATTTTTTTAAAACTTCATTTTCATAGGATTTTAACTTTTACATTGTTTATGTTAATGATATTTTTGTAAATTGTTTTCTCTATATTTTTTTAGAATAATTTAAAGTCATTAAATATATATCATTCAATTTATACTTGAAATTTTTTAAATATTTTGAAAGTATATAACATAATTTCCCAATATCATTAGGTTTTTCAAAAATTTTTTAAAAATTTTCATCAGTCTTTTTCGTTATCTAGCTATCCAATTTTGTTTTGAATTGCTATAATTCGAAAAATAATATTACATTGTTAAGTTAAAAAAAATAATAATAACCATGTATAACATACAATATACTTTAATATACAATACACTCTAATATACAATAAATGTTAGGTTATAATTTTAGAATTGACAATGTGTTTAGATTATACTTCGTTAAATACGAAACATATTTAAATATGGCACGCTGGAAGATATATATACATACATTTTAATTTGTGTAAATATATATATATTTCCTTTTATGTAAACTTAATTTTTAATTTAGACTAAATCAGAGAAATCAGATGACTTGTTAAAATTAATATGTTAATTCAATATGTTTTTTAGGAGCGAAAAACCATTTCATCTTATTATGATTAGAATGCATCTATAAAATATCTTGCTCACCATTAACAAATTTAAAGGAGTAAAATTACAAAATTAATTAAATGTTAATGCACTTTTTTCTATTTAATTTGTTTTCGATTGATAAATCATTTTTTGTTAACTAATTTGTTGCTGTGAATGTAATAGTTAAATCATAGTCATAAACAAGATAAATAATTTAAATAATTACATTTAGTTAATTACAATATAAATAATGCAGCTAATTTTAAAATATTAGATCGGACGAAGTTTATGACTTTGCATTCAGAACATACCTTATAGGATAACCCCATAGCCTCTGTAACTCTGTGGGGGAAACATTTTGAGCGTGTTAGGTGGGTCATCTTGACCATCATTTAGTAGCAGGTGTTCCTTTGTAGCACTCCTTACAATGCCTTTTGTTCATTTTGGGGGGAATAAGTTTGTGACGAACCGTACCCGTCATGAAACAATCCTCTACCTTATGGGGGTGGTCGTCAATTCGCAGGTGTTGTTCTGAGAAATGTTTATTTAAATTAACTCATTTCTGGAAAAATAAAAGATATTCTTTAGGAGACTGAAGCAGGAGTGATTGAATTTTCCTCCTTACTTTGAATTCCTTTATCAGATGAGCAATTTTAAGAACGAGACAATCGCTTTTTTTTTAGTGGAACTTCTTAAATGTGCTGTAAAACTCAAAGATTTCTGAAAAAGAAAGTCTTCTCTTTTATATGAGTTTTTATAATTTCTTCAATTTACTACTGGACCTCATTTAACACTTTCTATAGCTTATCTCAACTTTTGACCGCACTCCTACCGAAACTTCTAAGAACATATTTTAAACGCTATAGCGACCCATATTTTCATGGTCAAAAATCTAAATAGAATTTGAAAAGAGTGAGGTTATTTAAAGAAAGTAAACTTTGTGTTAGATTTCACAACTTAACTATTTTTTGAGCTAATTAATCAACTTAGTCAAAGTCGGAGTACAAAACCCTTAAGTTATAATGCGTGAAAATCTGACAATTGCATAAAAAATATTTAGAATGCTTTTTTTTCATGTTCACTGCATGAAACCTGGTATATTTTTAATTATGTTTCGCTTTTATTATGCATGTTTCGTCAAATATTGCAAAATTAAGCTAAATTGTTTCAATGATATTGTTGCTAGGGTAAAATTTTCGGAGTTGTATATTTTACTTGAATCATTTGTAGCCTATAGTATTATCCACAAAGTTATTTTCGTGGCGGAAATGGAATTCGCCATTAAAAGAGGAAAATTGAAAGAGAATAAAAAAAAATAAATGAAAAATTTGACTTCGCTGTAAGCATTTTCAAAATTTCACATTATTTTTCCATAAAATTCTCGTCTTTAGTGCAAAGAAAAAAAATGAAGAAAACTAAAATAAATTTCAAAATTAAAAATGAATTTAAATTACTTTAAAGATATTACTAAAAATTTTTAGTCTCCCTATTATCTGATATTATCGATATAAGGTTAGATATAGAAAAAAACTTTAAGGCAGGAAAAAGTAATAAAATAGAATATATGTGTGCCTGTAAGACAGCACTTCTTCAAGGGACCCACTGTCTACCAACACACATGAGCCTTTCTGTTGTCAGTGGGCAAACCAAAATTGACAGTGCACCATATATGAATCTAACCATCTATCCTTATAAGCTATCTTTAAAAATTACAAATTTCATTTTAAAATAAAAGATCATTCTCGATAAGATGGATAATAATATCAAATCAAAAGTGTTTTAAGATTTTATTCGCAAAAATGATTTCTCTAAAACACAAATATTAATGTTGGGAATAAACTTTTAGACTGTACATTTTAAGATCTTCTTTGAAGGTTTATATCATTCATAAATTGCTTCAATGAAACAATCCGTAACTCACTTTTATTTTTACACAAATATTCAATGCTACTTAATTGAATTCTAATAATAACTGTTTTTTTAGGTATTTGAATGAAATATTTAAATTTCAAATAATTGTGACAAAATTCTGTAATGCTTTTTGAGCCTTATAGAACTTTTCTCTTCGTATAATTAGCCTCAAAGACATGTCATTCTTGTAAAGATTAATTGTCATTGATAAGAGCTTCAATGTATATAATACCCTGAATGATTTCTTATAGTTTGTATGTTGCATGAAAAGAACTGTGTGTGTGTGGGGGGGGGGGGTTATGACTTGACACGAGTGACAATAGTTATGATTCAGTGTCTAGGTTTGACCAATGAGAGGTATCTATCTATTGTTGCAGCAAAAGTACATAACTGTTACTTTAAAATTGTAATATTCATTTCGGTGTTGAACTGTGAGTGCGGGACTTAGTTTCTTAATAGTTATATTAGTAGAAAAGTATAGTTATTTCGTTATAGTCTTGAAGCTTGGTGTAGTGAATTTTCTGTCAAGATTTTGTGGAAAGCTCTTAAGATCCTTAACGATGTCTCTGATCAAGGATATTAAGTAAGTTCTTCTTTATTTTTTACTGATTTATTTATTGATTAATTAAGGCTTTTCATTCTTCTATCTCCATTTTATTTAATACGCTCTAATTAGAAAAAAAATGTGGCTTACAGTTATGGTTCATCTGTGTCTGAATATAAGTTTTAGTATTTGAAATTTCTTAGTATTTGTAATTAGTATTTGAAATTGTTGGATATATTAGAAAATAATCTAGGAAAGTAAATTTGACTTAATGTAATTTTAATTTAATGTAAGATTTATTTGGTTAAATAATTTGTTTTTGAGCAGTACTCCTGAAAGTCGTTTTGAACTGTAATATTTTAATTAATGTTAATTAAAATTCATTTTAGAAAATATTTATTTTGTGGTATAAGGAATTATTTGATTTTTCATTAAAATGTCCGAAATGTCCTCTTTTGTAATACTTTTTTTACCGAAGTAAATATAATAGAATGCATTAAATTATTTGTTTTTGTACTCCTGAAAGTGGTTTCTAGTTGAACTTAATTAAATTTATTAATTATATGGATTTCGTCAATTAAAGTATTTGTTAATACATTTTATTCTGTGGTCGCAGGAATCAGTTGATTCTGCAGCGAAGCCCCAGAAATTACTCTAAATATCTCAGCTTTTCCTTGCTGGCATTTTTAATACCTTTTCTTGCAAAGCAAATGCGATATAATGTAATTTTAATTATATATAAGGTTTAGTTGATTGGGTTATTTATTTTTGACCTAAAACAGCTTTTTTAAAAATTTTATTTAACTAAGTTGATTGCTGAAATGGATTTCTTTATTTAAAGTATTTATTAATTCATTTTATAAAATATTTTATTCTGTGGTATCAGGAATCAGTTCATTCTGTATTGAGGTATGAGGAATTAGGTGATTTTTCATTTAAACGTCCGAAATTATATCTCATTTCTTCTCTCTTTTGTAATACTTTTTTTTTTACCAAAGTAAATATAATAGAGTGTATTAAATTATTTGTTTTTGTTCTCCTGAAAGTGGTTTTTAGTTAAACTTAATTAAATTTATTGATGATTTGGATTTCGTTATTTAAAATATTGTTATTAAAATTTCGTCATAGTCAATAGTAGGCAGTGCTGTTGTAGTTGCAAAGCGCGCATTGGCCATTACTTTTTATTTGTTTTAGTATTTATTCGTTCAAAGTTGCTATTTTGAATTCTTTAAATTAATAAATTCTGAATTAGTTTTGTTAATTTAAATATGTGGTAATGTTAAAATTTTGTCAAATATATTTTTTGTGAATAAACTTTCTTCATTTTATTTGCGAAAAGGGATTTTAAAAAAGCGATTACTTTTCGCACTTTTACATTTAAAAAATTGAGTTTCTTTACATTTGAAAAATTAATGGGTTAAATACTTATAGAATTTTTTTTTTTTACACATGAAAAAAATTAATACTTCATCAGAGACATTAGAATAATAAATAGAAATTTTTGATCCAATTACGTCAGAAAATATTAATTTACGTCAAATTTATTTAGATTATTTGCAATTGATAAAGATAAATAAAATAATATAATATGCGATTTGGTTTTTCAAAATTAAAGTTTTTAATATTAGATATTTTTCAAAATTCAGTTAAAATGTAAAGAAATTAAGAAAAAATAATCATACATGTGTAAAAGAGGGGAAAAATGTGTACTCTCATTTGCTGAAATATCGCGTACTCCAACGATAGCGTCAAGAATGTCCTTAGGCTGTGACATACTGTAGTGAAGGAGAAGGTTTTCTTCTTCACGGATGGGTTTTACTGATTTTACTGCGATATTATCGTTGGTCGATATTTATTGTGCCCATATATTTTTTGATATTCATCGTGTGTTTATATTAATCAATATTTAGCTTATGTTAACATTTTTTGTATTTACTATATATCGTGATAATATCCTTTAAATACCATTCTCGTGATAAATCCAAATTATCGACGGCTCACGAGATATCGATACATCGAACTATTAGCTCCGAATTGGTTTGTGAATAATAAGTGAGTCCTAAATTTAAAGATGTATCGTACACAGTAAGGATTAACTTAACGGAAGAAAAAGATATTTTTTACAGAAAAAAAACACTGTTTAAGAAACTGCTTCTGTTTTTCTCCGTTATCTGCTCTCTGTAAGAAATTCCCGTTATTTTTTGCAGACTTTATCTATATTTGCAAAGCAGTTTTTCTTACCGTATAATCACTCTTTCTTTTTCAAGTCATTTTACTATAAAGTATAGAAAGTAGTAGAGAAGTATCGAAAAATACTTGCTCTTATTTTTCAGTAAATATTTAATGATAATGACATCGTATAAATTAAACTGCGATCTGATTTTATTTTTAAATTAATAGTTTAACTATATATTTCCTTAATATATAATTTTTCGGAAGTTAAGTTACCATACATTTTTATTCTGGTAGACCTCTATAGTTTAAACTTTTTTACACTTACGTGTTATTTCAATAACTTTTTTAAGATGAAAACAGTTTAAGATTTCCCTCATACTGGGACGCTAGAGCTCCGGTAGTACAGAGGATCCATTGCTATGTCCCAGGTTCGAATCCCATCTTCGCGTCAATACGTCGTACGAATGCTGCTCTCAACATGCGCTGACCGCAATGCAGACATCATAGAAGTTTCTGTTGAAATAGCGGAATTTTCAGAAATAACAGTACTTATCTGATGAAAAAACAGACGCCTGTTTTTTTGAAAAAAAAAACTGTTTTTTTTTCTTCTGTAAAATATACAATTAATTTTAAGCCATTATTAACCAAATCACCACTCCTTAACAATACTTAGTTTGTCACACTAAAAGTATACTGAAGTTACTATGATAATACTGAAAAAAAGTTCAATGGAACTGTTTTCCTTTATTTGAAAAATATCGTCAATTGTTAAAACGCAGGATGTTTATAAACTCCCAAAACCTAAAATTACGCAAGATATGATCTTAGGAAGTTACTTGGTGTGAACAAAACAAAAGAAAAACTTTTATACTAATGCATTTTTGTTTCAAATTTCCGCAAAAAAAAAATAACTTAAAGAATAATTTTATAACTTTAGAAGTGTTTAGATCATATAATTTCTCAAACATATAAATGAAGTTCAGAGCTTTTTCAGAGGTTTGAAGGGCAGAAACTATACTGCAAATGCAAAATAATGTTTTTGAATACAACATCCTATGCCGAAAAATATAGCAATAGATTTATATTTTTGTTAGTTACTCAGTTATTTTGGTTAGTATATACTATAATTATGCAAAATTTCGTAAGCCAAACTGAAATATTTATGGAGATTTGGTCATTTTTATAAAAAGTTTATTTCTTTGCCTTAGGTGCTTTGCTAAATTTAGAGAAATATTAAGTTAAATTGGACTAAAATTTGTGGAAGACACCTGATCATTTTGGGTTTTATTTTAGAAAGTACAAAAGCTACATAGAAAACTGCTTGATACTTTCTACGTTTTAAAGACGTTTAACTGAGACTTGAATATAAATTAGTTGCCAAATGCGATTCATCTCAAAACTATGAAGAAAAAATGTAAAAATTTTCCAGCGCATGTGCAGTAAAATTTTTTTTATTGTTACACAGATGTCGTGCAGTATTAAAGAATTTTTCTCAAATTTTAAAGCATACATTTTGCAATTAATTTTAAATTTCTCTAAATATTCTGATTAATTTTATTGAATTTTTTTCATTGAAGTTATCGAAAAACAACGTAAGACAAGAAATATATATTTTTTTCTTATAAAATTATTAATTCTTAGTTATAATTATTTAGCTTAGTTTTATAAAAATTACTATATCTCCATAAATATTTAAGCTAGGCTTACTAAAATTTGTGCTACCATTGCATAAAAGTACCAAAATAATACAAATTTATTGTTACATTGTTTGGTTTAGGGCGTTCAAAAGCATTTTTTCCCGCTTGTAATTTATTGTCAGACCCTCAAATCTTAAAAAGGTCTTAAGTTTATTGATATGTATGAAAAATCGTATGATCTAACACTTCTAAAGTTATAAAACAATTCGTTTTGTATTTTCAGAGAAATTTGAAAAAATGTAGTAGTATAAAAGTGTTTCCATATTTTTGTCTACTACCTGTATCATTACACTTGTATTTATTAAATTTTCTTCATGGAAAATAAATTGTAAATGCTGTGAATGATAAAACTTAAAAAATAATTTCTCAATTTAGTTTACGTTGGAAAAATATTTATAACTCATTGTTCAGTTTTTTAAATTATCTTTAAAACTCCAAATTTCTCGCTAATAAGTTGAAAAAAATTATATCCATTTAACTAAGCTTATAAACAGCAAATATTCCATAATCTGTACACTGTAAGAGATTTCAGATCAAATTACAGTATAAAGTACTGCCACTCAGGGTGCTGATACTTTTTACACTGATAAATACCGTAAAATCACTTTAATTAAATAAATATTACTGTAAAATTTTAAGTACAATATTTTATGGTAAAATTGGATTGGACTGAGGATGCACGCACAGACGATGTACTTTATATCGTAATTCAATTAAAAATTTTTTACAATGTAACATCCATTGTGTGCTTTATTTCTATGAACTACCATGTGCTAACTTATTTCTGTGAATTTTCTCACTTTCATACTTGCAATATGGGCGAATAGTTTTTGGAGTCATCAGATGACAAGTTATATCAGGTTATAAGCGAAACAAGATACCACTTAAGCTGTTTAAGCTTAAGTTTAATGATCTAAAAGTCTTACTTCAAATGCCCATTATTATTTCAGTAAAATTTTTAAGAAAAGAATTCTTAAAACTAATTTATTTCGTTAATTTTTTCGAATAATGCAGTTTTTGAGCCACTCCATGTATGTGATTTTTTCTCTGATGGATTCAAGAAAAATGTCATGTCAAATTAACCAAGTGGATACTAGAAATGCTGCGTAATTTGTAAAAAATTCTGAAATGAATTACGGTAAAAATTACTGGCACCCTTAGTGCATCATCTTCAAAATCCATTTTACTGCAAAATATGCCACGTTTTCTTGTTTTCAGTGGCGCTATACACGGGGAGTCTTCGCTAGTCTGGGATAGAGCTCACTGCTTCTTGGACATGGTTCCAACGCCTTACCAAACCAACAGACTATTTCACCTCTAATAAAATTCTATGTATTAGTTTATAGAATCACTTTAAGTTAACAGAATTATTTATTTAATTACTGTGATTTAGTGATTTTACAGTAAATATTATTGCAAAATTTGCAGTATATAAATATTGTCCCGAAATATTTTACTGTGAAACGCACCAGCACTCTGAGTGCCAGTACTTTTTACCGCCATTAGTTTCGAAATTTTTTACGGCGTAATTTAATGACACCATTGCTGATACATTGCTTTTTTTATGAAGTGTTTTGATTTAATTGTTTATATTTTTTTTCAGAATCTCGGCACCTGTTAGACCCTTTCAACAGATAAAGAGAAAAGCGGTTGAAGATATTGCTACTAAAAACAGCAAGAGTATGAAAAGAGATCCCGAAGCAGAGAAACTTCAGCAAACTCCCAGGTGCCGATTTTTTCCGAAGTGCCGCATGGGTCAAAAGTGCCACTTCCAGCATCCAACCTGCAGGTATAATGCCGCATGCAGAAATCTGAAATGCATTTACCGACACATTGGTCCCAGAAAAATAGAGCTCTTCGAGAACAAGGAGAACGAGCAACCCAACAGTTTCCGATTGCTGCTCGAGAAATTAGAAAAGCAAAAGCCTAATCCATACAAATGGGTAAAACCTAAAGATATTGGTGCAAAAAAAGATGTACCATAGACGCAGAAAATTGGGGGGTTAAATAGGTATTTTAAAGAACGCGATTTTAATTAACAAATCAAATCCCGTACCCATGTTTGCACGCGATGATAGAAGAGTACCCGGTCTCTGCAATGAATGAGGGAAATGTTATTTGAGTAATGTTGATTGAATTAGATTGAAGAATATATAAAACTTACTATACAGAATAATAAAAAATTTATTCTGTATAGTAAGTTAGTTTCTTTTTTAATGATTTCAATAAATTTTTTATTTCTTATTTTTTTTGCACTGTGGTTATTTAAAAATTTATTCTGTTTCTGATTTATTGCTTTATTTAAATTTTTTTTCCAATTCCAAGATTTGATACTGCATTATTTATTCATTTTTCGAGAAAAGAGTTTATTAGCTACTCTTTCCTAGCGCGAGTTTAACATTCTTGCCACATTTAAACACACAGATTATTCAGTCTAGTGAATTTTTGCTTAGGATATATTATATTTATTCATAACTGTGATAATAATAAATTTCCCGAGCCTTACATAGAAGTTTGTTACTTATTTTAGCACTCATCAAATTAAAAAATGTCCCATAAGCAACAGTGTTATAAGTTTAAATCTGACATTTATTTAATGCTATATATTATTCCTATAAAAACATTTTATCTGATCCTGTAATTTAAGGATATTGTTTATTTTATCTGAATTAAAGTGGAAGAATTTTTTAATGTTACATATATGCATTGAGAAATCAATCAAGGAGTTGATATTATGCTTTGTTGTTATTCAACAATGAATGAAATCTCAGTTTCATGATAATCCAAATCTCTTTAAGTTACTTGTTTTAGAAATTCCTTATCCAATTCACACCAAACTCTAGTGTAGGAAATTTGAGTAGTGGAAGTTGGAATATCAATTTTTTCACGGAAAAAAAATTCCATGATTTGAGTTTTTATGTTTTTTAATTTTTTTTATAAAAAGTATTAAAACGCAGTAATTAATATATTAATATAATACTTTTTTATAAAGAATAATGGAAATATTAATATTGTTGAAAAAACTTATTAAATTTAATACAAAACTGACTATAAATGCTTATGAAATGTATTGTTTGTAAATTTTGAATGCTGCATTAAGTGTTCAGTACCTCTGAGTTCAACAAGCGTGCAAACTCTAAAAAGGTTAGATACTTCACACAGCTATATAAAGAAGTTCTCTGGTAATTTATGGGATAATAACTCACATAAAAATGATAAAATTTAAGAAATTCTATTTGCGATTTGTAGGTTACATTATAATGTATTAAAAACTGGAATGCCTTTTTTGATACACTTTTATTTGTATGAGGCAAGACAAAAAATTAAAAGAAAAAACACACTATTTTTAAACTTGCTTACTGAAAAATTAGTCAAACATCAAGAGGAATTTTAAGAAAATCATAGAAATTTAATAAATTTTTATGATTTTCCTAATGTACTTTATCAAGAATAAAAACGAATCAGTTATAACGACTTCTACATCCATTTAAACGAAGTCAATTTAAGTAACAAAAAAAATGTATACAATCGGTTAAAAATTTTTGTTATTAAATTAAAAACAAAAAGAACTTTATTCCCCCCCCCTCTCTATTTTAAAACTTGTTTCCTAATTATTCATGGTATGACATTCACCTTACAAACTGGGAGGGGGTTAGATCTCACACACCCTCATTTTTCATGTTCATTCATTTATTCAACAAAACAATACGATATTTTTTGCAACAAAGGCAGAAGACTCTTTAAGAACTATGCGTCAATAAGGAACAAAAGCAACTAGTGATTACTGATTAATTTGCGTATTATCCTACCTAATTGAAACACAAGTATTTACTCTTATGTAACTTAGATCAGTAAAATGAATGATTGCTTGATAATAAGTAAACTCTCATTTTCTGCCTGTTTCTCAACTTTAACTATGTTTTCCCAGATGTTATTTGAGCAATAAGAAGTCCCAATTCTCTCTTTAGTTCATTGCATTTGGAGTATATTTTCATTCAAATACTAAATAATGCCATTATAAATTAGTACTTTTTATAGGGTAGGTCTAGGATATAGTTCAAACCGAAATAAAAAATATTAATAACAGAGATAGAAGAAATGTTCATGCTTAGTTTAAATTCTCATACATTTATTTAACATATATTGGGTAAAAAATAGTGAAATATTGAGAACAAAATATCAGAAAAAAATTGTTTGAAAGCAAATTTAAAAAGTGATCATCTCTTAATGTCGAGGGAAGATGAGCGTCTAATACAGCAATGGAAAGAGATGAATTTAATTTATAGAAAATAACACATTTCATACAGTTGATATGAAAAACTTAAAATAGGCTGTAAGGAATAAATTTTATCTTGAAAACAAGTGAAAATAAATCTAGCAAATAAAATTTAATGAGCAGATTTAATCAATCACTTTTAAAAAAAATCTCATTTTGGGCAATGGGTTTTAAAACTTAAACATTTTGCGTGGAGTCATCTCATATATTTGAAATCCAGTCATCGTTTTTATGTTTTCTAATGTTTCTAACATGCCTCTTATTTTTTTAAACCAAGATTTACCCCTGTCGCCTCAGAGCAGATTAATAGTAGAATAAAAAAAAAAATTTACTTTTAGTTAGATTCTATATATTTTTTTTATATAATGTGAGAGATACACCTTCTCTTAGTTCTTTTCTCAGTATTGCTGTAGTTTGCATTCAAGTAAATGGTCTTGAACATGATGCGTCGGCTCAAGTATGGTGACATATTTTTACCGAAGTGTTTTTTCACGCTGAATCAAATAAAGACTCAATAAAATTTGTAAAACTATTAGTAGTTGTTCAAAAGTTATAAAATTTTCATTGATAAAAAGTACTGTTTCGTACTTATGCATATTAATTTGTGTGTCACTGCTATATACACAAATAAATATATTTGATTATACGTATTTTTTTCTCTAAATAGACAGAGATCAAAACTAAATTAATGGAATTAATAAATTTGATGTTTTAAGTGTCAAAATGATTTAATTTATAAAAAGGCCTTGAGTTACACCTACTTCCGATTCTACATTTCTTTCTAGGTAACTAAAATGAATAGCACAAATACTTTTAGTAATTATATAGCAATATCAAAAGTACTTAAGTGCTTATACAGCAATGTCAAATATATAAATAGGTACAAATCAAAATTAATGCAGTTTAACATAAAACTACTTCCAAACTATGCGTCTTTCAGGTTAAAATCTTATTCGGCTTCAGCAATTCGATATATCGAAAAGGGAATATGTTCAAAATAAGATATTAAATATTCCTGAAACTGTTAACAATAAAGTGATCTTGATTTCATTTGAATTCGTTTGATCTGATTCAATTAATTCTAAAAAAAATCACAGTATCTAAAACTATTTTCATCTGCACAGCAATGTATTTAATCACAAAGGCTTTTATAGCTTCTGATCAATAAGCTGCATCGACGTGGATGATATTTTATTCTATTAAGTGTAAAATAATACTTCGGAACAACATGGCTTTTTTCTAGATAGCAAAGTGTAAGTCACCCCCTCCTCCCAGTCAGATCTAGATTTTGATTGCAGCTCATATTGGGAGAAGGTAAATTTTTTTAAATTCATTTCATTAGTTTAGGAGGCATGGCCTGAAGTTATATTAAAATCGTCTCCTTGCCTGAATTATTAGGGTATTGCTACTCATTTGAGTGTCAAGAATCCTGACTCATAGAAAACATTTTGCACAGAGAAGATAAGCACTTTCAAAGTTTAAGAGTAATTTTTTGTTTTTTAACAAGAAAAATTTCCATTTAATAAAATTTTTTGTGGGACATGACCTATACTGTAATGTATATACTGCGAAACTATAGAAAGTCTGAGTTTTGATGTTTCATATTCTTATAGTTAAAAAGGCTCCTTCAAAAATTTCTCATTTTATAAACCCTTCCTGTAAAGAGATAAGGCTCCCGATTTCAATAAATGATATAAATGCTTTTTTCTCCATTACCATGTGCATTTTTAATAATTATTATTAAATTTTGTGAGAACATTGATTTTATAAACTTTATTATTGATTATTAACAATATTCCCTGATATTTATAAATTATTTAATTAAGCATACCTTTAATACTACAGTTTCTGAATGACAGATGCTAATAAAAAATAAAAGAAAGTCGAACTTCGTTATAATGAACTGTCTGAGGACCCTAGTGACAAGTTCACTATGAACGATGATACGCTATTTTCGATTTCTGAAAAATTATTTTTAGCACATAATGGAAATAGTGATTACGATAGTATATAATTGTTTCAATAAAGTTTTAATTGATTAATTGAATTAAGAATAAAAAGTAAAATGATTAATTTCTAAATCCTACGGAAGAAATTAGTGATTTCTGACGCACTACGATTTGATGTGAAGCACAGTTCAACAATTTCCATATCAACAATTAATACAGAATACAGTGTTTTTTGATCCTCATTTTCTGTGGTAAGAAAATCTCATTCCTGAGATAAATTTGTGAAATTTCTTGCTCTTCATCAACATTAAAAATTTGACACAGCTTAAAATCAGGCACACTTAAAATCATAAGTGAAAAAAAAGGAAGGAAAAAAAAAAAGGCTGAAAAATTCACTATAAATGAACTACCCATTTTTAGCTGCCCACTATAAGAGCATAAAATAACGGTAATTAAATGAAATCATAAGAACCACTAAAAAGTTAATTACAATCGGGTGTTCACTATATTACAGTTTCACTATAGTGGAGGTGCTTTGTATAAAAAATATTCACTGAAAATATAGCACATTACAACTGTTATTTCAACATGATCGCTCTTATTTCAATCAAGGAATGTGTAGTGATACAATGAGTAAGCGAAAATGTATATTAACCTAAATAACTGGTTTTAATTATTGAATTTTCAAGTATTGAGTACCAATAGTAACGTAAGGTTTCTAAGGTTTCGTAACGTAAGGTTTCTAAGATTAAGACGAAATTTTAGGTTATGAATTTATTATTTTCAAATCAGCAAATAAACATAGTAAACGTAAAATTTCTCAATAAACGTAACTTTTTTCGATGGATTTAGATTTTCGGTCATTAATTTGAAAAATTTAGTCGCATGCGTTGGCCCTTTAATATTAATTTTAGTTTTTGCATATTTCTTTATACCAGGGGAAAGTTTTTAGCGCATCAATAAGTTTTTGTCCACATTTTTAAAATTTGCAAATTCAAAGATTTGTTAATTCAATTACTTTGCACTATTTTTTAGTCATATAGTTTAAATCCTATATAGTTTAAATTTCTATTTGTAAAATTTCACAATAACTTCCCTTTTAGCGAAATTGATGTTGCAAGCGAATACCTAAATTAGTTGCTAAAATAGCGATTTTTTTAAAAATAAACAGCATTGAAAATAGCAATAAACTGAATTTTTTTCTTGTAAGTAGGAAGAGTACTTTTTGGAAGGTAGTAGTGATCAATGTTATTCCCGCATGTATGTTATACAAAAATAAAGGACTAACTTTTAAGAATAAATGAATTTAAGGAAATTGAATTTAAGGTTGAACGAAATTTGTATTTGAATTTTCTTTATCGATACTAGAAATAAATAAAAATATCTTCCATTTTGCCATTTTTTTATACAATACAACATATAAAAAACAGCGTTTTAAAAAAATATGCCGTAATCGTTATATATTGAGCTTTCACTGTACTCTTTTGATTCACTTTCTAGCTAATTCAATAGTGAGCTAATTTTCAAAATCCTGCTAATGGTTTAAATATATATTGCTTTTAGGTATAATAAAACAGGCATAAAATAAGTTGAACTCAAATTTCATATTCGGAAAAAGAACTATTTTTGAAAATGGAGAGGACATTTTTCTTTACTTTGATAGGTAAGGAAATTGATGATTCACAATTCTAGATAGAGAAAAGTATGTATTTTTCAATCCTTTGTCCATGAACCCATCTTTACAACTTTTGACTGAAAAAGATGACTTGAGTCAGTCTGGGGGTTATTACTAAATACATTTTTCTCATTTATGGAGCAGGAAACAGCCTTTTGTACTTTTAATATGAATGAAAAGTGTCTTTGGCCTTAGGTATGATAAGAGGTGTGACAATAACAATGTAGTGAAGTATGTTATCTCAAACAATCAGCGTTCCTGCTCCTTCGTCACACGAATTCTCCCCCTCTTCAGTGGGCGTAATCCTTAATCCATCTTCAACTGTCAAAATGGGAGAAGGAAGATCGGAGGGGTGAAGAACTAAGATGAAGCTTGGAGAGGGGTGCTGGAGGATTATCCTTTATCGCCTCTTATTTGCAAATTATTTATAACAAGCTGATTATAATACTGATCAGTAGATTAAAGCACGTGCTTTTTTGAAAGTTATAATCTTAAAATTTCAAAAATTTATTCTTGATATAAGTATAAATTATTTAATTTCAGACAATTTATCAAAAATGAGATAAAATAATTCTATATTTATAATATAAATGGTGTTTTAAAAATCATACATTTCCATGAATTATAACTTAATGTTAGTTAATTATTTTAGTTTGCAGTTATTTAATTAAATTTATGTTATGCTATTAATGTTCAGTTATAAATTATTATTAATTTATTAAAAACATTGCGTAATGATTCTTAAATATAAGTTCTCAAAGGTTTTAATGTTGGTTTCAATTTTTCATTGGTTTACATTTATGCGCATTTTAATTTTTCTTAGTTATGATACTCAACTTATACCAGTTTTTTCATTATTTCGATTGTAACTTAATGATGTTAATGTTAAGTTCTCCTAATTGTAGTTATTTAGTTTAGTTTACGTACAATGCAAATTTTTATTAATTATAGTGATTATTTATAAAAATTTTGTGAAAAAATTTTAGGAAAATTTTCAATTTTTTAAATGTCCAAAGTTTTCATTTTTCTGATGTCATGTCATTTAAACTTATTTTTTATCTCTATCATCTATATTTATTTATTCGTTAATTTACAATTATACTACTGTTTCATTAAAAATATATTTTGTGAATATTTGGATTATTTTTGATTTTTTAATATTTTTCAATCATGGCTATGCGTGGAAATTTAATTGTAGCACAACTCTTATACGAATAATTTCGTAATCTCTTCTTAAAGAAGTAAATGTTAAGGAAATCTGTTTTTAACGGTTAACAAAATGTATTAATAATTATCAAAAATGCACATGGAAATCGATAAAAAAAGTTATATATTCATTTATTTAAATCGAAAGCTTTATCTCTTTACAGGAAGGGTTTATAAAATGAAAAATTATGCTCGGGCTTTCAATAGTTGCACAATATATACATCACAGTATCTGTCATGCCCTGCAAAAGATTTTATTCATTGCAAATTTTTCCTGCTGAAAGGCAGAAAATTTTGTATTTGCTGTTATTGTATTTGTTTATTATGCTACATACATACATACATACCTTACCTTTGAAAAAATTTTGTCAATAAATAATTGTGTCAGTAAGTACAGTCAGTATTTTTACAATATAAGGCATATTTTAACGAACTCTTAATCTTTAAAAATGACTTTTCATTTCAAATCTTAAAGATAATAATTAATGTATTATAAAAACTAATAGAACCTTGTTTCTTTATTATATTAATTTTTTTCGTCGCTATTAGGGTATAATATAATCTTTTACTAACAAAAACCTACTTTTTGTATTAATTAAATTTTCTTTCCTATTGCTATAAATTCTATAATTATATATTAATTAATATATATTAATGTTATAATTTAAAATAATATTTTAATGTTATAATTTAAAGCTGAAAAATAAATCTTTATTTATTATTTTCTAAAAAAAACAATCACTGCTTTTGTCCAGCAAGTGCCAATGCAATAGCCAAGGTGTATACAATCGCCGATGTCGACAGAATAATTTCGTCAACAAAACTTTATGTTAATAAAATATACAAAATAAAATATTGCTTAAAATTAAAATTCTGTATTCTTAGTTTGCATATATTTCTGGTTTTACACACTAAAGTTAATTATAATTTTGATCTACTAGCATTGCAATTTTTAGTTATACACAGGGCTGACGATTCTAAGGTTGCTCAGTAATCTCTTAATTTATTCCTTTTCTTGTGCGTCAGACATAGTTTAATGCATTTTTTGTCAGTATACCTGGTGTAGTAATTATTTTTTTCTGACTCTATTACTTTCTACATTTAGTCATGTAAATTTGAAATGCATTTTCCTCACATTTTAATTTTCAAACTTTGCAGTTTACTTTGATTTTTTGTTAGTCAATGAAAATCCGAAGAAACTGATATTTTTTGAAAATTTCTCTATAATAATTCTTATTCCTCGGTCTTTGTTATTTTTCAAACATTTTTAAACTAAATGGTACTTTTTGTTCATTTTTGGGATAAATTTTTTAACCCGTAATTCTTAATTCTTATTAATAAAATAAGTCTTCATGAAAACTCTGTAATAGTTTTAAGGAGTACAACAAATTTTTCAGATTTATTTCTTGTTTAATTGTAAATATTTTTTTAAAACTTCATTTTCATAGGATTTTAACTTTTACATTGTTTATGTTAATGATATTTTTGTAAATTGTTTTCTCTATATTTTTTTAGAATAATTTAAAGTCATTAAATATATTTCATTCAATTTATACTTGAAATTTTTTAAATATTTTGAAAGTATATAACATAATTTCCCAATATCATTAGGTTTTTCAAAAATTTTTTAAAAATTTTCATTAGTCTTTTTCGTTATCTAGCTATCCAATTTTGTTTCGAATAGCTATAATTCGAAAAATAATATTACATTGTTCAGTTAAAAAAATAATAATAACCATGTATAACATACAATATACTTTAATATACAATACACTCTAATATACAATAAATGTTAGGTTATAATTTTAGAATTGACAATGTGTTTAGAGTATACTTCGTTAAATACGAAACATATTTAAATATGGCACGCTGGAAGATATATATACATACATTTTAATTTGTGTAAATATATATATATTTCCTTTTATGTAAACTTAATTTTTAATTTAGACTAAATCAGAGAAATCAGATGACTTGTTAAAATTAATATGCTAATTCAATATGTTTTTTAGGAGCGAAAAACCATTTCATCTTATTATGATTAGAATGCATCTATAAAATGTCTTGCTCACCAGCATATATGGCAACGTTACTTTTAAAAAGTAACGAGTAAAAGTACAAGTAATTTTAAAAAATGTAACGAGTAAAAAGTAAAAAGTTCTTATTTTAAAACGTAACGAGTAAAAAGTACAAGTAAAAGTACAAGTACTAAACAAAAAAAGTAACGATTTAAAAGTACATTTCTAAGAAATTGAAAATTTAAAGCAACCTAAATTTTATTGAATAATATTCTTATGTTCTGTAATGTTTTTGCAAAATTGTTGTTATTTATTTAATTATTTTTAATTTTGAAAGTTATGGACATTAATTTATTTTTAAATTTGGAAGAATATTATAATATGATTTTATAATATAATCGTATAATATTTTAAAATCAAATATAATTTTAATATCAAACTTTTTATGGATTTGCACGAAAAAAAATTTTATCTATTGATTTTAATTTTTAGTTTATTATTTTTATTTATTTAAATTACCAGTGATTTAAAATTGTTTAACTCTATAGAAACGCGTTTTAAAAGCACAAACATAAACAAAGCAAACACGGGGTTTCAGATAGCTTTGTGATCTTTGAGCTGGTAAAAAATAATTGAATGTGCAGTATAAGTTGAAATAGAACAGTCTACAGTTTTATTTGTTACAATGGCTAATGCTGAAGTCATGCGAGAAAATCATTTTCCGAACATTAGACTTAGAGATCTAAATTTAGAAATTTGACTGGGCTTTGTTTGACAAGGTCGGGCATAAACATAATTTCAGTAAAAAACGCACTAGGTAAAAATGTATTTAGTAAAAAATTTATTAAGACAAAAATGTTTTTTTTAGTGAGTTCAAAAAGAAAATTGAAAAACATAATAACAAAATCCAACATTTTTTATTTAAAATCTATTAAATAAATGCATAAGACTCGAAAATGAATGAAAATAACTTGCTAATTAATATTTTTTATTCATTTTGCAAAATAATTGCATTTCGAAAGTGGTGTCACTGAATCTGCTGCGAGAATTTCTCAGAACGTGCTGAACCATCGCTTAACCACGCTGAATAAGCGCTCCACGGGAGGTCAAGGTATTTAAACTCACGAAGTTAGCTGTGAATGCTTATATATTGCACATTAATTTTATAAATTAAAAAAACATAAGCATTTTTTTTTAAATTTAATTTTAAAAAAAATTTTTTTTAGAAAGATTTCTGAGTTTTAGAAAAAAGTAACGATTTCATTGGACATTTCCGTTACAAATACTTGTACTTTTTCCCTAAAAAAGTAACGAAAGTACAAGTAAAAGTACTAAATTTAAAAAGTAACGAAGTACAAGTAAAAGTACGTACTTTTTACTTGTACCGGCGGTACAAAAGTAACGAAAGTAAAAGTACTGCCATATATGCTCACCAGTAACAAATTTAAAGGAGTAAAATTACAAAATTAATTAAATGTTAATGCACTTTTTTCTTTTTAATTTGTTTTCGATTGATAAATCATTTTTTGTTAACTAATTTGTTGCTGTGAATGTAATAGTTAAATCATAGTCCTAAACAAAATAAATAATTTAAATAATTACAATTAGTTAATTACAATATAAATAATGCAGCTAATTTTAAAATATTAGATCGGACGAAGTTTATGACTTTGCATTCAGAACATACCCTATAGGATAACCCTATAGCCTCTGTAACTCTGTGGGGGAAACATTTTGAGCGTGTTAGGTGGGTCATCTTGACCATCATTTAGTAGCAGGTGTTCCTTTGTAGCACTCCTTACAATGCCTTTTGTTCATTTTGGGGGGGAATAAGTTTGTGACGAACCGTACCCGTCATCAAACAATCCTCTACCTTATGGGGGTGGTCGTCAATTCGCAGGTGTTGTTCTGAGAAATGTTTATTTAAATTAACTCATTTCTGAAAAAATAAAAGATATTCTTTAGGAGACTGAAGCAGGAGTGATTGAATTTCCCTGCTTACTTTGAATTCCTTTATCAGATGAGCAATTTTAAGAACGAGACAATCGTTTTTTTTTGAGTGGAACTTCTTAAATGTGCTGTAAAACTCAAAGATTTTTGAAAAAGAAAGTCTTCTCTTTTATATGAGTTTTTATAATTTCTACAACTTACTACTGGACCTCATTTAACACTTTCTATAGCTTATCTCAACTTTTGACCGCACTCCTACCGAAACTTCTAAAAACATATTTTAAACGTTATAAGCAACCCATATCTTCATGGTCAAAAATCTAAATGGAATTTAAAAAACGTGAGGTTATTTAAAGAAAGTTAACTTTGTGCTTGATTTCACAACTTAACTATTTTTTTGCGCTAATTAATCAACTTAGTCAAAGTCAGAGTGCAAAACCCTTAAGTTATAATGCGTGAAAATCTGACAATTGCATAAACAATATTTAGAATGCTTTTTTTTTTCATGTTCACTGCATGAAACCTGGTACATTTTTAATTATGTTTCGCTCTTATTATACATGTTCCGTCAAATATTGCAAAATTAAGCGAAATTGTTTCAATGATATAGTTGCTAGGGTAAAATTTTCGGAATTGTAAATTATTTTGAATCATTTGTAGCCTATAGTATTATCCACAAAGTTATTTTCGAGGCGAAAATGGAATGCGCCAATAAAAGAAGAAAATTGGAAAAGAATAAAAAAAATAAATGAAAAATTTGACTTTGCCGTAAGCAGTTACAAAATTTCACAATATTTTTCCATAAAATTCTCGTTTTTAGTGCAAAGAAAAAATATGCAAAAAACTAAAATAAACTTCAAAATTAAAAATAATTAAAAATGCATTTAAATTACTTTAAAGATATTACTAAAAATTGTTAGTCTCCTTAGTATCTGATATTATCTATATAAGTTTAGATATTGAAACAAATTTTAAAGCAGGAAAAAGTAAAAAAAAAATAGAATATATGTGTGCCTGTAAGACAGCACTTCTTCAGGAGACACACTGTCTACAAACACACATGAGCCTTTCTGTTGTCAGTGGAAAAACCATATTGACACTGCCCCTATCCATATAAGCTATCTTTGAAAATTACAAATGACATTTCTAATTACATTAAACAAAAAAGATCATTCTCAATAAGATGGAGAATAATATCAAATCAAAAGTGTTTTAAGATTTTATTTGTAAAAATTATTTCTCTTAAACACAAATATTAATGATGGAGATGAACTTTTAGATAGTACATTTGAAGACTTTTCTTGAAGGTTTATATCATTTATAAATTGCTTCAATGAAACAATCCGTAATTAAATTTTATTTTTGCAGAAATATTCAATGTTACTTAATTGAATTCTAATAATAGCGTTTTTTTTTAAATATTTGAACGAAATATTTAAATTTTAATGGATTGTGATAAAATTTTATAATGCTTTTTGAGCCTCATAAAACTTTTCTTTTGGCATAATTAGCCCCAAAGACATGTCATTCTTGCAAAGAGTAATTGTCATTGATAAGAGCTTCAAAGTATATAATACCCCGAATGATTTCTTATAGTTTGTATGTTGCATGAAGAGAATTGTGTGTGTGTGTGTGGGGGGGGGGGTTATGACTTGACATGAGTGACAATCAGTTATGATTGACTGTCCAGGTTTGACCAATGGGAGGTATCTATCTATTGTTGCAGCAAAAGTACATAACTGCTACTTTAAAATTGTAGTATTCATTTCGGTGTTGTACGGTGAGTTCGTGACTTAGTTCCTTAATAGTTATATTAGTAGAAAAGTGTAGTTACTTGATTATAGTCTTGAAGCTTGGTGTAGTGAATTATCCATCAAGATATTTCGGAAAGCTCTTAAGATCCTTAACGATGTCTCTGATCAAGGATTTTAAGTAAGTTTACTTTATTTTTCATTGCTTTACTTATTGATTAATTAAGGCTTTTCATTCTTCTATCTTGATTTTTATTAATACGTTCTAATTAGAAAAAAAATGCGGCTTACGGTTATGGTTCATCTGTGTCTGAACAAGTTTTAGCTTTTAAAATTTTTTAGTATTTGTAATTAGTATTTGAAACTGTGGAATATATTTGAAAATAAACTAGGAAAGTAAATATGAATTAATGTAATTTTAATTTAATGTGAGATTTATTTGATTAAATAATTTGTTTTTGAACTCCTCGAACAGTTTTTTTAAGTTTAATTCAGTTTATTGCTGAAATGGTTTTTGGTATTTAAAGTATTTATTTATTTGCCTTATAAATTATTTTAATTTGTGGTATCAGGAATTAATTGACTCAGCAGTGAGACGTCAGAAATTACTTTAAATATCTCATGTCTCCCACTCTTCCTATCAATACTTTTTAAAGAAAGTAAATGATGCATTGTGTAATTTCAATTTAATGTAAGATTTAATTGATTAAATAATTTTTTTTTGAAGCAAAGAGCTTTTTTTAAAATTTGATTAAGTTTATTGCTGAAATGAATTTTGCTATTTAAAGTATTCATTAATTTATTTTGTAATATATTCTGTTCCGTGGTATCAAGAATCCGTTAGTGCTGCCTTGAAGTGCCTAACTCCACGAATAGTTTTTTTTAAAATTTAAATTCAATTAACCTAATTTCCTTAAATGTATTTTATTAATTAATGCTAATTAAAATTCATGTTGCTAAATATTTATTTTGTGGTATGAGGAATTAGTTGATTTTTCATTAAAACATCCGAAATTATATCTCATTTCTTCTCTCTTTTGTAATACTTTTTTTAACAAAATAAATATAGTAGATTGTATTAAATTATTTGTTTTTGATCCCCTGAAACTGGTTTTTACTTAAATTTATTAATTAAATTTATTGATGATATGGATTTCGTTATTTAAAATATTGTCATAGTCAAAGTATTGTTATTAAATTTTTGTCATAGTCAATAGTAGACACTCCTGTTGTTGCTGCAATGCGCGCATTGGCTATTACTTTTTATTTGGTTTAGTATTTATTCGTTCAAATTTACTATTTTGAAATCTTTAAATTAATAAATTCTGAATTAGTTTTGTTATTTTAAATATCTGGTAATGTTATTATTTTGTCAAATATTTTTTTTGTGAATAAACTTTCTTTATTTTACTTGCGAAAATGGATGGAAAAAAAGTGATTACGTTACACACTTTTAACTTCGAAAAATTGAGTCAAATGCTTATAGAATTTTTTTCTTCTTACAAATAAATCTTTTTTTGAAAAAAATATGGTAATTTTTAACAGAGACATTAAAATATAGAAAGGGATTTAATCCCATTATACTTGAACGCAACTGCTTATAAATAAAAGTGTTAGCATAGAGGACCATTTGAGATGACCCAGGGTCGAATCTCAGCGTCTCGAAGACTGGTCGTACGAATGCTGCTCTCGGCATGCACTGACCACAATGCAGGCTTACATTTTTTGCAGAAGTTTTTATTGAAATAACAGAATTTTCAGAAATAATAGTACTTATCTGGTGAAAAGACAAGCGCCTGTTTTTTTGAAAAAAAAAAAAAAAAAAAACAGTATTTTTCTGTGAGATAAACAGTTTTATGCTGATACTTGAGCTCACTGTTTTTTCCATAAATTTAAAAAATTTTTTTTTAGTTTTAATGTGTGAAAGTTAAAACTCTTAAAACGGTTCCAGATAAAGCATATTAGAAAATGACAATAGAAAGTGCAATTGAAATCTTTTTTACAAGATTGTGTCCTTCCTTAATAGATAAGTTTAGTACTAACCATCCCTCTTAGCTAAAATGTTGGTTTTATTTTTATTAAATATTGGTAATAATGGCTTGGAATTTTGCGTGTATTTTTAGATCTTTTTTTGTAATTTTATTTTTATGTGCGGCGACTAACTGCCTTTCATCATTTTACCACTTTCATGTTTTTTTTTCTATTTTGGGCATTAATAGCTGAATCACCATTCTATAATAATATTTAGTGTATCACACAAAAGGTAGACTGAAATTACAGGTCTAATACTAAAATAAAAAATAAAAAGTACGAAAGAACTGTTTTCCTTCCTTTGAAAAAAATCGTTAGATTTTGGAATGCAAGGTGTTTTTAAACTACCAAAACTTAAAATTATGCAAGATCTGATCTTAAGAAGCTACAAGGGCTTAACAAAATAATAGAAACACTTTTACACTGAGAAAAATCTTAAATCAAAATCTCAAAAAATCTTAACGCATAATCTTATTACTTTAGAAGTGTATAGCTTCTATAATTTCTCCTACATATAAATGAAATTCAAAGGATTGAGGGACAGACAATATATTATAAACCGAAAATAATGTTTTTAATCTGTCTATGCCAAAAAAATATAACGATAGATTTGTAATTTGCGAAGTTATTTTGGTTTACTATAATTATCCAAAATTTTGTAAGCCTGACTTAAATATTTATGGAAATATGGTCATTTTTTATATAGAGTTTATTTTTTTTTTAGTTTAAGGTTTTTTTGCTCTATAACTTTAAAGATATAAAGTAAAATTGTGGAAGACTCCTGATTATTTTGGGCTTTATTTTAAAAAGTACGAAAGCTACATAGAAAACTGCTCGGAGCTTTTTAATTTTTTAAGATATTCAAGTGGGACATTTGATTAGTTGCCAAATATGATTCACTACAAAATTATTAAAAAAGAATGTAAATGTTTCTCTCAATTTTTAAAGCAAACATTTTGTGATTCATTTTGAATTTCCGTAAAGCTTTTGATTAATTTCATTGAATTTTATTATTGAAGTTACAGCAAAACAACGCAAGACAAGAAAAAGGATTTTTTTAAAAAATTTTATATAATAATACCTCTAGAAAATAATACCTCAATTTAGTTTTTGTTGGAAAAATATTTATGACTCAAAATTGAACTTTTAAAAATTGTTTTTAAAAATCCGAAATTTTTTACTAATGAGTTTAAAAGATTTATGTCCATTTAACTATGCTTATAAACAGCAAATACTCCTTAATCTGAACACTGTAAGAGATTTCGGAACAAATTACGGTATAAAGTACCACCATTCATGGTGTTGATACTTTTTACCATAAAATCCACTCTTACTGGAGCATGTTACGGAGCAAGAAATTTGATATATTGTCATTTTTACAGGAATAATTACCGTAAAATCATTGAATCACTTTAATTGAATAAAAACTACTGTAAGATTTAAAGTGTATTATTTTACGGATGAGTAATATAGACGATGTACTTTATATCGTAATTTAATTTAGAATTTCTTGCAGTGTAACAACCATTGTGTGTTTTATTTCAATGAACTGTCGTGTGCTTCTTTATTTCTGTAAATATTATGGCAATGGACTCGCAATGGGCTAATAGTTCTTGGTGATATGAAATGTCAAGTTATATCAGGTTATAAGCGAAACAAGATATTATTTAAGCTGTTTAAGATTAAGTTTTATGATCTAAGAGTCTTACTTTAAAATTCTTATTATTATTTAAGTAAAATTTTTAAGAAAAGGATGCTTAAAATTAATTTATGTCGTTAATTTTTTCGAGTCATGCAGTTTTTGAGTGTTTGGTGTTGATATTTTCTCTAATGAGTGCAAGAAAAATGTCATGTAGGATTAACTAAGCGGAGACTAGAAATGCAGTGTACATTGCAAAAAATTCTGAAATGAATTACGATAAAAATTACTGGTATACTTAGTGTATCATCTTCAAAATCCATTTTACTGTAAAATCCATTTTTTCTGTATATTTAAGGCATGAAATCCATTTTTGCCGAATTTAAGGCATATGGTGCGTTTTCTTGTTTTCAGTGACGCCATTTATTTCAGAGAATACGACTTCAGCCACACACTCTCGTCACAGCCCGTGTAAAAGAACGAACCCAATCATACATCCACAGATCGTAATTTTGACCTAAACCAGAAAACGATTTGTTAGAGTCCAGAGTTATTGATTTGTTATGGGAACTTGGAGGACATAGTGACCTGACAGTGCACCAGTCGCCATTTACTATACAAGGGGAGTCTTCGCTCGGCTGGGATGGAGCTCACGGCTTCTCGGACATGGTTCCAACTCCCTACCAAACCAGCAGGCTACTCCAGCCCTAATGAAATTTTATACATTAGTTTATAGAATCTCATTAATTCTACGGAGTCATTTATTTAATTATGGTGATTTACTGATGTTACAGTAAATATTATTGCAAAATTTGCAGTATATAAATATTGTCCCGAAAAATTTTACTGTGAAGCACACTGAGTGCCAGTACTTTTTACCGTAATTAGTTTCGGAATTTTTTACAGCGTAACATAATAATACCATTGTTGATACATTACTTTTTCATGAAGTGTTATGATTTAATTGCTTACGTAATTTTTTTTTCAGAATCTCAACACCTGTTAGGCCCGTGCAACAGACAAAGAGAAAAGCAGTTGAAGATATTGCTACTAAAAACACCAAGAGTATGAAAGGTGATCCTGAAACAGAGAAACTTCAGCAAATTCCCAGGTGCCGATTTTTTCCAAAGTGCCGCATGGGTCAAAAGTGTCACTTCCAGCATCCAACCTGCAGGTATAATGCCGCATGCAGAAATCGGAGGTGCATCTACCGACACATTGGTCCAAGAAAAATAGAGCTCTTCGAGAACAAAGAGAACGAGCAACCGAATAATTTCCGACTGCTGCTCGAGAAATTAGAAAAACAAAAACCTAATCCATACAAATGGGTAAAACCTAAAGATGTTGGTGCAAAGAAAGATGTACCATAGACACAGAAAATTGGAGGTAAAATAGATATTTTAACGAACGCGATTTCAATTAACAAATCAAATTCCGTATCCATCTTTACACACGATGGAAGGAAGAGTACCCGGTCTCTGCAATGAATGAGGGAAATGTTATTTGAGTAATGTTTTATGAATTAGATTGAAGAATATATAAAAGCAAATTTGTATACTAAGTTAGGTTTCTTTTTAAAAATTTCAATAAATTTTTTAATTCTATTTTTTTGTTCTGTAGTTACTTAAAAATTTATTTTGTTTCTGATTTATTGCTTTATTTACATTTTTTTTTAATTTGCAAGATTTGACACTTCAGTATTTATTCATTTACCGAGAAAAAAGTCTATTAGCAAATTTTTTTCTGGCACGAGATTTAGATTCTTGCCACATTTAAACATACAGTCGATTCAAACTTTTGCTTAAAATATATTAATTCAGAACTGTAATATTAATAAATTTCCCAAGCCTTGTTAATTATTTTTGCACTGATCAAATTTAAAAATGTCCCATAAGAAACAATGTTATAGGTTAAAATCTGAGAATTATTTAATGTTATATATTATTCATAACAAATACATAAGTTAAAGTAGTGTTTATTTTATATGAATTAAAATGGAAGAACTTTTTTAATGTTGCATGTTCATTGAAAAATCATTCAATGAGTTGATATTATGCTTTGATGTTATTTAACAATGAATGAAATCTCAGTTTCATAATGATCCAAATCTCTTTAAGTTACTTGTTTTAATATAACAACTCTTTATCCAATTCACATCAAATTCTAGTGTAGGAAATTTGAGTAGTACATGTTAGAATTTCAATTTTTTTCAAATATTACTTCAAAGAGAAAGAAATTACATGATGTGTTTTTTAATTTTTTTAAATAAAGATGCAGCAATTAATATATTAATATAATAATTTTATATAAAGACTAATGAAAGTGAGCTTTAAAATATTAAAATTGCTAAAAACCTAAAAAGTTTTATTAATTTTAGCACAAAACTGACAATAAATGTTTATGAAATGTGTTGTTTGTAAATTTTGAATGTTGCATTAAGTGTTCAGTACTTCTGATACATTTTGAAGTTCAACAAGCATGCAAACTTTCAAAAGGTTAGATGTTTCACACAGCTGTGGAGAGAAATTCACAAGAAATTCATGGGATAATAACTCACAGAAAAATCAACAAATTTAAGAAATTCTTATTTCCCCCCCTCTATTTTAAAACTTATTTCCGAATTATTCATGGTATGACATTCACCATACAAACCGGGAGAGGGATGTTCATTCATTCATGCGTTCAAAAAAGGAAACTATATTTTTTACTACAGGGGTAGAAGACTCTTTAAGAATTATGCGTCAATGAGGAACCAAAGCAATTAGTGATTATTTTGCGTATTATCCAAACTTAGTAAAATACAAGTAATTACTCTTATTTAAGTTAGATCAGTAAATTGAATAATTACTTGATAATTAGTACCCTTTTATTTTCTGCTTGTTTTCTGAACTTTAACTATTAAACGATATTTCCCATATGTTACTTGAACAATAAGTAGGTCCAATTTTACTTTTAGTTCGCTGTATTTGGCTTATACTTTCATTCAACAACTAAATAATGCAATTATAAGTTAGTACATTTTATAGGGTAGGTCTTGGATATATTTCAAACCGAAATAAAAATATTAAGAATAGAGATAGAAGAAATGTCTATGCTTATTTAAAATTCTCATGCATTTATTCAGCATATATTGAGCAAAAAATAATGAAATATGGAGAACAAAATATCAGAAAAAAATTGCTTGAAAGCAAACATAAAGAGTGGTCATCTCTTAATGTCGAGGAAAGATGAGCGTCTAATACAGCAATGGAAAGAGATGAATTTAATTTATAGAAAATAACACATTTCATACAGTTGATATGAAAAACTTAAAATAGGCTGTAAGGAATAAATTTTATCTTGAAAATAAGCAAAAATAAATCTATCAAATAAAATTTAATGAGCAGATTTAATCAATCACTTTCAAAAAAAAAATATCTCATTTTGGGCAAAGGGTTTTAAAACTTATACATTTTACCTGGAGTCATAGCATATATCTTACACATTTTAGCCAGAAATCGTTTTTTATGTTTTCTAATGTTTCTAATTATACCTTTTATTTCTTAAACCAAGACTTACCCTAGTCGCCTTAGAGCAGAGTTAATAGTAAAATAGAAAATAAAAATTAGTTACGTTTATTATATGTACCTTTTAAATTTTTTTAATATAATGGGAGAGATACACCTTCTCTTGATTCTTTTTTCATTATTGGTGTTTCTCCGAATCAAATTAAACCTCAATAAAGTTTATAGAACTATTAATAGTTGTTCAAAATTTATAAAATTTTTCATCGATAAAAAGTACTGTTTTGTACATATGCATATTGACTTGTTTGTCACCGCTAAATACGTAAATCAATATGTATGATTATGCGTATTATTTTTTTCTCTAAATAAACAGAAATAGAAGACAAATTAGAAGAATTAATAATTTAGAAGTTTTAAGTGTTGAAATGATTTAATTTACAAAAAGGTTTTGACTTACACCCATTTGCGATTCTACATTTCTTTCTAGGTAACTAAAAATGTATGGTACAAATACTTTTGGTAATTATATAGCAACATCAAAAGTCCTTAAGTGCTTATACAGCTGTGTCAAATATATAAATAAGAACAAATCAAAATTTATTCAGTTTAAAATAAAATTACTTCCAAATTATGCGCCTTATCAGGTTATCTTATTACTTCCAAATTATGCGTCTTACAGGCAATGTTACTCGGTTTCAGCAATTCGATATATCGAAAGGGGAATATGTTCAAAATAAGATATTAAATATTCCTGAAGCAGAAAAATAATATACTAATCTTGATTTCATTTGAATTCGTTTTATCTGATTAAATTAACCCTAAAAAATTCACAGAGTCTAAAACTATTTTCGTCTGCACAGTAATGTATTTAACCACAAAAGCTTTTACAGCTTCTGATCTATTAGTTGCATCGACGTGGACGATATTTTATCCGATTAAATGTAAAATAATATTTCGGAAAAACATGGCTTTTTTCTAGATAACAAAGTGTAAGTTACACCCTCCCCTCAGTAAGTTCTAGATTTTTATTGCAGCTCATATTGGAAGAAGGTAAATTTTTTAAAATTTATTTCATGAGTTTAGGAAACATGGCCTGAAGTTATATTAAAATCGACTCCTTGCCTGAAATATTGGGGTATTGTTACTCATTTTGAGTGTCAAGAATCCTAATTCATAGAAAACATTTTGCACAAAGAAGATAAGCACTTTCAAAGTTTAAGAGTAATTTTTTGTTTTTTAGCAAGAAAAATTTCCAATTAATAAAATCTTTTGTGGGACATGACATATACTATGATGTAAATACTGCGAAACTATTGAAAGTCTGAGTTTTGATGCTTCATATTCTTGAAGTTAAAAAGGCTCCTCCAAAAAGTTCTCATTTTATAAACCCTTCCTGCAAAGAGATAAGGCTCCCGATTTCAATAAATGATATAAATGCATTTTTTCTCTATTTCCAAGCGTATTTTTAATAATTATCAATACATTTTGTGAGAACATTGATTCTATAAGCCTTATTATTGTTTTTTAACAGATTTCCCTCATATTTACTAATTACGAAATTATTCTTATAAGACTTATGCATCTAGTTAGTTTTCACACATATTTGTGATTGAAAAATAATACAAATTCAAATATAATCCCAATATTCATAAATGCGTTTTTAATAAAATAGTAGTTTAAATGTAAGTAAACGAATAAATAAATTAAGACTGTATTGATAAAAAAATAACTTGAAACGATAATGAAAACTTTTAACGGTAAAAAAACTGAAAATTCCCCTATAAATTGTTCTATAAATTTTCTATAAATTGTTGATGAAAATCACTATAATTAAGAAAAATTTTATTACATGTAAATTAAACGAAATAACTAAAATTAATGGAAACTATCATTAAAATCTATAAATTATAATAAAATAATGAAAAAAAAAATGGTTTCATAAATAGCATAAGATAGATAAGCATAGAATTATTTGATAAAATTACTAAACATTTTCTAAAATTATTAATTTTTATTCTAATCAAAAAAAGCGTTCAGAGGTTTTAAAGAATACAACTTACAAAAAAAAAAAAATTTTTAATTTTAGGTATAATAAAACGGGCGTAAAGTAAGGGGAACTCCAATTTCATATTCGGAAAAAAAAACTATTTTTGAAAATGGAGAGGACATTTTTCTTTACTTTGATAGGTAAGGAAACTGATGCTTCACAATTCTAGATTGAGAAAAGTATTAATTTTACAATCATTTGTCCATGAATCCATCTTTACAACTTTGGACTGATAAAGGTAGTTTGAGTAAGTCGGGGGGTTAATATTAAATCATTTTTCTCATTTATGAAGCAGGAAACAGCCTTTTGTACTTTTAATATGAATGGAAAGTGTCTTTGGCCTTAGGTATGATAAGAGGTGTGACAATAACAATGATTCATAACAATGTAGCGAAGTATGTTATCTAAAACAATCTTCTACCTTATGGGGGTGGTCGTCAATTCGCAGGTGTTGTTCTGAGAAATTTTTATTTAAATTAACTCATTTCTGAGAAAATAAAAGATATTCTTGAGGAGACTGAAGCAGGAGTGATTGAATTTCCCTCCTTACATTGAATTCCTTTATCAGATGAGCAATTTTAAGAACGAGACAATCGCTTTTTTTTTGAGTGGAACTTCTTAAATGTGTTGTAAAACTCAAAGTCTTTTGAAAAGGAAAGTCTTCTCTTTTATATGAGTTTTTATAATTTCTTCAATTTACTACTGGACCTCATTTAACACTTTCTATAGCTTATCTCAACTTTTGACCGCACTCCTACCGAAACTTCTAAGAACATATTTTAAACGCTATAGCGACCCATATTTTCATGGTCAAAAATCTAAATAGAATTTGAAAAGAGTGAGGTTATTTAAAGAAAGTAAACTTTGTGTTAGATTTCACAACTTAACTATTTTTTGAGCTAATTAATCAACTTAGTCAAAGTCGGAGTACGAAACCCTTAAGTTATAATGCGTGAAAATCTAACAATTGCATAAAAAATATTTAGAATGCTTTTTTTTTCATGTTCACTGCATGAAACCTGGTATATTTTTAATTATGTTTCGCTTTTATTATGCATGTTTCGTCAAATATTGCAAAATTAAGCTAAATTGTTTCAATGATATTGTTGCTAGGGTAAAATTTTCGGAGTTGTATATTTTACTTGAATCATTTGTAGCCTATAGTATTATCCACAAAGTTATTTTCGTGGCGGAAATGGAATTCGCCATTAAAAGAGGAAAATTGAAAGAGAATAAAAAAAAATAAATGAAAAATTTGACTTCGCTGTAAGCATTTTCAAAATTTCACATTATTTTTCCATAAAATTCTCGTCTTTAGTGCAAAGAAAAAAAATGAAGAAAACTAAAATAAATTTCAAAATTAAAAATGAATTTAAATTACTTTAAAGATATTACTAAAAATTTTTAGTCTCCCTATTATCTGATATTATCGATATAAGGTTAGATATAGAAAAAAACTTTAAGGCAGGAAAAAGTAATAAAATAGAATATATGTGTGCCTGTAAGACAGCACTTCTTCAAGGGACCCACTGTCTACCAACACACATGAGCCTTTCTGTTGTCAGTGGGCAAACCAAAATTGACAGTGCACCATATATGAATCTAACCATCTATCCTTATAAGCTATCTTTAAAAATTACAAATTTCATTTTAAAATAAAAGATCATTCTCGATAAGATGGATAATAATATCAAATCAAAAGTGTTTGAAGATTTTATTCGCAAAAATGATTTCTCTAAAACACAAATATTAATGTTGGGAATAAACTTTTAGACTGTACATTTTAAGATCTTCTTTGAAGGTTTATATCATTCATAAATTGCTTCAATGAAACAATCCGTAACTCACTTTTATTTTTACACAAATATTCAATGCTACTTAATTGAATTCTAATAATAACTGTTTTTTTAGGTATTTGAATGAAATATTTAAATTTCAAATAATTGTGACAAAATTCTGTAATGCGTTTTGAGCCTTATAGAACTTTTCTTTTCGTATAATTAGCCTCAAAGACATGTCATTCTTGTAAAGATTAATTGTCATTGATAAGAGCTTCAAAGTATATAATACCCTGAATGATTTCTTATAGTTTGTATGTTGCATGAAAAGAACTGTGTGTGTGTGGGGGGGGGGTTATGACTTGACACGAGTGACAATAGTTATGATTCAGTGTCTAGGTTTGACCAATGAGAGGTATCTATCTATTGTTGCAGCAAAAGTACATAACTGTTACTTTAAAATTGTAATATTCATTTCGGTGTTGAACTGTGAGTTCGGGACTTAGTTTCTTAATAGTTATATTAGTAGAAAAGTATAGTTACTTCGTTATAGTCTTGAAGCTTGGTGTAGTGAATTTTCTGTCAAGATTTTGTGGAAAAGTCTTAGGATCCTTAACGATGTCTCTGATCAAGGATATTAAGTAAGTTCTTCTTTATTTTTTACTGATTTATTTATTGATTAATTAAGGCTTTTCATTCTTCGATCTCCATTTTATTTAATACGCTCTAATTAGAAAAAAAAATGTGGCTTACAGTTATGGTTCATCTGTGTCTGAATATAAGTTTTAGTATTTGAAATTTCTTAGTATTTGTAATTAGTATTTGAAATTGTTGGATATATTAGAAAATAATCTAGGAAAGTAAATTTGACTTAATGTAATTTTAATTTAATGTAAGATTTATTTGGTTAAATAATTTGTTTTTGAACAGTACTCCTGAAAGTCGTTTTGAACTGTAATATTTTAATTAATGTTAATTAAAATTCATTTTAGAAAATATTTATTTTGTGGTATAAGGAATTATTTGATTTTTCATTAAAATGTCCGAAATGTCCTCTTTTGTAATACTTTTTTTACCGAAGTAAATATAATAGAATGTATTAAATTATTTGTTTTTGTACTCCTGAAAGTGGTTTTTAGTTAAACTTAATTAAATTTATTAATTATATGGATTTCGTTATTTAAAGTATTTGTTAATACATTTTATTCTGTTGTCGCAGGAATCAGTTGATTCTGCAAAGAGCCCCCAGAAATTACTCTAAATATCTCAGCTTTTCCTTGCTGACATTTTTAATACCTTTTCTTGCAAAACAAATGTGATATAATGTAATTTTAATTATATATAAAGTTTAGTTGATTAGGTTATTTATTTTTGACCTAAGAAACAGTTTTTTAAAAATTTTATTTAACTAAGTTGATTGCTGAAATGGATTTCATTATTTAAAGCATTTATTAATTCATTTTATAAAATATTTTATTCTGTGGTATCAGGAATCAGTTCATTCTGTATTGAGGTATGAAGAATTAGGTGATTTTTCATTTAAACGTCCGAAATTATATCTCATTTCTTCTCTCTTTTGTAATACTTTTTTTACCAAAGTAAATATAATAGAGTGTATTAAATTATTTGTTTTTGTTCTCCTGAAATTGGTTTTTAGCTAAACTTAATTAAATTTATTGATGATATGGATTTCGTTACTTAAAATATTGTTATTAAAATTTCGTCATAGTCAACAGTAGGCAGTGCTGTAGTAGTTGCAATGCGCGCATTGGCCATTACTTTTTATTTGTTTTAGTATTTATTCGTTCAAAGTTACTATTTTGAATTTTTTAAATTAATAAATTCTAAATTAGTTTTATTATTTTAAATATGTGGTAATGTTAAAATTTTGTCAAATATATTTCTTGTGAATAAACTTTCTTCATTTAATTTGCGAAAATGGATATTAAAAAAGCGATTACTTTTCGCACTTTTACCTTTAAAAAATTGAGTTTCTTTACATTTGAAAAATTAATGGGTTAAATACTTATAGAATTTTTCTTTCTTTTTTTTTCTTTACACATTAATCTAATCTTTTTTGAAAAAAATTAATACTTCATCAGAGACATTAGAATATAAAAAGAGATTTAATCCATTAATCTTGAATTCAGTTGCTTATAAATAGAAATTTTTGATCCAATTACGTCAGAAAATATTAATTTACGTCAAATTTAATTAGATTATTTGCAATTGATAAAGATAAATAAAATAGTATAATATTCGATTTGGTTTTTCAAAAATAAAGTTTTTAATATTAGTTATTTTTCCAAATTCAGTTAAAATGTAAAGAAATTAAGAAAAAAAAATCATACATGTGAAAAAGAGGGGTAAAATATGTACTCTGATTTACTGATATATCGCGTACTCTAAGAATAGCACCAAACATGTCCTTAGGCTGTGAAATACTGTAGTGAAGGAGAAGGTTTTCTTCTTCACGGATGGGTTTTACTGAATTTGTTACGATATTATCGTTTGTCGATATTTATTGTGCCCATATATTTTTTGATATTCATCGTGTGTTTATATTTATCAATATTTAGCTTAAGTTAAAATTTTTTGCATTTACTATATATCGTGAGAATATCTCGCTATAAATTTAAATTATCGACGGCTCACGAGATATCGATACATCGAACTATTAGCTCCGAATTGGTTTGTGAATAATAAGTGAGTCCTAAATTTAAAGATGTATCGTACACAATAAGGATTAACTTAACGGAAGAAAAAGATATTTTTTACAGGAAAAAAACACTGTTTAAGAAACTGTTTCTGTTTTTCTCCGTTATCTGCTCTCTGTAAAAAATTCCCGTTATTTTTTGCAGACTTTATCTATATTTGCAAAGCAGTTTTTCTTACCGTATAATCACTCTTTCTTTTTCAAGTCATTTTACTATAAAGTATAGAAAGTAGTAGAGAAGTATCGAAAAATACTTGCTCTTATTTTTCAGTAAATATTTAATGATAATGACATCGTATAAATTAAACTGCGATCTGATTTTATTTTTAAATTAATAGTTTAACTATATATTTCCTTAATATATAATTTTTCGGAAGTTAAGTTACCATACATTTTTATTCTGGTAGACCTCTATAGTTTAAACTTTTTTACACTTACGTGTTATATCAATAACTTTTTTAAGATGAAAACAGTTTAAGATTTCCCTCATACTGGGACGCTAGAGCTCCGGTAGTACAGAGGATCCATTGCTATGTCCCAGGTTCGAATCCCATCTTCGCGTCAATACGTCGTACGAATGCTGCTTTCAGCATGCGCTGACCGCAATGCAGACATCATAGAAGTTTCTGTTGAAATAGCGGAATTTTCAGAAATAACAGTACTTATCTGATGAAAAAACAGACGCCTGTTTTTTTGAAAAAAAAAACTGTTTTTTTTTTCTTCTGTAAAATATACAATTAATTTTAAGCCATTATTAACCAAATCACCACTCCTTAACAATACTTAGTTTGTCACACTAAAAGTATACTGAAGTTACTATGATAATACTGAAAAAAAGCTCAATGGAACTGTTTTCCTTTATTTGAAAAATATCGTCAATTGTTAAAACGCAGGATGTTTATAAACTCCCAAAACCTAAAATTACGCAAGATATGATCTTAGTGAACAAAACAAAAGCAAAACTTTTATACTAATGCATTTTTGTTTCAAATTTCCGCAAAAAAAAAAAAAAAAATAACTTAAAGAATAATTTCATAACTTTAGAAGTGTTTAGATCATATAATTTCTCAAACATATAAATGAAGTTCAGAGCTTTTTCAGAGGTTTGAAGGGCAGAAACTATATTGCAAATGCAAAATAATGTTTTTGAATACAACATCCTATGCCGAAAAATATAGCAATAGATTTATATTTTTGTTAGTTACTCAGTTATTTTGGTTAGTATATACTATAATTATGCAAAATTTCGTAAGCCAAACTGAAATATTTATGGAGATTTGGTCATTTTTATAAAAAGTTTATTTCTTTGTCTCAGGTGCTTTGCTAAATTTAGAGAAATATTAAGTTAAATTGGACTAAAATTTGTGGAAGACACCTGATCATTTTGGGTTTTATTTTAGAAAGTACAAAAGCTACATAGAAAACTGCTTGATACTTTCTACGTTTTAAAGACGTTTAACTGAGACTTAAATATAAATTAGTTGCCAAATGCGATTCATCGCAAAACTATGAAGAAAAAATGTAAAAATTTTCCAGCGCATGTGCAGTAAAATTTTTTTTATTGTTACACAGATGTCGTGCAGTATTAAAGAATTTTTCTCAAATTTTAAAGCATACATTTTGCAATTAATTTTAAATTTCTCTAAATATTCTGATTAATTTTATTGAATTTTTTTCATTGAAGTTATCGAAAAACAACGTAAGACAAGAAATATATATTTTTTTCTTATAAAATTATTAATTCTTAGTTATAATTATTTAGCTTAATTTTATAAAAATTACTATATCTCCATAAATATTTAAGCTAGGCTTACTAAAATTTGTGCTACCATTGCATAAAAGTACCAAAATAATACAAATTTATTGTTACATTGTTTGGTTTAGGGCGTTCAAAAGCATTTTTTCCCGCTTGTAATTCATTGTCAGACCCTCAAATCTTAAAAAGGTCTTAAGTTTATTGATATGTATGAAAAATCGTATGATCTAAACACTTCTAAAGTTATAAAACAATTCGTTTTGTATTTTCAGAGAAATTTGAAAAAATGTAGTAGTATAAAAGTGCTTCCATATTTTTGTCTACTACCTGTATCATTACACTTGTATTTATTAAATTTTCTTCATGGAAAATAAATTGTAAATGCTGTGAATGATAAAACTTAAAAAATAATTTCTCAATTTAGTTTACGTTGGAAAAATATTTATAACTCATTGTTCAGTTTTTTAAATTATCTTTAAAACTCCAAATTTCTCGCTAATAAGTTGAAAAAAATTATATCCATTTAACTAAGCTTATAAACAGCAAATATTCCATAATCTGTACACTGTAAGAGATTTCAGATCAAATTACAGTATAAAGTACTGCCACTCAGGGTGCTGATACTTTTTACACTGATAAATACCGTAAAATCACTTTAATTAAATAAATATTACTGTAAAATTTTAAGTACAATATTTTATGGTAAAATTGGATTGGACTGAGGATGCACGCACAGACGATGTACTTTATATCGTAATTCAATTAAAAATTTTTTACAATGTAACATCCATTGTGTGCTTTATTTCTATGAACTACCATGTGCTAACTTATTTCTGTGAATTTTCTCACTTTCATACTTGCAATATGGGCGAATAGTTTTTGGAGTCATCAGATGACAAGTTATATCAGGTTATAAGCGAAACAAGATACCACTTAAGATGTTTAAGCTTAAGTTTAATGATCTAAAAGTCTTACTTCAAATGCCCATTATTATTTAAGTAAAATTTTTAAGAAAAGAATTCTTAAAATTAATTTATTTCGTTAATTTTTTCGAATAATGCAGTTTTTGAGCCACTCCATGTATGTGATTTTCTCTCTGATGGATTCAAGAAAAATGTCATGTCAAATTAACCAAGTGGATACTAGAAATGCTGCGTACTTTGTAAAAAATTCTGAAATGAATTACGGTAAAAATTACTGGCACCCTTAGTGCATCATCTTCAAAATCCATTTTACTGCAAAATATGCCACGTTTTCTTGTTTTCAGTGGCGCTATACACGGGGAGTCTTCGCTAGTCTGGGATAGAGCTCACTGCTTCTTGGACATGGTTCCAACGCCTTACCAAACCAACAGACTATTTCACCTCTAATAAAATTCTATGTATTAGTTTATAGAATCACTTTAAGTTAACAGAATTATTTATTTAATTACGGTGATTTAGTGATTTTACAGTAAATATTATTGCAAAATTTGCAGTATATAAATATTGTCCCGAAATATTTTACTGTGAAACGCACCAGCACTCTGAGTGCCAGTACTTTTTACCGCCATTAGTTTCGAAATTTTTTACGGCGTAATTTAATGACACCATTGCTGATACATTGCTTTTTTTATGAAGTGTTTTGATTTAATTGTTTATATTTTTTTTCAGAATCTCGGCACCTGTTAGACCCTTTCAACAGATAAAGAGAAAAGCGGTTGAAGATGTTGCTACTAAAAGCAGCAAGAGTATGAAGAGAGATCCCGAAACAGAGAAACTTCAGCAAACTCCCAGGTGCCGATTTTTTCCAAAGTGCCGCATGGGTCAAAAGTGCCACTTCCAGCATCCAACCTGCAGGTATAATGCCGCATGCAGAAATCTGAAATGCATCTACCGACACATTGGTCCCAGAAAAATAGAGCTCTTCGAGAACAAGGAGAACAAGCAACCCAACAGTTTCCGATTGCTGCTCGAGAAATTAGAAAAGCAAAAGCCTAATCCATACAAATGGGTAAAACCTAAAGATATTGGTGCAAAAAAAGATGTACCATAGACACAGAAAATTGGGGGGTTAAATAGGTGTTTTAAAGAACGCGATTTTAATTAACAAATCAAATCCCGTACCCATGTTTGCACGCGATGATAGAAGAGTACCCGGTCTCTGCAATGAATGAGGGAAATGTTATTTGAGTAATGTTGTATGAATCAGATTGAAGAATATATAAAACTTACTATACAGAATAATAAAAAATTTATTCTGTATAGTAAGTTAGTTTCTTTTTTAATGATTTCAATAAATTTTTTATTTCTTATTTTTTTTGCACTGTGGTTATTTAAAAATTTATTCTGTTTCTGATTTATTGCTTTATTTAAATTTTTTTTTCCAATTCCAAGATTTGATACTGCATTATTTATTCATTTTTCGAGAAAAGAGTTTATTAGCTACTCTTTCCTAGCGCGAGATTAACATTCTTGCCACATTTAAACACACAGATTATTCAGTCTAGTGAATTTTTGCTTAGGATATATTATATTTATTCATAACTGTGATAATAATAAATTTCCCGAGCCTTACATAGAAGTTTGTTACTTATTTTAGCACTCATCAAATTAAAAAATGTCCCATAAGCAACAGTGTTATAAGTTTAAATCTGACATTTATTTAATGCTATATATTATTCCTATAAAAACATTTTATCTGATCCTGTAATTTAAGGATATTGTTTATTTTATCTGAATTAAAGTGGAAGAATTTTTTAATGTTACATATTCATTGAGAAATCAATCAAGGAGTTGATATTATGCTTTGTTGTTATTCAACAATGAATGAAATCTCAGTTTCATGATAATCCAAATCTCTTTAAGTTACTTGTTTTAAAAATTCCTTATCCAATTCACACCAAACTCTAGTGTAGGAAATTTGAGTAGTGGAAGTTGGAATATCAATTTTTTCAAGGAAAAAAAATTCCATGATTTGAGTTTTTATGTTTTTTAATTTTTTTTATAAAAAGTATTAAAACGCAGTAATTAATATATTAATATAATAATTTTTTATAAAGAATAATGGAAATATTAATATTGTTGAAAAAACTTATTAAATTTAATACAAAACTGACTATAAATGCTTATGAAATGTATTGTTTGTAAATTTTGAATGCTGCATTAAGTGTTCAGTACCTCTGAGTTCAACAAGCGTGCAAACTCTAAAAAGGTTAGATACTTCACACAGCTATATAAAGAAGTTCTCTGGTAATTTATGGGATAATAACTCACATAAAAATGATAAAATTTAAGAAATTCTATTTGCGATTTGTAGGTTACCTTATAATGTATTAAAAACTGGAATGCCTTTTTTGATACACTTTTATTTGTATGAGGCAAGACAAAAAATTAAAGGAAAAAACACACTATTTTTAAACTTGCTTACTGAAAAATTAGTCAAACATCAAGAGGAATTTTAAGAAAATCATAGAAATTTAATACATTTTTATGATTTTCCTAATGTACTTTATCAAGAATAAAAACGAATAAGTTATAACGACTTCTACATCCATTTAAACGAAGTCAATTTAAGTAACAAAAAAAATTTATAAAATCGGTTAAAAATTTTTGTTATTAAATTAAAAACAAAAATAACTTTATTTCCCCCCCCCTCTCTATTTTAAAACTTATTTCCTAATTATTCATGGTATGACATTCACCTTACAAACTGGGAGGGGGTTAGATCTCACACACCCTCATTTTTCATGTTCATTCATTTATTCAACAAAACAATACGATATTTTTTGCAACAAAGGCAGAAGACTCTTTAAGAACTATGCGTCAATAAGGAACAAAAGCAACTAGTGATTACTGATTAATTTGCGTATTATCCTACCTAATTGAAACACAAGTATTTACTCTTATGTAACTTAGATCAGTAAAATGAATGATTGCTTGATAATAAGTAAACTCTCATTTTCTGCCTGTTTCTCAACTTTAACTATGTTTTCCCAGATGTTATTTGAGCAATAAGAAGTCCCAATTCTCTCTTTAGTTCATTGCATTTGGAGTATATTTTCATTCAAATACTAAATAATGCCATTATAAATTAGTACTTTTTATAGGGTAGGTCTAGGATATAGTTCAAACCGAAATAAAAAATATATAATAACAGAGATAGAAGAAATGTTTATGCTTAGTTTAAATTCTCATACATTTATTTAACATATATTGGGTAAAAAATAGTGAAATATTGAGAACAAAATATCAGAAAAAAATTGTTTGAAAGCAAATTTAAAAAGTGATCATCTCTTAATGTCGAGGGAAGATGAGCGTCTAATACAGCAATGGAAAGAGATGAATTTAATTTATAGAAAATAACACATTTCATACAGTTGATATGAAAAACTTAAAATAGGCTGTAAGGAATAAATTTTATCTTGAAAACAAGTGAAAATAAATCTAGCAAATAAAATTTAATGAGCAGATTTAATCAATCACTTTTAAAAAAAATCTCATTTTGGGCAATGGGTTTAAAAACTTAAACATTTTGCGTGGAGTCATCTCATATATTTGAAATCCAGTCATCGTTTTTATGTTTTCTAATGTTTCTAACATGCCTCTTATTTTTTTAAACCAAGATTTACCCCTGTCGCCTCAGAGCAGATTAATAGTAGAATAAAAAAAAAATTTACTTTTAGTTAGATTCTATATATTTTTTTTATATAATGTGAGAGATGCACCTTCTCTTGGTTCTTTTTTCAGCATTGCTGTTGTTTGCATCCAAGAAAATGGTCTTGAACTTGATGCATCTGCTCAAGTATGGTGACATATTTTTTTCGAAGTGTTTTTCCAAGCTGAATGAAATAAAGACTCTATAAAATTTGTAGAACTATTAGTAGTTGTTCAAAAGTTATAAAATTTTCATTGATAAAAAGTACTGTTTCGTAGTAATGCATATTAACTTGTGTGTCACTGCTATATACACAAATAAATATATTTGATTATACGTATTTTTTTCTCTAAATAGACAGAGATCAAAACTAAATTAATGGAATTAATAAATTTGATGTTTTAAGTGTCAAAATGATTTAATTTATAAAAAGGCCTTGACTTACACCTACTTCCGATTCTACATTTCTTTCTAGGTAACTAAAATGAATAGCACAAATACTTTTAGTAATTATATAGCAATATCAAAAGTACTTAAGTGCTTATACAGCAATGTCAAATATATAAATAGGTACAAATCAAAATTAATGCAGTTTAACATAAAACTACTTCCAAACTATGCGTCTTTCAGGTTAAAATCTTATTCGGCTTCAGCAATTCGATATATCGAAAAGGGAATATGTTCAAAATAAGATATTAAATATTCCTGAAACTGTTAACAATAAAGTGATCTTGATTTCATTTGAATTCGTTTGATCTGATTCAATTAATTCTAAAAAAAATCACAGTATCTAAAACTATTTTCATCTGCACAGCAATGTATTTAATCACAAAGGCTTTTATAGCTTCTGATCTATTAGCTGCATCGACGTGGATGATATTTTATACGATTAAGTGTAAAATAATATTTCGGAACAACATGGCTTTTTTCTAGATAGCAAAGTGTAAGTCACCCCCTCCTCCCACTCAGTTCTAGAGTTTGATTGCAGCTCTTATTGGGAGAAGGTAAATTTTATTAAATTCATTTCATTAGTTTAGGAGACATGGCCTGAAGTTATATTAAAATCGCCTCCTTGCCTGAACTATTGGGGTATGGCTACTCATTTTGCGTGTCAAGAATCCTAATTCACAGAAAACATTTTGCACAGAGAAGATAAGCACTTTCAAAGTTTAAGAGTAATTTTTTGTTTTTTAAGAAGAAAAATTTCCAATTAATAAATTTTTTTGTGGGACATGACCTATACTGTAATGTATATACTGCGAAACTATTGAAAGTCTGAGTTTTGATGTTTCATACTCTTAAAGTTAAAAAGGCTCCTTCAAAAATTTCGCATTTTATAAACCCTTCCTGTAAAGAGATAAAGTTCCCGATTTCAATAAATGATATGTATGCTTTTTTCTCGATTTCCATGTGCATTATTAATAATTATTAATACATTTTGTGAGAACATTGATTTTATAAACTTTATTATTGATTATTAACAGATTTCCCTGATTTACAAATTACGAAATTATTTATGCAACAATTTAATTTTCACACATAGTTGCGAATGAAAATACAAATTCAAATATGATCCTAATATTCAAAAACATATTTTTAATAAAATAATAGTTTAAATGTATGAAAACGAATTTAATTAAGACTGTATTGATAAAAAAATAACTTGAAACTATAATGAAAACTTTTAACAGCAAAAAAACTGAAAATTCCCTGAAATTTTTTATAAAATGTTGATGAAAATCACTATAATTAAGAAAAATTATATTGCATGTAAACTAAACGAAATAACTAAAATTAAAGGAAATAATTATTAAAATCATTAAGTTATAATAAAAAAATATATAAAAAATATGGTTTTATAAATAGCATAAGTGTGATAAGTATAGAATTATTTGGTAAAATTACTAAACATTTTCTGAAATTATTAATTTTTATTCAAGTCAAAATTCGCGCTTAGATGTTTTAAACTATGCCTTAAATTGTAAAAATACTGACTGTACTTACTGACACAATTATTTATTGACTAAATGTTTTTAAAGGTAAGGTATGTATGTATGTAGCATAATAAACAAATACAATAACAGCAAATACAAAATTTTCTGCCTTTCAGCAGGAAAAATTTGCAGTGAATAAAATCTTTCGCAGGGCATGACAGATACTGTGATGTATATATTGTGCAACTATTGAAAGCCCGAGCATAATTTTTCATTTTATAAACCCTTCCTGAAAAGAGATAAAGCTTTCGATTTAAATAAATGAATATATAACTTTTTTTCTCGATTTCCATGTGCATTTTTGATAATTATTAATACATTTTGTTAACCGTTAAAAACAGATTTCCCTAACATTTACTTCTTTAAGAAGAGATTACGAAATTATTCGTATAAGAGTTATGCTACAATTAAATTTCCACGCATAGCCATGATTGAAAAATATTAAAAAATCAAAAATAATCCAAATATTCACAAAATATATTTTTAATGAAACAGTAGTATAATTGTAAATTAACGAATAAATAAATATAGATGATAGAGATAAAAAATAGTTTAAATGACATGACATCAAAAAAATGATAACTTTGGACATTTAAAAAATTGAAAATTTTCCTAAAATTTTTTTACAAAATTTTGATAAATAATCACTATAATTAATAAAAATTTGCATTGTACGTAAATTAAACTAAATAACTACAATTAGGAGAACTTAACATTAACATCATTAAGTTGCAATCGAAATAATGAAAAAACTGGTATAAGTTGAGTATCATAACTAAGAAAAATTAAAATGCGCATAAATGTAAACCAAGGAAAAATTGAAACCAACATTAAAACCTTTGAGAACTTATATTTAAGAATCATTACGCAATGTTTTTAATAAATTAATAATGATTTATAACTGAACATTAATAACATAACATAAATTTAATTAAATAACTGCAAACTAAAATGATTAACTAACATTAAGTTATAATTCATGGAAATGTATGATTTTTAAAACACCATTTATATTATAAATATAGAATTATTTTATTTCATTTTTGATAAATTGTCTGAAATTAAATAATTTATACTTAAATCAAGAATAAATTTTTGAAATTTTAAGATTATAACTTTCAAAAAAGCACGTGCTTTCCTCTACTAATCAGCTTTATAATCAGCTTGTTATAAATAATTTGCAAATAAGAGGCGATAAAGGATAATCCTCCAGCACCCCTCTCCAAGCTTCATCTTAGTTTTTCACCCCTCCGATTTTCCTTCTCCGATTTTGACAGTTGAAGATGGATTAAGGATTACGCCCACTGAAGAGGGGGAGAATTCGTGTGACGAAGGAGCAGGAACGCTGATTGGATGAGATAACATACTTCGCTACATTGTTATTGTCACACCTCTTATCATACCTAAGGACAAAGACACTTTTCATTCATATTAAAAGTACAAAAGGCTGTTTCCTGCTTCATAAATGAGAAAAATGTATTTAGTAATAACCCCCCAGACTGACTCGAATCATCTTTTTCAGTCAAAAGTTGTAAAGATGGGTTCATGGACAAAGGATTGTAAAATACATACTTTCCTCGATCTAGAATTGTGAATCATCAATTTCCTTACCTATCAAAGTAAAGAAAAATGGCCTGTCCATTTTTAAAGTTAATTTTTTTCCGAATATGAAATTTGAGTTCAACTTATTTTATGCCCGTTTTATTATACCTAAAAGCGATATATATTTAAACCATTAGCGGGATTTTGAAAATTAGCTCACTATTGAATTAGCTAGAAATTGAATCAAAAGAGTACAGTGAAAGCTCAATATATAACGATTACGGCATATTTTTTTAAAACGCTGTTTTTTATATGTTGTATTGTATAAAAAAAGGGCAAAATGGAAGATATTTTTATTTATTTCTAGTATCGATAAAGAAAATTCAAGTACAAATTTCGTTCAACCTTAAATTCAATTTCCTTAAATTCATTTATTCTTAAAAGTTAGTCCTTTATTTTTGTATAGCATACATGCGGGAATAACATTGATCACTACTACCTTCCAAAAAGTACTCTTCCTACTTACAGGAAAAAAATTCAGTTAATTGCTATTTTCAATGCTGTTTATTTTTAAAAAAATCGCTATTTTAGCAACTAATTTAAGTATTCACTTACTACATCAATTTCGCTAAAATGGAAGTTCCATCAGTTATTGTGAAATTTTACAAATAGAAATTTAAACTATATAGGATTTAAACTATATGACTAAAAAATGGTGCAAAGTAATTGAATTAACAAATATTTGAATTTGCAAATTTTAAAAATGTGGACAAAAACTTATTGATGCGCTAAAAACTTTCCCCTGGTATAACGAAATATACAAAAACTAAAATTAATATTAAAGGGCCAACGCATGCGACTAAATTTTTCAAATTAATGACCGAAAATCTAAATCCATCGAAAAAAGTTACGTTTATTGAGAAATTTTACGTTTACTATGTTTATTTGCTGATTAGAAAATAATAAATTCATAACCTAAAATTTCGTCTTAATCTTAGAAACCTTACGTTACGAAACCTTAGAAACCTTACGTTACTATTGGTACTCAATACTTGAAAATTCAATAATTAAAACCAGTTATTTAGGGTAATATACATTTTCGCTTACTCATTGTATCACTACACATTCCTTGATTGAAATAATAGCGATCATGTTGAAATAACAGTTGTCATGTGCTATATTTTCAGTGAATATTTTTTATACAAAGCAACTCCACTATAATGAACCTGCAATATAGTGAACATCCGATAGTAATCAACTTTTTAGTGGTCCTTCTGATTTCATTTAACTAATGTTATTTTATGCGCTTATAGTGGACAGCTAAAAATGGGTATAGTTCATTTATAGTGAATTTTTCAGCCTTTTTTTTTTCCTTCCTTTTTTTTTTTCACTTATGATTTTAAGTGGAGGCATTTCTTTAAGCAGTGTCAAATTTTTAATGTTGATGAAGAGCAAGAAATTTCACCAATTTATCTCAGGAATGAGATTTTCTTACTACAGAAAATGGGGATAAAAAAACACTGTATTCTGTATTAATTGTTGATACGGAAATTGTTGAACTGTGCTTCAGAAGTGCGTAGTGCGTCAGAAATCACTAATTTCTTCCGTAGGATTTAGAAATTAATCATTTTACTTTTTATTCTTAATTCAATTAATCAATTAAAACTTTATTGAAACAATTATGTGCTATCGCAATCACTATTTCCATTATGTGCTAAAAATAATTTTTCAGAGATTGAAAATAGTGAACCATCGTTTATAGTGAACTTATCACTAGGATCCTCAGACAGTTCAATCGTTTTACTTTTTATTCTTAATTTAATTAATCAATTAAAACTTTATTGAAACAATTATGTGTTATCGTTATCACTATTTCCATTATGTGCTAAAAATAATTTTTCAGAAATTGAAAATAGTGAACCATCGTTTATAGTGAACTTATCACTAGGATCCTCAGACAGTTCATTTTCACGGAGTTCGACTGTCTTTTATTTTTGATTAGCATCTGTCATTCAGAAACTCTAGTATTAAAGGTATGCTTAATTAAATTTTTACACAATCTCCTATTTTCTAGAAATATATTTTTTAATTATGTGTTTTTTCTCTCGGATATTGTGAGAGTACCCTTCAAAATATGGGGGACTACCTTTTTGAGTGTTTCATCACACCTTCAGAAAAAAATAAAATTTAAAAAAAAATTGCACTCAATTATAAAAGTCTTTTATTTAAAAATTACTGAGTGTAAAATATTTTTTTTGATTTATTTATTTATAATTTTTATAACTTAATTTTTCCAATTTTAATCATATTTTAATTTGTAAGGCATTCACGTTTTTCTCATTTTAAAAACTCTGCTTCTTTAAATGACAATAGCGTAAATTTCCATAAAGTTTTTGTAAATACAAATTTTTTTTCAAAAATTTTAGATTTTGTCGTCTGAGATAACATTCCTTAAATTATTGTGAAAACTTTATGTACCTCTCATTTAAAAAAAACTATGAGGAAAGCAATTAATCTCATATTACCTGTAATTATTTTTAAATAAATATTTTTTTAACCATTATGTTCCTGAATTTTTGAATCGTTTAATTAGTCCCGAAGATAAGGTGAAGTTTTCAAAAAGAATAAAGAATATTACTGGCTTTTAACTTTCGAATTAAGCAATTGGAACTATATTTTGCAGTTTGAAAATATTTTCTCCCTGTTTTAAGGGTTGAAAATGAGTATTGAAAGATTATTTTTGTTAACATAATTTGATTGATTTTAGATTGATTTTTGTGGGAGAATTTGATGATTAAATGGAATAGTTAGTTTTTTTAGCTATTGAAACCAATGAAAAATAAATCATCCAAAAACTGTATACACACATATACAGAGTCATCCCTACTTAATTAATAGCACATCAGATAATCGAATAACCCGCTTATATGAAAAAAATTTAAAGAAAAAAATAATTTTATATGACACTAATGTTAAACTTCTTCGTTTAAATGAATATTTGTTGTCCTCGCCTAATTGCATGAAAAAGAGGTACTGAAATGTAAAAAAAATCAATTTATTTTTAAGAAATGTTTCACCAACTAGAATGAAATTTTCAGTTTAGAAGATAAGAATTCGATAGGTGGTCTCTTCAGTAGGGACTTCTTGTTTATTTGTTGCTCTGAACAGGTGTTAGGAGTATAGTTTAAGAATTAATCAAATCTTGCTGGTAGTTAGTTATACATTGGAGAGAATGAAGAGAATTGTATCCCTCTTTGCTACCTCTCTTTACTGTGCTTCCTAATTGCCTCAATTATACCCCCCCCTCCACACTGCTAACAGCATGCGGATTGCATTTCTAGGAAGGTCTCTCTTCTATTTGACATGTGAGAGGTGCAATTTATAGAAATCAAACATTATCTTGGCGATTAGCCCGACCCACATTAATATATAAGAATATATTACATCAAGTTATGCAGAGAAATAAATGTAAGATATTGCAATCAGAATTAGATTTACAACTAAAATATGATGCCTTTGCTAATAATCTTGCATTTATCATTACATTTTTATTATCGTTATGTGTTATTAAATTTTACAAATGATGCTGAATTATAAATTCTGAAATAAAAGAATTGATGAACTTTTCTTATTATTATTACTGTTTTTGTTTAATTGATTTATTGTGAATAAAAAAATTTTGATTAGAGCATGTTTAAATGCATTATTATGTATAAAAGTCATACTCAGTGTTTTGTAAATAAAATTTAAAAACAATTTCCTCCAAGTAATTGCTTAAGAGTAAGATTAAATTTACAAAACAACAACACTTCTATGGTTTTGCCAGCAAAAACAAAAATCAAAATATTAAGTGTAATATAAGAATTGAGTTGATATAGTCGCAGTCATTTTATCAAACATCCTGTTCATTTTATATAAATTTTATCTTAAAATATGTTACAAGAATTTCTTACTAACTTTTAAAAGAAAAGCGGATGAAAAGTTGGAGTTTTATGATTAATAATAACAATACGAAATAAATCTCCAACTTTTCTCTCTTTAAGAAAATAATAAGGAATTCTTGCAACTCATTTAAAGATAAAATTTATTTTAAATGAACATTTTATGAGAATTAACTGAGAGAACTCGATTCTCACAAATTGAAAAGCTACACTAAGTATTTAAGACTATTTCATCTTATATCTCGTTTAAAAGTTTCCCATTTAAAAAAATAATAATAATAATTCTTTTCTTCCAGTTATTTTCTCATTTTTGTAGATTTCGAACTGATAGTGAAACTCGATATAAGATCAAATATATTTGTACTCCATATAGCTATAGAGTAAAGCTTATATAAGGTAAACCAACCAGTGAAGGAATATTTCATATATATTGATTAAAAAAAAGAATTTGAAAGTTTTTCTTTAGAGTGATTGCTAACAGTAGCTTACTGCCAAACAATAGGAAGTCATCTAGCAATGTTTTGAATTACCTGGTCAAATAGACTTATCTGGAAAAAATTTTGAATTTTTTATTATCTCTGCAACACCTTGTTTCTTCACCTTGTGCTTACATTTATACGTTTGTAGTGGAATTAATTGCATGCAATAGTTTTATTTTTCTCATTGTAAAAAAGAGAATTCAAAATTTAGTTGTTAAAGTTACGTTTTATTGTTTTTTTTTTAAGCATCATAGCATAACAAAGTACTGACATAAGGGGTTGTTTATTCACTGGATCCCCCAGGCGATGAAAAACCAGTGAAAGAACAAGCGTTCCTTTAATGGTTTTTTCTGTAAGTTGATGAAAATAAAAGACAAACTTCAATTTTCTTGTACCTTTAGTGATGTTCTGCATCAAAAGTATGTTAAAAATACGAAAAACAACTTCTGCATACAAATAAAAGTTTATCAGAAAATGTATTCCAGTTTTCGATACATTCTAAGGTAACCTGCATATCGCAAATAGAATTTCTTAAATTTGCAATAGTTTTGACAATAGTTCTCAATAGTTTTAATGTTAGTTTACATTTTTAGTTTAATTTATGCGCATTTTAATTTTTCAATTTAATATAAGATAACAATTCATTTTAATTTACGATACTCAAATTATACCAGTTGGCATAAGTAAGTGTAGTGTTAGCTCCCTTATAAGTTTTTAAAATTACAATTTTTCTTTTTAAGTTGTATTCTTTAACGAACTCTTAATCTTTAAAAATGACTTTTCATTTCAAATCTCAAAGATAATAATTAATGTATTATAAAAACTAATAGAACCTTGTTTCTTTATTATATTAATTTTTTTCGTCGCTATTAGGGTATAATATAATCGTTTACTAACAAAAACCTACTTTTTGTATTAATTAAATTTTCTTTCCTATTGCTATAAATGCTATAATTATATATTAATTAATATATATTAATTAATATATATTAATGTTATAATTTAAAATAATATTTTAATGTTATAATTTAAAGCTGAAAAATAAATCTTTATTTATTATTTTCTAAAAAAAACAATCACTGCTTTTGTCCAGCAAGTGCCAATGCAATAGCCAAGGTGTATACAATCGCCGATGTCGACAGAATAATTTCGTCAACAAAACTCTATATTAATAAAATATACAAAATAGAATATTGCTTAAAATTAAATTTCTGTATTCTTAGTTTGCATATATTTCTGGTTTTACACACTAAAGTTAATTATAATTTTGAAAATTTTAATTCTCTACGTAATAGATTTATCAATAGGGTGAGATGAACACGTGCGAATATATATATAATATATATTATGAAAATAAAAAAAGAAAAAAAATTATATAAAGAAATTTTGATTGTAGATATTTCTAATTTCCATTAAAAAAAACTTCAGATATTTTATTTTGATTTTTTTGATTGCCATTATTGATAGTAAAGTCGTACCTCAATTTTCACTAGCATACTACTAGCATTGCAATTTTTAGTTATACACAGGGCTGACGATTCTAAGGTTGCTCAGTAATCTCTTAATTCATTCCTTTCCTTGTGCGTCAGACATAGTTTAATGCATTTTTTGTCAGTATACCTGGTGTAGTAATTATTTTTGTCTGACTCTATTACTTTCTACATTTAGTCATGTAAATTTGAAATGCACTTTCCTCACATTTTAATTTTCAAACTTCGCAGTTTACTTTGATTTTTTGTTAGTCAATGAAAATCCGAAGAAAATGATATTTTTTGAAAATTTCTCTATAATAATTCTTATTCCTCGATCTTTGTTATTTTTCAAACATTTTTAAACTAAATCGTACTTTTTGTTCATTTTTGGGATTAATTTTGTAACCCGTAATTCATAATTCTTATTAATAAAATAAGTCTTCATGAAAGCTCTGTAATAGTTTTAAGGAGTACAACAAATTTTTCATTTCTTGTTTAATTGTAAATATTTCTTTAAAACTTCATTTTCATAGGATTTTAACTTTTACATTGTTTATGTTAATGATATTTTTGTAAATTGTTTTCTCTATATTTTTTTAGAATAATTTAAAGTCATTAAATATATTTCATTCAATTTATACTTGAAATTTTTTAAATATTTTGAAAGTATATAACATAATTTCCCAATATCATTAGGTTTTTCAAAAATTTTTTAAAAATTTTCATTAGTCTTTTTCGTTATCTAGCTATCCAATTTTGTTTCGAATAGCTATAATTCGAAAAATAATATTACATTGTTAAGTTAAAAAAAAATAATAATAACCATGTATATCATACAATATACTTTAATATACAATACACTCTAATATACAATAAATGTTAGGTTATAATTTTAGAATTGACAATGTGTTTAGATTATACTTCGTTAAATACGAAACATATTTAAATATGGCACGCTGGAAGATATATACACATATATTTTAATTTGTGTAAATATATATACATTTCCTTTTATGTAAACTTAATTTTTAATTTAGACTAAATCAGAGAAATCAGATGACTTGTTAAAATTAATATGTTAATTCAATATGTTTTTTAGGAGCGAAAAACCATTTCATCTCATTATGATTAGAATGCATCTATAAAATGCATTCTAAATGCTCACCATTAACAAATTTAAAGAAGTAAAATTAAAAAATTAATTAAATGTTAATGCACTTTTTTCTTTTTAATTTGTATTCGATTGATAAATCATTTTTTGTTAACTAATTTGTTGCTGTGAATGTAATAGTTAAATCATAGTCATAAACAAAATAAATAATTTAAATAATTACAATTAGTTAATTACAATATAAATAATGCAGCTAATTTTAAAATATTAGATCGGACGAAGTTCATGACTTTGCATTCAGAACATACCCTATAGGGTAACCCTATAGCCTCTGTAACTCTGTGGGGGAAACATTTTGAGCGTGTTAGGTGGGTCATCTTGACCATCATTTAGCAGCAAGTGTTCCTTTGTAGCACTCCTTGCAATGCCTTTTGTTCATTTTGGGGGGAATAAGTTTGTGACGAACCGTACCCGTCATCAAACAATCCTCTACCTTATGGGGGTGGTCGTCAATTCGCAGGTGTTGTTCTGAGAAATTTTTATTTAAATTAACTCATTTCTGAGAAAATAAAAGATATCCTTTAGGAGATTGAAGCAGGAGTGATTGAATTTTCCTCCTTACTTTGAATTCCTTTATCAGATGAGCAATTTTAAGAACGAGACAATTGCTTTTTTTTGAGTGGAACTTCTTAAATGTGTTGTAAAACTCAAAGATTTCTGAAAAAGAAAGTCTTCTCTTTTATATGAGTTTTTATAATTTCTTCAACTTACTACTGGACCTCATTTAACACTTTCCATAGCTTATCTCAACTTTTGACCGCACTCCTAAAGAAACTTCTAAAAACATATTTTAAACGTTATAAGCAACCCATATTTTCATGGTCAAAAATCTAAATGGAATTTAAAAAACGTGAGGTTATTTAAAGAAAGTTAACTTTGTGCTTGATTTCACAACTTAACTATTTTTTTGCGCTAATTACTCAACTTAGTCAAAGTCAGAGTGCAAAACCCTTAAGTTATAATGCGTGAAAATGTGACAATTGCATAAAAAATATTTAGAATGCTTTTTTTTTCATGTTCACTGCATGAAACCTGGTACATTTTTAATTATGTTTCGCTCTTATTATACATGTTCCGTCAAATATTGCAAAATTAAGCGAAATTGTTTCAATGATATAGTTGCTAGGGTAAAATTTTCGGAATTGTAAATTTTTTTGAATCATTTGTAGCCTATAGTATTATCCACAAAGTTATTTTCGAGGCGAAAATGGAATGCGCCAATATAAAGAAGAAAATGGGAAGAGAATAAAAAAAATAAATGAAAAATTTGACTTTGCCGTAAGCACTTACAAAATTTCACATTATTTTTCCTTAAAATTCTCGTTTTTAGTGCAAAGAAAAAATATGTAAAAAACTAAAATAAACTTCTAAATTAAAAATAATTGAAAATGCATTTAAATTACTTTAAAGATATTAATAAAAATTGTTAGTCTCCTTAGTATCTGATATTATCTATATAAGTTTAGATATTGAAAAAAATTTTAAAGCAGGAAAAAGTAAAAAAAAATAGAATATATTTGTGCCTGGAAGAGAGCACTTCTTCAGGGGACACACTGTCAACAAACACTCATGAGCCTTTCTGTTGTCAGTGGAAAAACCAAACTGACAGTGCCCCTATCCATATAAGCTATCTTTGAAAATTACAAATGACATTTCGAATTACATTAAACAAAAAAGATCATTCTCAATAAGATGGAGAATAATATCAAATCAAAAGTGTTTTAAGATTTTATTTGTAAAAATTATTTCTCTTAAACACAAATATTAATGTTGGAGATGAACTTTTAGATAGTACATTTGAAGACTTTTTTTGAAGGTTTATATCATTTATAAATTGCTTCAATGAAACAATCCGTAATTAAATTTTATTTTTGCACAAATATTCAATGTTACTTAATTGAATTCTAATAATAACTGTTTTTTTTTTTTAATATTTGAACGAAATACTTAAATTTTAAGGGATTGTGACAAAATTCTGTAATGCTTGTTGAGCTTTATAGAACTTTTCCTTTGGCATAATTAGCCCCAAGGACATGTCATTCTTGCAAAGAGTAATTATCATTGATAAGAGCTTCAAAGTATATAATACCCCGAATGATTTCTTATAGTTTGTATGTTGCATGAAAAGAATTGTGTGTGTGTGGGGGGGGGGGGAGGTTATGACTTGACACGAGTGACAATCAGTTATGATTCCCTGTCCAGGTTTGACCAATGGGAGGTATCTATCTATTGTTGCAGCAAAAGTACATAACTGTTACTTTAAAATTGTAGTATTCATTTCGGTGCTGTACGTTGAGTTAGTGATTTACTTCTTTGAGTTAGTGATTTGCAGAAAAGTGTAGTTACTTTACTTGGTGTAAAATTGGTGTAGTGAATTTTTTAAGATTTTGATTGAAGATTTTGTGGAAAACTCATTAACGCAGGATCATTAACGATGTCTTTGCTCAAGGATATTAAGTAAGTTTTTCGTTATTTTTTACTGGTTTATTTATTGATTAATTAAGGCTTCATTAATTATTGATTAGTTTACTTATTGATTAAATAAGGCGTTCCAATTAGAAAAAAAAATGTTTCTTATGGTTCATCTGTGTCTGAATAAGTTTTAGTATTTGAAATTTTTTAGTATTTGAAATTGTTGAATATATTTGAAAATAAACTAGGAAAGTAAATATTACTTAATGTAATTTTAATTTAATAGAAGATTTATTGATTTAATAATTTGTTTTTGAACTCCTCCAAAAGTTTTTCTAAATTTAATTGAGTTTATGGATGAAATGGTTTTTGGTATTTAAAGTATTTTATTTGTTTTATAAATTATTTTAATTTGTGATATCAGGAATTAATTGATTCTGCATTGAAATGTCAGAAATTACATTTAATATCTGATTTCTCCCACTCTTCCAATTAATACTAATTTGTTTTTGTTCTCCTGAAAGTGGTTTTTAGTTAAACTTAATTAAGTTTATTGATGATGTGGAATTCATTATTTAAAATATTTTTTAATGAATTTTATTCTGTGGTCTCAGGAATCAGTTGATTCTGCAACGAAGCCCCACTCTCTAAATATCTCAGTTTTTCCTTGCTGTCTTTTTTAATACCTTTTCTTGCGAAGTAAATGCGATATAATGTAATTTTGATTAAATAATATAAGATTTAGTTGATTAAATTATTTATGTTTGACCTAACAAACAGTTTTTAAAGAAATTTTATTTATCTAAGATGATTGCTGAAATAGATTTTATTATTTAAAGTACTTATTAATTTATTTTATAGAATATTTCATTCTGAGGTATCAGGAATCAGTTTATCCTGTATTGGAGAGACAGGAATTACTCTAAATGTCTCAGTTCTTTCTCTCTCCTTTTTAATACTTTTTTTAGCAAAATAAATGTGGCATAATGCAATTTAATTTTAATGTAAGGACTTTTTGATTTTTAGCTAATGTAATTTAAACTTAATGTCAGATTTATTTGATGAAATCACTCGTCATTAAGGCTCCCCGAAGAATTTTTCATTTAAAATTTCATAATTAAAATGATTATGAATGACAATTGTTTTGTATAGAGAGCATTAATTCATTAAGAAGTTTTTTATACTGCAATTTCTGTATTCTTTTGCACTTAGGTTATTTAAATGAAAATTGTCTGTCAGAGAAGGAATTACCTATTCAAATTTAGATTTTCCTATTTTGTTTCTCCTAATGAAGGGAATGAAATATATTGCATCTATTGATATAGATTAGAGGAAAATTTAGGAAATAGAGGAAGTGATTTTTAATATTTTGGAGGAGTAAAATAGTGCATGATTTTTTTTTCTTTAATATGAATTTTGATAAAAAATTTAAGACGATGGTTTGTTAATGATTTATTTTTCCCCCCGGCTATAATTGTATAAAATAACATAATTTTGTCACAGTCAATAGTAGGCACTCCTGTAGTTGCTGCAATGCGCGCATTGACTACTTTATTTTGGTTTGGTACCTAATTCGGGAAAATGGTTCAAAGTTACTAACTTCAGAATTAATTTTGCTACTTAAAAAATGTGGTGATGTTAAAATTTTGTCAAATATCTTTTTAGGAATAAAATTTCTTCATTTTACTTGCGAAAATGGATGTAAGAAAAAGTGGTTACATTGCGTTCAAAAAATATAGTTTCTTTTCTTTAGAAAATTAATGGGTTAAAAGCTTATAAAAATGAATCTTTTTTTACAAATTTATCTTTTTTAAGAAAAATAGTAATTTTTAATCAGTGACATTAAGATTTAGAAGGGGATTTAAGCCCTTTGATCATTTATTTAGCTGCTTATGAGTAGAAATTTTTGATCCAATTACGTCAGAAAATATTAACTTACGTCAAATTTAATTAGATTTTTTTGTAATTGATAATGAAAAATTAACTAATATAATATGTGATTTTAATTTTAAAAAAAAAAATTTCAATCTTAGTTATTTTCCAAAATTCAGTTATAATGTAAAGAAATTTTAAAGAAAATATGCTGGTGTAAAAGAGAGGTAAAATATATACAGATATAACCGCTAATTTACTGATATATCACGTACTGCAAGAATAGCCGTATGTATGTCATTGGGCTGTTGAATACTGTAGTAAGGGAAAAGGTTCTCATCTTCACGGATGGGTTTTACTGATTTTGTGACGATATTATCGTTTGTCGATATTACTTTTGCGCTTATACTTTTTGATATTCATCGTGTGTTGATATTTATCAATATTTAGCTTATGTTAAGATTTTTCGTATGTACTAAATATCATTAGGATATATTTTAAATATCGTTTTCGCTATAAATTAAAATTATCGATGTTTCACGATATATTGATTCACGAACTATTAGCTCCGAATTTGGCTGTAAATAATAAGTGAGTCCTAAGTTAAAAGATTTATCGTATACTGTAAAGATTAACTTCCCAGAACAAAAAACTGTTTAAAAAACTGTTCCTGTTTTCAACTGTTATCCGCTCACTGTAAAAACGTCCTGTTATTTTTGCATACATTCTCTGTATATTTGCAAAGCAGTTTTTCGCACTTTATAATCACTCTTTCTTTTTCAAATCATTTTACGATTAAGTATAGAAAGTAGTAGAGAAGTATCGAAAAATACTTGCTCTCATTTTTCAGGAAATATTTAAAGATATTAACATCGTATAAATAAAACTACGATCCAATTTTATTTTCAAATCCATACTTTAGCAATGTATTTCTTTAATATAAAATTTTTTTGGCTCATTAAGTTACCATGCATTTTTATTCTGGTAGGCCTCTATAATTTAAACATTTTTACACTTATATATTTTTTCAAAAACTTTTTTAAGACAAAAAGAGTATAAGATTTTCTTCATATTGAGATGCCTAATGCTCCGGTAGCATAGAGGACCATTTGAGATGACCCAGGTTCGAATCTCAGCGTCACGGAGAATGGTCTTACGAATGCTGCTCCTGGCATGCACTGACCAGAATGAAGGAATACATTTTTCGTAGAAGTTTTTATTGAAATAACAGAATTTTCAGAAATAACAGTAGGGGAGAGTGGGGTCAATTGTAACAGGGTACGATTGTAACAGAGCAAAAATTTCGAGTGTCGGGTTCTAGATTTGGTTCCTAGGTGGCGCACAAGGTGTATTTAATAAATCTACATGTACACCCCTGATGGCAACCATTTTTATGTACTTTTGAAAGAGTTAGATCGCAAAAGATATTTTCACGCCACGCAAGTACTTTTTTTGGTATTAGAATATTATATTGTAACAAAGTAATTTTGTTTAAACAAATAAAAATTAGTAACCGAATATGTAAGTGGACACCTTAATTAACATTTCAATAAAAAAAATATTAGTTTTGCTAATTAACTAGCATTGTTTTTAACAAATGAAGCTGAAATGGCGTCTTGGGGACAATTGTAACAATAAGTAAAGGGACGAATGTAACAGCTGAAAATAAATAATTTTATGTTAACAAACCATTACTTAAGTCTTTAAGAACCACCAATAGTTTCCTATATCATTTATATTATGTTGCATGCGCATTATTTTATTTGTCACCTTTCACAGCATAAATTAAAATTTTTAACCCCTTAAAGTTAAAAGCTTAACCCTTTAGGTCTCTGCTCACTATTATTTTTACTCCTAAAATATAACTACTATTTTGATCAATAAAGAAATATATCACAACTATGATACTATGTATAATTAACTATGTTTTAGTTGAATTTATGAACTGTTACAATTGACCCCGTAAGTGGGGACAATTGTAACAAGTGCTCGACTGTCAAAAATTGTTAATAACTAATATAATAACATTTAAAATCAGGTATTTATTTTTTTTTCTAGTAGAGGATAGTCTACTTTACTCGTCTGTCAATTAATACTAATAATATATTGGATTTTTTGTTAGTTAAAAATAGTTAAGTAAAAAATGTTACAATTGACCCCACTCTCCCCTACTTATCTGGTAAAAAAACAAGCACCCGTTTTTTTGAAGGAAAAAAAAACAGTATTTTTACGAGAGATAAACAGTCTTATGCTGATACTTGAGCTGACAGTGCTTTTCTGCAAATTCAAAAAAAAATTTTCAACATTTTTTTTATAGTTAAAACTGTTCCAGATAAAGTATTTAAGAAAATGAATATAGAAAGTACAATAAAATCTTTTTCACAAGATTATATCCTTTTTTTGATAGATAAGTTTAGTACTAACCATCCCTCTTTGTTAAAATGTTGGTTTTATCTTTATTAAACATTAATAATATTGGCTAGGTATTTTGCTTGTATTTTTACTTCTTTTTCAGTAATTTTATTTTTATTTGCGTCGATTAATTGCCTTTCCATCATTTTACCACTTTCTTGGTTTTTTTTTTCGATTTTAGGCCATTAATAGCCAAATCACCATGTCACACTAAAATTATACTGAAATTACAGGGCTAATACTAAAATAAAAAAAAAGGTTTTAAGGAGCTGTTTTCCTTCATTTGAAAAATATCGTCTATTTTCAGGACGCAAGATGTTTTTAAACTTCCAAAACCCATAATTATGCGACATATGATCTTAAGAAGTTACAGGGGGTGAACAGAATAATGGAAACACTTTTATACTTATAATTTTTTTTTCATGTTCCTCAAAAAGTTATCTTATTCGTTGATACGGATAATCAAATTATCTTATCACTTTAGAAGTGTTTAGATCCTATAATTTCTCCTACATGTAAATGAAGTTCAAAGGATTGAGGGACAGACAATATATTATAAACCGAAAATAATGTTTTTAATCATTCTGTGCCAAAAAATATAGCAATAGTTTTGCAATTTGTGACAGTTATTTTGGTTTACTATAATTACCCAAAATTTCGTAAGCATGACTCAAATATGTATGGAGATATGGTCATTTTTATTAAAAATTGCTCCATGACTTTAAAATTGTTAAGTAAAATTGGGGGAGACTCCTGATCATTTTGGGCTTCATTTTAAAAAGTACAGAAACTGCTTGGAACTTTTAAACTTTGGAACTTAGAAAACTGCTTGGAACTTTTTACGTTTTTAGGATATTCAAGTAAGATTTTTGATTAGTTGCCAAATAAGATTCACTACAAAATTGTGAAAAAAGAATGTAAAATTTTCCTCGCTCATGTGAAGTACAAAAGAAAAACAACTTTAATTACTCATATCTTGTGCAGTTTTAAGCGAATTTTTCTCAAATTTTAAAGCAAGCATTTTGTAATTAATTTTAATTTTCTCTAAATATTTTGATTAATTTTATTGAAGTTATAGGAAAACAGCGTAAGGCAAAAAAACAAATTTTTATAATAACTATATATCTGTAAACAGGATTACTAAATTTTGTGCAACCATTGTATATAAGAACTAAAATATTTCAATAAATACAAATCTATTATTACATTGTTTGGTATAGAGTGTTCAAAAGCAATTTTTCCCGTTTGTTTTCACCATTGTCAGTCCCTCAAACCTAAAAGAAGCTTTAAAGTTTATTGATATGTATGAGAAATCATATGATTTACATACTTCTAAAGTTATAAAATAATTCGTTAAGTATTTTCGAAGAAATTTTAAAAAAATGTTGTGGTATAAAAGTATTTCCATTATTTTGTCTACACCCTGTATTATTACAGATGTATTATAGATATTACAAATTTCATTAAATTTACTTCATGCAAAGTAATTAGTAAATGAATTAATGGATTAATTTTTTTCACCAGGACCATAATATAGAGCTGTGAAAGATAAAACCTAGAAAATAATATCTCAATTTAGTTTATGTTGGAAAAATATTTATGACTCATAGTTGAATTTTTTAAATTGTTTTTAAAAATCCGAAATTTCTCACTAATGAGTTTAAAAGATTTATATCCATTTAACTATGCTTATAAACAGCAAATACTCCATATTCTGAACACTGTAAGAGAATTCGGATCAAATTACGGTATAAAGTACCGCCACTCATGGTGTCGTTACTTTTTACCATAAAATCCACTCTTACTGGAGCATGTTACGGAGCAAGAAATTTGATATATCGTAATTTTTGCAGTAATAATTATCGTAAAATCACTTTAATTAAATGAATATTACTGTAAGATTTTTAAGTATCTTATTTTATGGTAAATCTGGATTGCACTGCTGATGCACGCACAGACGATGTACTTTATATCGTAATTTAATTAAAAAAATTTCACAGTGTAACAACCATTGTGTGCTTTATTTCTATGAACTATCATGTGCTGAATTGTTTCTGTGAATGCTTTCACTTTCATACTTGCAATATGGGCGAATAGTTTTTGGAGTCATCAGATGTAAAGTTATATCAGGTTATAAGGGAAACAAGATACCACTTAAGCTGTTTAAGCTTAAGTTTTTTGATCTAAAAGTCTTACTTTAAAATTCCCATAATTAAAGTAAAATTTTTAGGAAAAGAATGCTTAAAATTAATTTATGTCGTTAATTTTTTCGAGTCATGCAGTTTTTGAACCACTCCATGTATGTGATTTTTTCTCTAATATGTTCAAGAAAAGTGTCATGTAGAATTAACTAAGCAGACACTGGAAATGCTGTGTACATTGTAAAAAATTCTGAAATAAATTATGGTAAAAATTACTGGCACCCTAAGTGCATCATCTTCAAAGTCCATTTTACTGTAAAATCCATTGTTACTGCAAAATTATATGTTTTTATTGTTTCTAATGCCACCTGCCAAATACCAGCAAATGTGTTATGTGAAACCAACCAAGGCATATGGTGCATTTTCCTGCTTTCAGTGGCGCCATCTATTTCAAAGAACACGACTTCAGCCCCACACTTCCGTCTCAGCCCATGCTAAAGGATGAACCAATTCATACATCCACAGATCGTAATTTTGACCTAAATCAGAAAGCGATTAGTTAGAGTTCAGAGTAACTGATTTGTTCTGGGAACTTGGAGGTTTTAGTGATCTGACAGTGCCATTTACTATACACGGGGAGTCTTCGCTAGTCTGGGATAGAGCTCACTGCTTCTCGGACATGGTTCCAACGCCCTACCAAACCAACAGACTATTTCGCCTCTAATAAAATTCTATGCATTAGTTTTTGAAATCACTTTAATTTAACAAAATTATTTATTTAATTACGGTTATTTAGTGATTTTACAGTAAATATTATTGCAAAATTTGCAGTATATAAATATTGTCCCGAAAAATTTTACTGTGAGACGCACCAGCACACTGACTGCCAGTACTTTTTTCCGTCATTAGTTTTGAAACTTTTTACGGCGTAATTTAATATTACCATTGCTGATACATTGCTTTTTTTATGAAGTGTTTTGATTTAATTGTTTATATTTTTTTTCAGAATCTCTGCACCTGTTAGACCCTTTCAACAGATGAAGAGAAAAGCGGTTGAAGATATTGCTACTAAAAACAGCAAGAGTATGAAAAGAGATCCTGAAACAGAGAAACTTCAGCAAACTCCCAGGTGCCGATTTTTTCCGAAGTGCCGCATGGGTCAAAAGTGCCACTTCCAGCATCCAACCTGCAAGTATAATGCCGCCTGCAGAAATCTGAAGTGCATTTACCGACACATTGGTCCCAGAAAAATAGAGCTCTTCGAGAACAAGGAGAACGAGCAACCCAACAGTTTCCGATTGCTGCTCGAAAAGTTAGAAAAGCAAAAGCCTAATCCATACAAATGGGTAAAACCTAAAGATATTGGTGCAAAAAAAGATGTACCATAGAAGCAGAAAATTGGGGGGTTAAATAGGTGTTTTAAAGAACGCGATTTTAATTAACAAATCAAATCCCGTACCCATGTTTGCACGCGATGATAGAAGAGTACTCGGTCTCTGCAATAAATGAGGGAAATATTATTTGAGTAATGTTGTATGAATTAGATTGAAGAATATATAAACGCAGATGTGTATAGTAAGTTAGTTTCTTTTTTAAAGATTTCAATAAATTTTTTAATTCTTTTTTTTTGTACTGTGGTTATTTAAAAATTTATTTTGCTTCTGATTTAGTGCTTTATTTAAATTTTCCAATTGCAAAATTTGATACTGCACTATTTATTCATTTATCGAGAAAAGAGTTTATTAGCTAATCTTTCCTAGCGCGAGATTAACAATCTTGCCACATTTAAACACACAGATTATTCAGTCTAATGAATTTTTGCTTAGGATATATTATATTAATTCAGAACTGTAATAGTAATAAATTTCCCGAGCCTTACATAGAAGTTTGTTACTTATTTTATCACTCATCAAATTAAAAAATGTCCCATGAGCAACAGTGTTATTAATTTAAATCTGACATTTATTTTATGCTATATATTATTCCTATAAAAACATTTTATCTGTTCCCGTAATTTAAGGATAGTGTTTATTTTATCTGAATTAAAGTGGAAGAATTTTTTAATGTTACATATTCATTGAGAAATCAATCAAGGAGTTGATATTATGCTTTGTTGTTATTTAACAATGAATGAAATCTCAGTTTCATAATAATCCAAATCTCTTTATGTTACTTGTTTTAAAAATTCCTCATCCAATTCACACCCAACTCTAGTGTAGAAAATTTGAGTAGTGGAAGTTGGAATTTCAATTTTTTTCAAATGTTACTCCAAGGGGAAAAAAATTCCATGATTTGAGTATTTATGTTTTTTAATTTTCTTAAAAAAAAGTATTAAAACGCAGCAGTTAATATATTAATATAATAATTTTTTGTAAAGAATAATGGAAGCAAGTTTTAAAATATTAGTATTGCTTAAATTAAATTTAACACAAAACTGACTATTAATGTTTATGAAATGTGTTGTTTATAAATTTTGAATGCTGCATTAATTGTTCAGTACCTCTGATACATTTTGAAGCTCAACAAGCCTGCAAACTCTAAAAAGGTTAGATACTTCACACAGCTATATAAAGAAGTTCTCTGGTAATTTATGGGATAATAACTCACATAAAAGTGATAAAATTTAAGAAATTCTATTTGCGATTTGTAGGTAACCTTATAATGTATTAAAAACTGGAATGTCTTTTTTGATACACTTTTATTTGTTAGGGGCAAGACTAAAAATTAAATGAAAAAACACACTATTTTTAAACTTGCTTACTTAAAAATTAGTCAAACATCAAGAGGAATTTTAAGAAAATCATAGAAATTTAATAAATTTTTATGATTTTCTTAATGTATTTTATCAAGAATAAAAACGAATCAGTTATTACGACTTCTACATCTATTTAAACGAAGTCAATTTAAGTAACAAAAAAAATGTATACAATCGGTAGAAAATTTTTGTTATTAAATTAAAAACAAAAAGAACTTTATTTCCCCCCCTCTATTTTAAAACTTATTTCTTAATTATTCATGGTATGACATTCACATTACAAACTGGGAGGGGGTTAGATCTCACCCACCCTCATTTTTCATGTTCATTCATTTATTCAACAAGACAATACTATATTTTTTGCAACAAGGGTAGAAGACTCTTTAAGAAGTATGCGTCAATAAGGAACAAAAGCAACTAGTGATTACCGATTATTTTGCGTGTAATCCTACCTAATTAAAACACAAGTATTTACTGTTATGTAACTTAGATCAGTAAAGTGAATGATTGCTTGATAATAAGTAAACTCTCATTTTCTGCCTGTTTCTCAACTTTAACTATGTTTTCCTAGATGTTACTAGAGCAATAAGCAGTCCCAATTCTCTCTTTAGTTCATTGAATTTGGAGTATTCATTCAAATACTTAATAATGCAATTATAAATTAGTACTTTTTATAGGGTAGGTCTTGGATATAGTTCAAGCCGAAATAAAAAATATTAAGAACAGAGATAGAAGAAATGTTTATGCTTAGTTTAAATTTTCATACATTTTTTCAACATATATTGAGTAAAAAATAGTGAAATATTGAGAACAAAATATCAGTAAAAAATTGTTTGAATGCAAATTTAAAAAGTGATCCTCTCTTAATGTCGAGGGAAGATGAGCGTCTAATACAGCAATGGAAAGAGATGAATTTAGTTTATAGAAAATAACACATTTCATACAGTTGATATGAAAAACTTAAAATAGGCTGTAAGGAATAAATTTTATCTTGAAAACAAGTAAAAATAAATCTGGCAAATAAAATTGAATGAGCAGATTTAATTAATCACTTTAAAAAAATCACATTTAGGGCAAAGGGTTTAAAAACTTAAAAATTTTGCGTGGAGTCATCTTACACATTTCATCCAGTCATCGTTTTTTATGTTTTTTAATGTTTCTAACATGCCTTTTATTTTTTTAAACCAAGACTTACCCCAGTCGCCTCAGAGCAGATTAATAGTAAAATAGAAAGAAAAATTTACGTTTAGTTAGCTTTTATATATTTTTTTTATATAATGTGAGAGATGCATCTTCTCTTGGTTCTTTTTTCAGTATTGCTGTTGTTTGCATCCAAGAAAATGGTCTTGAACTTGATGCGTCGGCACAAGTATGGTGACATATTTTTTTCGAAGTGTTTTTCCACGCTGAATCACGCCAAATAAAGACACTATAAAATTTGTAGAACTATTAGTAGTTGTTCAAAAGTTATAAAATTCTTCACCGATAAAAAGTTCTGTTTTGTACTTATGCATATTGGCTTGTTTGTCAGTGCTATATACACAAATATATATATCAGGTTGAGTAAAAACAAAAAAACAATCCTGTAAAATGATAAATAGATAGAAAATCAGCAAAGTTAATGAGGATAGTAATGTCCATTCAAATCAGTAATAGTCTGCCAACGTTTTGGCAACTTTCCAATCCCTTCTGCGAAGAATTGGGAGGTGCGCGAGTCCAGAAAGCGATCAACCTCATTTATGATCTCATCATTTGAACGGAAGATTGTGCCATCAAGATGCAGCTGCAAATGTGAAAACAGATAGTAATCTGAAGGTGCCATGTCTGAACTGTATGGTGGATGATGCATCAAATCCCACTCCAGTGTGTAGAGGGTCCAGCCGGTCATTGCACTGACATGTGACCGGGCGTTATCTTGATGAAAGAGAACCACCTTCCTTCTGAACTCGTTTTTTCGTTTTTCGCAAATGGCATCGCTAACTTTGATTAGCATATTGCTGTTGTACTGTTGATAGCCTGCCCGCTTTTCAGGTACTCCTTGTAGATAATTCCACGACAATCCCACCAGATACAGAGAACGACTTTCTTGTTAGTTAGAGTTCGTCTTGCAACCGAACCTGCTGATTCCCCGTGTGCTGACCACCCTCCTTTACGGCTAGTATTGTTGTAGTATACCCATTTTTCATCACTGGTCACAATTCTGACCAGAATGTTCTCTTTCCTTTGATCTCTGAGCAGAACCAAACAGGCCGCTTTTCTTTTGCTCTTGTTTTCAGCAGTCAATTCGTGAGGCACCCAGCGGTTAAACTTAAATGTTAAATTTATGCGTTTGAGGGCATTTACTATTGTTTTTCGGCAAACGTCAAGCTCCAACGCAATGGTTCGTGTTGAAACATTTCTGTCTTGATCAATAATTTACTTTAATTGATCACAATCAATCTCAATAGGGCGACCAGAACGTGGTTCATCTTCAATGTTGAAATTTCCACTATTAAACTTTCGAAACCAAACAAATCATAAGAAACAGTACTGAAACCTAAACTTTCACACATTTTCTTGTGGCATTTAGTTACACTGAGTTTATTTCGGAACTCATAGTACATAATCGTTCTGATCTGCTTACGTGATAGCTCCATTTCAAACACTTTTCTAGTGCACAAGATGATAAAGTTTTGACAAACAAATTACACAGTTGTGTAGCTCCAACTTTCAACTTTAAAATGCAAAAGCCCATTTCAGGAAAGGTTAATTACCACGGGAATGGTTGCTGCTGGCACGGAGGTATCTCCCCTTGGCGGAAAACTTTTTACTCAACCCGATATTTGATTATACGTATTTTTTTCTCTAAATAGACAGAGATCGAAACCAAAGTAATAGAATTAATAATTTTGATGTCTTAAGTGTTAAAATGATTCAATTTATAAAAAGATTTTGACTTACATCTATTTACGATTCTACATTTCCATCTAGGTAACTGAAATGAATAGTACAAATACTTTTAGTAATTATATAGCAATATTAAAAGTGATTATGCAACAATGTCAAATATATAAATAGGTACAAATCAAAATTTATGCAATTTAAAATAAAATTACTTCCAAACTATGCGTCTTACAGGTTAAAATCTTATTCGGTTTCAGCAATTCGATGTATCGAAAAGGTAATATGTTCAAAATAGGGTATGAAATATTCCTAAAACTGTTAACAACAAAGTAATCTTGATTTCATTTGAATTCGTTTTATTTGATTCAATTAATTCTAAAATAATTAACAGGATCTAAAACTATTTTCGTCTGCACAGCAATGTATTTAACCACAAAAGCTTTTATAACTTCTGAATTATTAGTTGCATCAACCTGGATGATATTTTATTCGATTAAGTGTAAAATAATATTTCGGAACAACATGGCTTTTTTCTAGATAGCAAAGTGTAAGTCACCTCCTCCTCCCAGTCAGTTCTGGATTTTGATTGCAGCTCATATTGGGAGAAGGTAAATTTTTTAAATTCATTTCATTAGTTTAGGAGACATGGCCTGAAGTTAGATTAAAATCGCCTCCTTGCCTGAACTATTGGGGTATTGCCACTCATTTTGAGTATCAAGAATCCTAATTGATAGAAAACATTTTGCACAGAGAAGATAAGCACTTTTAAAGTTTAAGAGTAATTTTTTGTTTTTTAACAAGAAAAATTTCCAATTAATAAAATGTTTTGTGGGACATGACCTATACTGTAATGTATATACTGCGAAACTACTGAAAGTCTGAGTTTTGATGTTTCATATTCTTAAAGTTGAAAAGGCTCCTTCAAAACTTTTTCATTTTATAAACCCTTCCTGTTAAGAGATAAGGCTCCCGATTTCAATAAATGATATAAATGCTTTTTTCTCGATTACCATGTGAATTTTTAATAATTATTCATACATTTTGTGAGAACATTTATTTTATAAGCTTTATTGTTGATTATTAAGAGATTTCCCTGATATTTATAAATTACGAAATTATTTATGCAACAATTTAATTTTCACACATAGTTGCGATTGAAAAATAATACAAATTCAAATATGATCCTAATATTCACAAATATATTTTTAATTAAATAATAGTTTAAAAGTATATAAACGAATAAGTTAATTAAGACTGTATTGATAAAAAAGTAACTTGAAACAAAAATAAAAACTTTTAACTGCAAAAAAACTGAAAATTCCCTGACATTTTTTAAAAAATGTTGATGAAAATCACTGTAACTAAGAAAAATTTTATTGCACTTAAATTAAACGAAATAACAAAAATTAAAGGAAATAATCGTTAAAATCATTAAGTTATAATAAAATAATATATAAAAAATATGGTTTTATAAATAGCATAAGAGTGATAAGTATAGAATTATTTGGTAAAATTACTAAACATTTTCTGAAATTATTAATTTTCATTCAAATCAAAAGTATATGTTTTGAAGAATAGAACTTAAAAAGATAAATTGTAATTTCAAAAACTTGTGAGGCAGCTAACACTACACTTACTTATGCCAACTAGTATAATTTGAGTACCGTAAATTAAAATGAAATGTTATCGTATATTAAATTAGACCTACATAGAGAGTGACCTACATAGAGAAGAGAGACCTAAATAGCAGCGATATCAGCTTACCGTTAGCATTGGGGGGGGGGTTATAATTGAGGCAATTATTAAGCACAGTAAAGAGAGATAAAATTCTCTTCATTCCCTCCAATGTATAACTAACTACCAGCAAGATTTGATTAATTCTTAAACTATACTCCTAACACCTGTTCTGAGCAACAAATAAACAACTGAGGAGACCCCCTATCGAATTCTTATCTTCTTAACTGAAAATTTCCTTCTAGTTGGTGAAACATTTTTTAAAAATAAACTGCTTTTTTTTTCATTTCAGTACCTCTTATGCAATTAAGCGAGGACTGGAAACAACAAATATTCATTTAAACGAGGAAATTTAACATTAGTTTAATATAAAATGATCTGTTTTCTCTAAATTTTATTCGTATAAGCAGTACTACTCTGTAAATATATATATATATATATATATATATATATATATATATATATATATATATATATATATATATATATATATATATATATATATATATATATATATATATATATATATATATATATATATATATATATATATATATATATATATATATATATATATATATATATGAAAGCAAAGTGTATGGTTTCTAACTAGCAAACGTAAAATTTCTTATTTAACGTAACTTTTTTCAGATTTTCGGTAATTATTCTGAAAAGTTTAGTCAAAAGAGTTAGACCTTTAATATTAATTTTAGTGACATATTTCGCTAGATCACGGGAATTTTCTTAGCGCATTAAAAATTTTGTCCACATTTATAAAATTTGTCAATTCAAAGATAATTCCGTATTAAAATAATTTTTTAAAACTATGTACTATTTTTTAGTCATATAGTTTAAATCATATATAGTTTAAATTTTTATTTATAAAATTTCACAATGACTGATGGAACTTCTATTTCAGCAAAATTGATGCAAAAAGCGAATACTTACATTAATTGTTAAAATAGCAATTTTTTTTCAAATATACTGCATTGAAAATAGCAATAAACTGCATTTTTCTTTTGTTAGTAGGAAGAGTACTTTTTGGAACGTAGTTGTTCATTGTTATTCCCGTATGTATAACACAGAAAAATAAATTTAGAAAAAGAATTTAAGGTCGAAAGAAATTTGTATTTGAATTTTCCTTATCAGTGCTAGAAATAAATAAAAATATCATCCATTTTGCCCTTTTTATATACCATACAACATATAAAAAACAGCATTTTTTAAAAAATATGCCGTAATCGTTATATATCGAGCTTTCACTGTACTCTTTGGATTCAATTTCTAGCTAATTCATAGTGAGCTAATTTTCGAAATCCCGCTAATGATTTTAATATATTTTGATTTTAGGTACAATATAATGGGCATAAAATAAGGGGAACTCTAATTTCATATTCGGAAAAAAATTAACTGTGAAAATGGACAGGACATTTTTCTTTACTCTGATAGATAAGGAAACTGATGCTTCACAATTCTAGATTGAGAAAAGTATGTATTTTACAAGCCTTTGTCCATGAACCCATCTTTTAAACTTTTTGACTGAAAAAGATGATTTGAGTCAGTCAGGGGGATATTACTAAATCATTTTTCTCATTTATGAAGCAGGAAATTGCCTTTTGTACCTTTAATATAAATGGAAAGTGTCTTTGGCATTAGGTATGATAAGAGATGTGACAATAACAATGATCCATAACACCTTAAGGTAGTGGTCGTCACCTTATGGGGGTGGTCGTCAATTCGCAGGTGTTGTTCTGAGAAATTTTTATTCCTGAGAAAATTTAATTCTGGTCCTTATTTCAGCACTTTTTCTAACTTATCCCAAATTTTGACCGCTCTTCTACCAAAAATTCTAAGACTGTATTTTCATGGTCAAAAATCTAAATAGAGTTTAAAAAACGCGAGGTTATTCAAATAAAGTTAAATTTGTGTTAGATTTCATAACTTCCCCTATTTCTGTACTTATTAATTAGCTTATTCAAGGACAGAGGACAGACCCATTAAGTATTAATGCATGAAAATCCGACAATTACTTGAAAAAACATTTGACTTTTATTTTGTGTTCACTGCATGAAAACTGATACATTTTTATTATGTTTCGCTTGTCCTTAGAAGTCAAATAATACATAAGTAAGCTATGGATGGTGTTTTCAATAAAAATGCAAACAATAACAATCTCGAGCTCGGGACCTACTCTAGTTCCGGTTAAAAAGCTTGCAGCTGCTTATTACATGTTATTCTGATAGGCGATGTTTTCAAACGGATAATTTTGCTTTCAGTAAAAGATATAAATTAGATAATTTCTGAGCTCAAATCTGCCGTCTTTCATAAGATATTAATGTTATTATGTAATTCTGGGGAGTTTGGAGTGAAAATGTGTTTTAGTTATTTTGTTATTTACTTTTAAAAAAGGTGACATTATTGCTAGATTTTGAATAACTCGCTTTTTTGGCAGTCTTGATTTGGCCTCTTTCCATTTGTTTATTACTGTTTGTTCGTGTTGCAAGCTGTGCACCATCTTACGTTAGTGTTAACACTTTTAGTATTGTAAACACAAGTATTGTTAGCATTGTAAACATAAGTAATAAGTAATCAAATACATTGTTTGCAAGAATCTCAAAACACAATGATGCCAAATGGCTTTAAAATAAAACTGAAACAGTAACCCTTTAATTTAGGCAGTCCCGAGCTTGCAGCGTTCCCTAGTGTAGAAAACACCATCCATATTGTTTCAATGATATAGTTGCTAGGGTAAAATTTTCGGAATTGTATATTTTATTTGAATCATTTGTAAGCCATAGTTTTATCCTCGAAATTATTTTCTTTTTGAAAATGGAATGCGCCATTAAAAGAAGAATTGGAAGAGGAAAAAAAATGAATGAAAAATTTGACTTCGCCGTAAGCAATTTCAATATTACACATTATTTTCCCATAAAATCCTCGTTCTTAGTGCAAAGAAAAAAATATGTTGAAAACTAAAATAACTTTAAAAATTAAAAATACTTAAAAATGCATTTAAATTACTTTAAAGATATTACTAAAAAATGTTAATCGCGTTATTATCAGACATTATCCATATAAGCTATCTTTGAAAATTACTAATTACATTTCTAATTACATTTAAAAAAAAGAAGATCATTCTTAGTAAGACGGAGAATAATATCAAATCAAAGGTGTTTTAAGATTTTATTCGCAAAAATTATTTCTCTAAAACACAAATATTAATGTTGGGAATAAACTTTTGGACCATTTGAAGATCTTTTTTGAAGGTTTATATCATTTATAAATTGCTTCAAGGAAACAATCCGTAACTCACTTTTATTTTTACACAAAATTCGATGCTACTTAATTGAATTCTAATAATAAATGTTTTTTTTAAGTATTTGAATGAAATATTTAAATTTCAAAGAATTGTGACAAAATTCTGCAATGCTTTTTGAGCTTTATAGAACTTTTCTTTTCGTATAATTAGCCTCAAAGACATGTCATTCTTGTAAAGATTAATTGTCATTGATTACAGCTTCAAAGTATATAATACCCTGAATGATTTCTTTTAGTTTGTATGTTGCATGAAAAGAATTGTGTGTGTGTGGGGGGGGGGGTTATGACTTGACACGAGTGACAATAGTTATGATTCAGTGTCCAGGTTTGACCAATGTGAGGTATCTATCTATTGTTGCAGCAAAAGTACATAACTGTTACTTTAAAATTGTAATATTCATTTCGGTGTTGAACTGTGAGTTCGCTCGTTATAGTTATATTAGTAGAAAAGTATAGTTACTTCGTTATAGTCTTGAAGCTTGGTGTAGTGAATTTCCTGTCAAGATTTTGTGGAAAAGTCTTAGGATCATTAACGATGTCTCTGCTCAAGGATATTAAGTAAATTCTTCTTTATTTTTTACTGATTTATTTATGGATTAGTTAAGGCTTTTCATTCTTCTATCTCTATTTTATGGTTATGGTTAATCTGTGTCTGAATATAAGTTTTAGTATTTGAAATTTCTTAGTATTTGTAATTAGTATTTGAAATTGTTGGATATATTAGAAAATAAACTAGGAAAGTATATTTGACTTAATGTAATTTTAATTTAATGTAAGATTTATTTGATTAAATAATTTGTTTCTGAACTCCTCCAAAAGTTTTTTAAAGTTTAATTCAATTTATTGCTGAAATGGTTTTTGGTATTTAAAATATATATTTATTTGTTTTATAAATTATTTTAGCTTGTTGTATCAAGAATCAATTGATTCTGCATTTAAACGTCATAAATTTACTTTAAATAAACATCCATACAATTACATACATTATCTTTAAATATCTCAATTAATTTTGCCTTAAAGTGCTTAACTCCACAAATAGTTTTTTCTTATTTGAATTTAATTAACATAATTTCTTTAAATGTATTTTTTAATTAATGTTATTTAAAATTCATTTTATTACATATTTATTTTGTGATATGAGGAATTAGGTGATTTCTCATTTAAACGTCCCAAATTATATCTCATTTCTTCTGTCTTTTGTAATTCTTTTTTTTACCAAAGTAAAAGATAAGATAATTTAGATAATTTAGATAATTAAGATTTAGATAAGAAATTGAGTGTATTAAATTATTTGTTTTTGTTCTCCTGAAAGTGGTTTTTAGTTAAACTTAATTAAGTTTGTTGATGATATGGATTTCGTTATTTCAATTATTTATTAATAAATTTTATTCCGTGGTCTCAGGAATCAGTTGATTCTGCAACGAAGCCCCAGAAATAACTCTAAATATCTCAGCTTTTCCTTGCTGTCATTTTTAATACCTTTTCTTGCAAAGCAAATGTGATATAATGTAATTTTAATTATATATAAGGTTTAGTTGATTAGGTTATTTATTTTTGACCTAAGAAACAGTTTTTTTAAAAATTTTATTTAATTAAGTTGATTGCTGAAATGGATTTCAATATTTAAAGTATTTATTAATTCATTTTATAAAATATTTTATTCTGTGGTATCAGGAATCAGTTCATTCTGTATTGAGGTATGAGGAATTAGGTGATTTTTCATTTAAACGTCCGAAATTATATCTCATTTCTTCTCTCTTTTGTAATACTTTTTTTACCAAAGTAAATATAATAGAGTGTATTAAATTATTTGTTTTTGTTCTCCTGAAATTGGTTTTTAGTTAAACTTAATTAAATTTATTGATGATATGGATTTCGTTACTTAAAATATTGTTATTAAAATTTCGTCATAGTCAATAGTAGGCAGTGCTGTAGTAGTTGCAATGCGCGCATTATTATTTGTTTTAGTATTTATTCGTTCAAAGTTACTATTTTGAATTTTTTAAATTAATAAATTCTGAATTAGTTTTGTTATTTTAAATATGTGGTAATGTTGAAATTTTGTCAAATATATTTTTTGTGAATAAACTTTCTTCATTTTATTTGCGAAAATGGATATTAAAAAAGCGATTACTTTTCGCACTTTTACCTTTAAAAAATTAAGTTTCTTTACATTTGAAAAATTAATGGGTTAAATACTTATAGATTTTTTTTTTTACACATAATCTAATCTTTTTTGAAAAAAAATTAATATTTCATCAGAGATATTAGAATATAAAAAGAGATTTAATTCATTAATTTTGAATTCAGCTGCTTATAAATAGAAATTTTTGATCCAATTACGTCAAAAAATATTAATTTACGTCAAATTTAATTAGATTATTTGCAATTGATAAAGATAAATAAAATAGTATAATATTCGATTTGGTTTTTCAAAAATAAAGTTTTTAATATTAGTTATTTTTCCAAATTCAGTTAAAATGTAAAGAAATTAAGAAAAAAAAATCATACATGTGAAAAAGAGGGGTAAAATATGTACTCTGATTTACTGATATATCGCGTACTCTAAGAATAGCGCCAAGCATGTCCTTAGGCTGTGAAATACTGTAGTGAAGGATATTTATCGTCGATTTATTGTCGATATTTATTGTGCCCATATATTTTTTGATATTCATCGTGTGTTTATATTTATCAATATTTAGCTTGTGTTAACATTTTTCGTATTTTTCATATATCGTGAGAATATCTTTTAAATACCATTCTACCAATTTTAAGCCATTATTAACCAAATCACCATTCTTTAACAATATTTAGTTTGTCACACTAAAAGTATACTGAAGTTACTATGATAATACTGAAAAAAAGTTCAAAGGAACTGTTTTCCTTTATTTGAAAAATATCGTCAATTGTTAGAACGCAGGATGTTTATAAACTCCCAAAACCTAAAATTACGCAAGATATGATCTTAAGTTACCTGGGGTGAACAAAACAATAGAAAAACTTTTATACTAATAAATTTTTGTTTCAAATTTCTTCAAAAGAAAAAAAAACTTAAAGAATAATATTTTAACTTTAGAAGTGTTTAGATCATATAATTTCTCAAACATATTAATGAAAATCAGAGGTTTGAAGGGCAGACACTATATTGTAAATGCAAAATAATATTTTTGAACACAACATCCTATGCCGAAAAATATAGATTTATATTTTTGTTAGTTACTCAGTTATTTTGGTTAGTATGTACTATAATTATGCAAAATTTCGTAAGCCAAACTGAAATATTTATGGAGATTTGGTCATTTTTATAAAAATGTTTATTTCTTTGTCTTAGGTGCTTTGCTAAACTTAAAAAAATATTAAGTAAAATTGGACTAAAATTTGTGGAAGACACCTGAAGCTACATAGAAAATTGCTTGAAACTTTCTACGCTTTAAAGATGTTTAACTGAGACTTGAATCCAAATTAGTTGCCAAATGCGATTCATGTCAAAACTATGAAGAAAAAATGTAAAAATTTTCCAGCTCATGTGCAGTAATTTTTTTTTTCATTACTCATATGTCGTGCAGTATTAAAGAATTTTTCTCAAATTTTGAAACATACATTTTGCAATTAATTTTAAATTTCTCTAAATATTCTGATTAATTTTATTGAATTTTTTTCATTGAAGTTATCGAAAAACAACGTAAGACAAGAAATATATATTTTTTTCTTATAAAATTATTAATTCTTAGATATAATTATTTAGCTTAATTTTATAAAAATTACTATATCTCCGTAAATATTTAAGCTAGGCTTACTAAAATGTGTGCTACCATTGCATAAAAGAACCAAAATAATTCAAATAATACAAATTTCTTGTCACGTTGTTTGGTATAGGGTGTTCAAAAGCGTTTTTTTTTCTCGTTTGTAATTCATTGTCAGTCCCTCAAATCTTAAAAAGGTCTTAAGTTTATTGATATGTATGAAAAATCGTATGATCTAAACACTTCTAAAGTTATAAAATAATTCGTTATGTATTTTCAGAGAAATTTGAAAAAATGTAGTAGTATAAAAGTGTTTCCATAATTTTGTCTACTACCTGTATCATTACAATTGTACTTATTAAATTTGCTTCATGCAAAATAAATTGTAAATGCTGTGAATGATAAAACTTAAAAAATAATTTCTGAATTTAGTTTATGTTGGAAAAATATTTATGACTCATAGTTGAATTTTTTAAATTGTTTTTAAAAATCCGAAATTTCTTACTAATGAGTTTAAAAGATTTATATCCATTTAACTACGCTTATAAACAGCAAATACTCCATATTCTGTACACTGTAAGAGATTTCGGATCAAATTACGGTATAAAGTACCGCCACTAATGGTGCTGATACTTTTTACCATAAAATCCACTCTTACTGGAGCATGTTACGGAGCAAGAAATTTGATATATCGTAATTTTTGCAGCAAAAATTACCGTAAAATCACTTTACTTAAATGAATATTACTGTCAGATTTTTAAGTATCTTATTTTATGGTAAATTTGGATTGCACTGCTGATGCACGCACAGACGATGTACTTAATATCGTAATTTAATTAAAAAAAATTCACAGTGTAACAACCATTGTGTGCTTTATTTCATGTACTATCATGAGCTTATAAACTATCATGTGCTGAATTGTTTCTGTGAATTTTTTCACTTTCATACTTGCAATACGGGCTAATAGTTTTTGGAGTCATTAGATGTAAAGTTATATCAGGTTATAAGGGAAACAAGATACCACTTAAGCTGATTAAGCTTAAGGTTTTTGATCTAAAAGTCTTACTTTAAAATTCCCATTAATAAAGTAAAATTTTTAAGAAAGGAATTCGTAAAATAAATTTATGTCGTTAATTTTTTCGAATCATGCAGTTTTTGAACCACTCCATATATGTGATTTTTTCTCTAATGGGTTCAAGAAAAGTGTCATATAGAATTAACTAAGCGGACACTGGAAATGCTGCGTACATTGTAAAAAATTCTGAAATGAATTACGGTAAAAATTACTGGCACCCTTATTGCATCATCTTCAAAGTCCATTTTACTGTAAAATCCATTGTTACTGCAAAATTATATGTTTTTATTGTTTCTAATGCCACCAGCCAAATACCAGCAAATGTGGTATGTGAAAATAACCAAGGCATATGGTGCGTTTTCCTGTTTTCAGTGGCGCCATCTATTTCAAAGAACACGACTTCAGCCCCACACTTCCGTCACAGCCCGTGTTAAAGGATGAACCAATTCATACATCCACAGATCGTAATTTTGACCTAAGTCAGAAAGCGATTAGTTAGAGTTCAGAGTAACTGATTTGTTATGGGAACGTGGAGGTTTTAGTGATCTGACAGTGCCATTTACTATACACGGGGAGTCTTCGCTAGTCTGGGATAGAGCTCACTGCTTCTCGGACATGGTTCCAACGCCCTACCAAACCAACAGACTATTTCGCCTCTAACAAAATTTTATGCATTAGTTTATGGAATCACTTTAATTTAACAGAATTATTTATTTAATTACGGTGATTTAGTGATTTTACAGTAAATATTATTGCAAAATTTGCAGTATATAAATATTGTCCCGAAAAATTTTTTTGTGAAACGCACCAGCACACTGACTGCCAGTACTTTTTACCGCCATTGGTTTTGAAATTTTTTACTGCGTAATTTAATAACACCATTGCTGATACATTGCTTTTTTATGAAGTGTTTTGATTTAATTGTTTATTTTTTTTCAGAATCTCTGCACCTGTTAGACCCTTTCATCAGATAATGAGAAAAGCGGTTGAAGATATTGCTACTAAAAACAGCAAGAGTATGAAAAGAGATCCTGAAACAGAGAAACTTCAGCAAACTCCCAGATGCCGATTTTTTCCGAAGTGCCGCATGGGTCAAAATTGCCACTTCCAGCATCCAACCTGCAGGTATAATGCCGCATGCAGAAATCTGAAGTGCATCTACCGACACATTGGTCCCAGAAAAATAGAGCTCTTCGAGAACAAGGAGAACGAGCAACCCAACGGTTTCCGATTGCTGCTCGAGAAATTAAAAAAGCAAAATCCTAATCCATACAAATGGGTAAAACCTAAAGATCTAGGTGCAAAAAAAGATGTACTACCATAGACGCAGAAAATTGGGGGGATTAAATAGGTATTTTAAAGAACGCGATTCTAATTAACAAATCAAATCCCGTATCCACGTTTGCACGCACTGATAGAAGAGTACTCGGTCTCTGCAATGAATGAGGGAAATGTTATTTGAGTAATGTTGTATGAATTAGATTGAAGAATATATAAAAGCAGATGTGTATAGTAAGTTAGTTTCTTTTTTAAGGATTTCAATATATTTTTTAATTATAATTTTTTTTTGTACTGTGGTTATTTAGAAAATTATTTTGTTTCTGATTTATTATTAATTCAGAACTGTAATAATAATAAATTTCCCGAGCCTTACATAGAAGTTTGTTACTTATTTTAGCACTTATCAAATTAAAAAATGTCCCATAAGCAACAGTGTTATAAGTTTAAATCTGACATTTATTTAATGTTATATATTATTCCTTTAAATACATTTTATCTGATCCCGTAATTTAAGAATAGTGTTTACTTCTTCTGAATTAAAGTGGAAGAATTTTTTAATGTTACATATTCATTGAGAAATCAATCAAGGAGTTGATATTATGCTTTGTTGTTATTTAACAATGAATGAAATCTTAGTTTCATAGTAATCCAAATCTCTTTAAGTTACTTGTTTTAAAAATTCCTTATCCAATTCACACCGAACTCTAGTGTAGGAAATTTGAGTAGTGGAAGTTGGAATTTCAATTTTTTCAAATGTTACTTCAAGGGAAAAAATCCCATGATTTGAGTTTTTATGTTTTTTAATTTCTTTAAAAAAATATTAAAACGCAGCAATTAATATATTAATATAATGATTTTTTATAAAGAATAATGGAAGCAAGTTTCGAAATATTAATATTGCTAAAAAAAACTTTAACAGTTTTATTAAATTTAACACAAAACTGACTATAAATGTTTATGAAATGTGTTGTTTGTAAATTTTAAATGCTGCATTAAGTGTTCAGTACCTCTGATACATTTTGAAGTTCAACAAGCATGCAAACTCTAAAAAGGTTAGATACTTCACACAGCTATATAAAGAAGTTCTCTGGTAATTTATGGGATAATAACTCGCATGAAAATGATCAAATTTAAGAAATTCTATTTGCGATTTGTAGCTTACCTTATAATGTATTAAAAACTGGAATGCCTTTTCTGATACACTTATCTTTGTATGGGGCAGGACAAAAAATTAAATGAAAAAACACACTATTTTTAAACTTGCTTACTGAAAAATTCGTCAAACATCAAGAGGAATTTTAAGAAACTCATAGAAATTTGATAAATTTTTATGATTTTCTTAATGTATTTTATCAAGAATAAAAACGAATCAGTTATAACGACTTCTACATCCATTTAACCCCACCCTCATTTTTCATGTTCATTCATTTATTCAACAAGACAATAATATATTTTTTGCAACAAGGGCAGAAGACTCTTTAAGAACTATGCCTCAATAAGGAACAAAAGCAACTAGTGATTACTGGTTATTTTGCATTTAATACTACCTAAATAAAACACAAGTATTTACTATTATGCAACTTAGATCAGTAAAGTGATCGATTATAGAATGAAATGGAACTCAATAAATTGTTCACTATTGATTTTTTAAATAAAAATTATTAACATTCGTAGTTAAGGCTGATAAAAATAATAATTCAGATTAGCACATTAGCTTTTAATCCGAAATAGAGCTAATATTATGAAAAAACTGCGTGCAAAGTTTCAAAGAACTTTATGTTAAACATTTTTTGCAATGTGTGTTAACGTAAAAAGATTTTCTCAAAATCAACGTAAAAAGACTTAGTAAGCTAATCAATAAAATTTCAAAAATAGACCATATTAGAAGAATGGAAATTTTTGTTAATTTTGCCGATATTGAACCAGTCCAGGATACCTAAAATTTAAAAATATTTTTGGCTCTCTAGTCATGTAAGTTTAAGCCTGTTTTTTTTTCGTGTCATTTTTATCCAGATATTTCCATGATATGTAATATGCTTTTTCCCCCATTTTTTGCCAAAAATAATAATAAATTAGCCATATTACTCGATTTTCTTAAAGAACTATATTAAACTTATTTTTAAAAATTATTTTACAAATCAACTTAGTTTCAGCAAAGCTAATGATACATTTATTTAATTAATTATTAATAAAAGTTCAGCTAGTTTGAAAATTGAACTTAAAAAGGTGCTTCTGAAGGAGTTTAAAAATTATGAAAATTCCGAAATAGTAGTAGTTAAGTTAAATAAAGAACTATTGGGTAAGAAAACCTAATAGCTCCTAGAAAATTCATCTATTATAAATTTTTTATTTTATTTGCAAATGTTAAGCTGCATTGCTTTAAAATATATTTTAAAAAAAAGATTCTTTTGATTATTTTTCATTGGTTTGAATGTCCACTATAAAAACTAACTATTCGATTTAATCATCAAATTTTTACATAAAAATTAATATTAAGAATTATATTAACTAGTGGAAATTTTGAGTTAAGTGGCGAAATCGGACACGAAAATAATACTTTAATACTCCTTTTCAACCCTCAAAATAGGGAGAAAATATTTTCAATCTGTAAAATATAGTTCCAATAGCTTAGTTTGAAAGTTAAAAGCCATTAATATTCTTCATACTCTTTGAAAACTTCAACGATGGAACTAATTAAACGATTCAAAAATTTAAGCACATAATTGTTAAAAAATATTTATTTCAAAATAATTACAGGCAATATGAGATTAATTACTTTCTTCTACAGTTTATTTAATTTAGAGGTACATAAAGTTTTCACAGTAATTTAAAAAATGCTAATTTAACTGACAAGATCTAAAATTTTTGAATTTTTTATTTTATTTATCAAGAACTTTATGGAAATTTTCACTATTGTCATTTAAAGTAACATAATTTCTGAAATGGAAAAAAATGTAAATGCCTTACAAATTAAAATATGGTTAGAATTGGGAAAAAGTGAGTAATAAAAATAATAAATAAATAAATATTAAAAAATATTTTACACGCAGTTATTTTTAGACTTTTATAATTGAGTGTAAATTGTCTTAATAATTTATTTTGTTCCAAAGGTGGGATGAAACACTCAAAAAACTAGTCCCCTATATTTTGAAGGATACTCCCACAATATCCGAAAAAAAAACACAAAATTGAAAAATATATTTTTAGAAGTACGAGATTGCGTAAAAATTTAATTAATTATACCTTTAATACTAGAGTTTCTGAATGACAGATGCTAATAAAAAATAAAAGACAGTAGTACTCCGTTATAATGAACTGTCTGAGGATCCTAGTGATAAGTTCACTATAAACGATGGTTCACTATTTTCAATTCCTGAAAAATTATTTTTAGCACATAATGGAAATAGTGATTACGATAGTACATAATAAAAAAAAAGGCTGAAAAATTCACTATAAATGAACTACCCATTTTTAGCTGTCCACTATAAGTGTATAAAATAACATTAGTTAAATGAAATCAGAAGGACCACTAAAAAGTTGATTACAATCGGATGTTCACTGTATTACAGGTTCATTATAGTGGAGATGCTCTGTATAAAAAATATTCATTGGAAATATAGCACATTACAACTGTTATTTCAACCTGATTGCTATTATTTCAATTAATGTGTAGTGATACAATGAATAAAAGAAAATGTATATTACCCTAAATAGCTGGTTATAATTATTGAATTTTCAAGAATTGAGTACCAATGTTAATACTTTGAAAACGTGACGTAAGATTTGTAAAGTTAAGACGAAATTCTAAGTTATGAATTATTTGTTTTTTGATCAACAAGTAAGCATAGCAAATGTAAAATTTCTCAATAACCGTAACTTTTTTCGATGGATTTAGATTCTCGGTCATTAATCTGAAAAGTTTAGTCACAAAAGTTGGCTTTTTAATATTAATTTTAGTTTTTATATAGTTTTTCTACATAGTTTAGTTTTACACAGTTAAGTTTTTGCATATATTCGGGAAATTTTTTAGCACATCAAAAAGTTTTTGTCCACATTTATAAAATTTGTTAATTCAAAAATATTTCCATATAAAAATAATTTTTTAAAAATATGTACTAGTTTTTAGTCATATAGTTTAAATCCTATATAGTTTAAATTTCTATTTGTAAAATTTCACAATAGCTGATGGAACTTCCATTTCAGCAAAATTGATGTAATGAGCGAATACTTACATTAATTGCTAAAATAGCAATTTTTCTTCAATAAACAGCATTGAAAATTTCAATAAGCTGCATTTTTCTTTTGTAAGTAGGAAGATTACTTTTTGGAAGGTAGTTGATCGTTGTTATTTCCGCATGTATGTTATACAAAAATAAAAGACTAACTTTAGAAAAAGAATTTAAGGTCTAAAGAATTTTGATCTCTTCCATTTTGTCCTTTTTTATGCAATAAAACATATAAAAAACAGCATTTCTAAAAAAATATTCCGTAATCACGATATGAAGCTTTCACTGTACTCCTTTGATTTAAATTCTAGCTAATTTAATAGTAAGCTAATTTTCAAACACCCCGCTAATTATTTAAAAATACAATGCTTTTAGGTATAATAAAACGGGCATAAAATAAGGGGAACTCTAATTTCATATTCGGAAAAAAATTAAATTTAAAAATGGACAGGACATTTTTCTTTACTCTGATAGATAAGGAAACTGATGCTTCACAATTCTGGATTGAGAAAAGTATGATTTTAAAATCCTTTGTCCATGAATCCATCGTTACAACTTTGAACTGAAAAAGATGATTCGAGTCAGTCAGGGGTTTAATACTAAATCATTTTTCTCATTTATGAAGCAGGAAACAGCCTTTTGTACTTTTAATATGAATGGAAAGTGTCTTTGACCTTAGGCATGATAAGAGATGTGACAATAACAATGATTCATAACAATGTAGAGAAGAATGTTTTCTCAAACAATCTTCTACCCTATGGGGGTGGTTGTCAATTCGCAGGTGTTCTGAGAAATTTTTATTTAAATTAACTCATTTCTGAGAAAATGAAATATATTCTTCAGGAGACTGAAACAGGAGTGATTGATTTTCCCTCCTTACATTGAATTCATTTAACAAATTAGCAATTTTAAGAATGAGACAATCGCTTTTTTTTTGTGATTGGAACTTATTAAATTTGTTGTAAAACTCAAAGATTTTTAAAAAAGAAAGTTTTCTCTTTTATATGAATTTTTATAATTTCTTCAGTTTATTTCTGGTTCTCATTTAACACTTCCTCTAGCTTATTTAAACTTTTGACCGCACACCCTACTGAAACTTCCAAGAACATATTTTAAACTTTATAGCGACCCATATTTTCATGGTCAGAAATCTAAATAGAATTTAAAAAAAGTGAGGTTATTTAAGGAAAGGTAACTTTTTGTTAGATTTCATAACTTAAACTACTTCTGCGCTAATTAATTAGCTTAGTCAAAGACAGTGCACAGAACCATTAAGTTTTAATGCGTGAAAATCCCGACAATTGCATAAAAGAAATATTTAGAATGCTTTTTTTTCTCATGTTGACTGAATGAAACCTGGTACATTTTTATTATGTTTCGTTTGTCCTTAGAAGTCAAATATTACTGAAGTAAGTTATATTGTTTCAGTGATATAGTTGCCAGTGCAAAATTTTCAGAATTGTATATTTTATTTGAATTATCTGTAAGCCATAGTCTTATCCACAAAATTATTCTCATTTTGACAACGGAATGAGCCAATAAAAGAAGAAAATTAGAAAAGAATAAAAAAATTGAATGAAAAATTTGACTTTGCCGTAAGCAGTTTCAAAATTTCATGTTATTTTCCCATAAAATCCTAGATTTTAGTGCAAAAAAATATATATTGAAAACTGAAATAACTTAAAATTAAAAATAATTAAAATCAAAAATAAAAATAATTTTAATTTTTTAAAATTAAAAATGCATTTATATATATGATCTTACTAAAAATTGTTAGTCGGCTTAATATCTAATGTTATCCATATAAGCTATCTTTGAAAATTACAAATTACATTTCTAATGACATTAAGAAAAAAGGATCAATCTCAATAAGATGGAGAATAATACCATATCAAAGGTGATTTAAGATTTTATTTGCGAAAATTATTTCTCTAAAATACTAATATTAATGTTGGGGATAAACGTTTAGGTAGTACATTTGAAATTTTTTTTTTTGAAGGCTTATATCATTTATAAATTGCTTCATAGAAACAATCCGAAACTTAATTTTATTTTCATACAAATATTCAATGCTACTTAATTGAATTCTAATAATAAGTGTTTTTTTTAAATATTTGAACGAAATATTTAAATTTTAAAGGATTGTGACAAAATTCTGTAATGCTAGTTAAGCTTTTTTGTACTTTTCTTTTGGCATAATTGGCCCCAAAGACATGTCATTCTTGCAAAGAGTAATTATCATTGATAAGAGCTTCAAAGTATATAATACCCTGAATGATTTCTTATACTTTGTATGCTGCTGGAAAAGAAATGCGGGGGAGGGGGGAGGTTATGACTTGACACGAGTGACAATAAGTTATAATTCACTGTCCAGGTTTGACCAATGGGAGGTATCTATCTATTGTTGCAGCAAAAGTACATAACTGTTACTTTAAAATTGTAGTATTCATTTCAGTGTTGTACGGTTAGTTCGTGACTTAGTTTCTTAATAGTTAAATTTGAAGAAAAGTGTAGTTACTTCGTTATAGTCTTGAAGCTTGGTGTAGTGAATTTTCTATCAAGATTTTGTGGAAAACTATTAGGATTATTTGCGATGTCTCTGCTTAAGGATATTAAGTAAGTTTACCTTATTTTTTATTGATTAATTAAGGCTTTTCGTTCTTCTATCTCCATTTCATTTAATACGTTCTAATTAGAAAAAAAAATGTGGCTATAGGAAATAGGAAAGTAAATATGAATTAATGTAATTTTAATTTAATGTAAGATTTATTCGATTAAATTATTTGTTTTTGAACTCCATGAAAAGTTTTTGAAAATTTAATTAGTTATTATTATTGCTGAAATGGTTTCTGGTATTTAAAGTATTTATTTACTTGCTTTATTAATTATTTTTATTTGTGGTATCAGGAATCAATTGATTCTGCATTGAAACGTCAGAAATTACATTTAATATCTCATTTCTCCCACTTTTCCTATTAATACTCTTTTAAAGAAAGTAAATAATGCATAATGTAATTTTAATTTAATGTAAGATTTATTTGATTAAATAATTTATTTTTGATGCAAAGAGCTTTTTTTTAATTTGATTAAGTTTATTGCTGAAATGAATTTTGCAATAAACTTAATCAAATTAAATGGCATGTCTTCGGATCACATGCCATTTGTCGGATCACATGCCTTGTTTTAATGCTATTTAAAGTTCTTATTAATTTCTTTTACAATATATTTAGTTCTGTGGCATCAAGTATCAATTAATTCTGCCTTGAAGTGCCTAACTCCACGAATAGTTTCTTTTAATTTAAATTCAACTAACCTAATTTCCTTAAATGTATTTTGTTAATTAATGTTAATTAAAACTCATTTTATTAAATATTTATTTTGCGGTATGAGGAATTAGGTGATTTTTCATTAAAACGTCCGAAATTATATCTCATTTCTTCTCTTTTTTGTAATACACGTTTTTCACCAAAGTAAATATAATAGAGTGTATTAAATTATTTGTTTTTTTTCTCCTGAAAGTGGTTTTTAGTTAAACTTATTTAAATTTATTAATGATATGGATTTCACTATTTAAAATATTGTCTTCCCCCCTAAGAAAAAAAAAATCATACATGTGTAAAAGAGGGGTAAAATATGTACGCTAATTTACTAATATATCACGCACTCCAAGAATAGGCGCCTTAGGCTGTGAAATACTGCAGTGAAGGAATAGGTTTTCTACTTCACTACTGATTGTTGTGTTTTACTGATTTTGTTACGATATTATCGTTTGTCGATATTTATTGTGTCCATATATTTTTTGATATTCATCGTGTGTTGATATTTATCAATATTTAGCTTATGTTAACATTTTTCGTATTTACTATATATAGTGAGAATATCTTTTAAATGCCGTTCTCGCGGTAAATTCAAATTATCGACGGCTCGCGAAATATCGATGCATCGAACTATTTGCTCCGAATTTGTCTGTGAATAATAAGTGAGTAATAAGTTTAAAGATGTATCGAACACTGTAAGTATTAACTGGATTAACTTAACGGAAGAGATAGTTATTTTTCACAGGAAAAAAACACTGTTTCAGAAACTGTTTCTGTTTTTCTCCGTTACCCACTCACTGTAAAAAATTTTTCGCCATTATTGCAGACTTTCTCTGTATATTTGCAAAGCAGTTTTCCTTACTGTATAATCAGTCTTTCTTTTTCAAATTATTGTACGATTAAGTATAGAAAGAAGTAGAGAAGTATTAAAAAATTCGTACGCCTGTTTTTCAGGAAATATTTAAGGATAATAATAAGAGTAATTTTGTGCATCCATTGTATATAAGAACTAAAATAATTCAAAGAATACAAATTTATTGTTACATTGGTACCTCTTAAACTGTTAAAGATTTATAATCTAAAGGTCTTACTTTAAAACTCCCATTATTATTGAAGTAAAATTTTTAAGAAAAGAATGCTTAAAATCAATTTATGACGTATTTTTTTCCCTAATCATGCAGTTTTCAAAACACTCCATATATTTCGAACCACTTCATATGTGTGATTTTTTTTAATGGGTTCAAGAAAAATCTAATGTAGAATTAACTAAACGGACACTAGATATGCTGCTTACATTGTAAAAAGTTCCGAAATGAATTACGGTAAAAGTTACTGGCACCCTTAGTGCAACATCTTCAAATTCCATTTTTACTGTAAAATTATATGTTTTTATTGTTTCTAATGCCACATGCCAATTACCAGCAAATGTGTCATGTGAAACCAACCGAATTTAGGGCATGAGGTGCGTTTTCTTGTTTTCAGTGCTGCCATCCATTTAAAAAAATACGACTTCAGCCACACACTTGCGTCACAGCCCGTGTTAAAGGACGAACCAATTCATACATCCACAGATCATAATTTTGACCTAAATCAGAAAGCGGTTAGTTAGAGTTCAGAGTTACTGATTTGTTATGAGAGCTTGGAGGTTTTAGTGACCTGACAGTGCACCAGTCGCCATTTACTATACACGGGGAGTCTTCGCTAGTCTGCGATAGAGCTCACTGCTTCTCGGACATGGTTCCAACGCCTTACCAAACCAACAGACTATTTCGCCTCTAATAAAATTTTATGCATTGGTTTATAGAATCACTTTAATTTAACAGAATTATTTATTTAATTAGGGTGATTTAGTGATTTTACAGTAAATATTATTGCAAAATTTGCAGTATATAAATATTGTCCCGAAATATTTTACTGTGAAACGCACCAGCACTCAGAGTGCCGGTACTTTTTACCGCCATTAGTTTCGAAATTTTTTACGGCGTAATTTAATGGCACCATTGCTGATACATTGCTTTTTTTTATGAGGTGTTTTGATTATTTTGTTTGAATTTTTTTTTCAGAATCTCTGCCCCTGTTAGACCTTTTCAACAGATAAAGAGGAAAGCGGTTGAAGATATTGCTACTAAAAACAGCAAGAGTATGAAAAGAGATCCTGAAACAGAGAAACTTCAGCAAACTCCCAGGTGCCGATTTTTTCCAAAGTGCCGCATGGGTCAAAAGTGCCACTTCCAGCATCCAACCTGCAAGTATAATGCCGCATGCAGAAATCTGAAGTGCATTTACCGACACATTGGCCCCAGAAAAATGGAGCTCTTCGAGAACAAGGAGAACGAGCAACCCAACAGTTTCCGATTGCTGCTCGAGAAATTAGAAAAACAAAAGCCTAATCCATACAAATGGGTAAAACCTAAAGATGTTGGTGCAAAAAAAGATGTACCATAGACGCAGAAAATTGGGGAGTAATATAGGTATTTTAAAGAATGCGATTTTAATTGACAAATCAAATCCCGTATCCATCTTTGCACGCGATGAAAGGAAGAGTACTCGGTCTCTGCAATGAATGAGGGAAATGTTATTTGAGTAATGTTGTATGAATTAGATTGAAGAATATATAAAAGCAGATGTGTATAGTAAGTTAGGTTTCTTTTTCAAAATTTCAATAAATTTTTTAATTCTAATTTTTTCTTGTACTGTGGTTATTTAAAAATTTATTTTGTTTCTGATTTATTGCTTTATTTAAATTTTTTTTCCAATTGCAAGATATGATACTGCAGTATTTATTCATTTATAGTGAAAAGAGTTTATTAGCTAATCTCTCCTAGCTCAAGATTATCATTCTTGCCACATTTAAACACACAGATTATTCAGTCTAGTGAATTTTTGCTTAGGATATATTATATTAATTCAGAACTGTAATAATAATAAATTTCCCGAGCCTTACATAGAAGTTTGTTACTTATTTTAGCACTCATCAAATTAAAAAATGTCCCGTAAGCAACAGTGTTATAGGCTTAAATCTGAGAATTATTAAATGCTATATATTATTCCTAATAAAATACATAAGTTAAAGTTAGTGTTTATTTTAAATGAATAAAAATGGAAGAATTTTTTTATCTTGCATATTCATCGAAAAATCATTTCATGAGTTGATACTATGCTTTGTTGTTATTTAACAATAAATGAAATCTTAGTTTCATAATAATCCAAATCTCTTTAAGTAACACGTTTTAAAAATATAACAATTCTTTATGCAATTCACATCTAACTCTAGTATAGAAAATTTGAGTAGTAGAAGTTAGAATTTAAATTTTTTCTAATGTTGATTCAAAGAAAAAAAAGAAATTCCAGTATTTTAGTTTTTATGTTTTTTAATTCTTTTTTATAAAGTAATAAAATGCAGCAATTAATATATTAATATAATAATTTTTTCTAAACAATAATGGAAGCTTGTTTTAAAATATTAAAATTGCTAAAAAAAACCTTAGCAGTTTTATTAAATTTAACACAAAACTGACAATAAATGTTTATGAAATGTGTTGTTTGTAAATTTTGAATGCTGCATTAAGTGTTCAGTACCTCTGATACATTTTAAAGTTCAACAAGCATGCATATTTAATGCTATATACTATTCCTATAAAAACACGTAATTTAAGGATAGTGTTTATTTTATCTGAATTAAAATAGAAGAATTTTTTAATGTTGCATATTCATTGAGAAATCAATCAATGAGTTGATATTATGCTTTGTTGTTATTTAACAATGAATGAAATCGCAGTTTCATAATAATCCAAATCTCTTTAAGTTACTTGTTTCAAAAGTATACAAATTCCTTATCCAATTCACACCAAACTCTAGTGAAGGAAATTTGAGTAGTGGAAGTTATTTTTTTTGCACTGTGGTTATTTAAAAATTTATTCTGTTTCTGATTTATTGCTTTATTTAAATTTTTTTTCCAATTCCAAGATTTGATACTGCATTATTTATTCATTTTTGGAGAAAAGAGTTTATTAGCTACTCTTTCCTAGCGCGAGATTAACATTCTTGCCACATTTAAACACACAGATTATTCAGTCTAGTGAATTTTGGCTTAGGATATATTATATTTATTCAGAACTGAAATAATAATAAATTTCCCGAGCCTTACATAGAATTTTGTTACTTATTTTAGCACTCATCAAATTAAAAAATGTCCCATAAGCAACAGTGTTATAAGTTTAAATCTGACATTTATTTAGTGCTATATATTATTCCTATAAAAACACGTAATTTAAGGATAGTGTTTATTTTATCTGAATTAAAATAGAAGAATTTTTTAATGTTACATATTCATTGAGAAATCAATCAATGAGAAATCAATCAATATTTGTTGTTATTTAACAATGAATAAAATCTCAGTTTCATAATAATCCAAATCTCTTTAAGTTACTTGTTTTAAAAGTATAAAAATTCCTTATCCAATTCACACCAAACTCTAGTGTAGGAAATTTGAGTAGTGGAAGTTGGAATTTCAATTTTTTCAAATGTTACTTCAAGGGGAAAAAAAATTTCATGATTTGAGTTTTTATGTTTTTTAATTTTCTTAAAAAAAGTATTAAAACGCCGCAATTAATATATTAATATAATATTTTTTTATAAAGAATAATGGAAGCAAATTTTGAAATATTAATATTGCTAAAAAAACTTTAACAGTTTTATAAAATTTAACACAAAACTGACTATAAATGTTTATGAAATGTGCTGTTTGTAAATTTTGAATGCTGCATTAAGCGTTCAGCATACAAACTGCATACAATTTCAACAAGCATACAAACTGTAAAAAAGTTAGATGTTTCACACAGCTATGGACAGAAATTCATGGGATAATAACTCACATAAAAATCATCAAGTTTAAGAAATTCTATTTGTGATTTGAAGGTTACTTTATAATGAATCGAAAACTGAATGCATTTTTTGATAAACTTTTATTTGTATGGGGCTATACAAAAAAGGAAAAGAAAAAACACATTACTGTTAAACTTGTTTACGGAAAAATTTGGCAACCACAAAGAATTTAATCAGTTCTTGTGATTTTATCAAGAATAAAAACTTGTGAAATTTTTAGTTATAACGACTTTTACATACATTTGAAAGAAGTCAATTTAAGTAAGAAAGAAATTTTACACAATCAGTTGAGCAATTTTGTTATTATATTGAAAACAAAAAGAAACCTTATTTCCCCCCTTCTATTTTAAAGCTTATTTTCTAATTACTCATGGTATGACATTCACCATACAAACCGGAGAGGCTTAGAGATCACCTACCCTCATTTCTAATGTTTATTCATTCATTCAAAATAAAAAATAAAAAACTATATTTTTTACAACAGGGATAGAAGACTCTTTAAGAATCATGCGTCAATATGGAACAAAAGCAACTAGTGATTACTGATTATTCTGCGTATTGTCCTACCCAATTAAAATACAAGTATTTAATCTTATTTAACTTAGATCAGTAAATTGAATAATCACTTGATAATTAGTACCCTTTCTTATTCTGCCTGTTGTCTCAACTTTAACTATTAAACGATGTTCTCCTGATGTTATTTGAACAATAAGCAGGTTCAATTCTCCTTTTAGTTCATTGCATTTGGAGTATATTTTCCTTCAAATACTAAATAATGCAATTATAAATTAGTACTTTTTATAGGGTAGGTCTTGGATATAGTTCAAATCAAAATAAAAAAATTAAGAATAGAGAAAGAATTAAGAAATACTTATGCTTATTTTAAATTCTCATACCTTTATTCAACATATATTGAGCAAAAAATATTGAAAACAAAATAACAGAAAAAAATTGTTTGAAAGCAAACAAAAAAGTGGTCATTTCTTAATGTCGAGGGGAGATGATCACCTAATACAGCAATGGGAGAAGTGAATTTAATTTTTAGAAAAGAACACACTTCATACAGTTGATATGAAAAACTAAAAATAGGCTGTAACGAATGAATTTTATCTTGAAAATAAGTAAAAATAAATCTAGCCAATAAAATTTAATGAGCAGATTTAATCAATCCCTTTAAAAAAAAAAAAAAAATCACATACATGTTACACATTCCATCCAGTCATCGCTTTCTATGTTTTCTGAAGTTTCTAATATACCTCTTATTTTCTTAAACAAAGACTTACCCTAGTTAACTCAGAGCAGAGTTAATAGCAAAATGGAAAATAAAAATTAGTTACGTTTATTATATGTACCTTTTAAATTTTTTTTATATAATGGGAGACCTTCTCTTTTTTTCCTTATTTCTGTTTCTCCGAATCAAATAAAACCTCAATAAAGTTTATAGAACTATTAGTAGTTGTTCAAAATTTTTCATCGATAAAAATTACTGTTTTGTACGTATGCATATTGACTTGTTTGTTACCACTAAATACGTGAATCAATATATATGATTATAAGTATTTTTTCCCTCTAAATTGACAGAGATCGAAACCAAATTGGTAGTATTAATAATTTAGAAGTTTTAAGTGTTAAAATGATTTAATTTGCGAAACGGTTTTGACTTACACCCATTTGCGATTCTACATTTCTTTCTAGGCAACTAAAAATGTATGGTACAAATACTTTTGGTAATTATATACCAACATCAAAAGTACTTAAGTACTTATACAGCAGTGTTAAATACATAAAAAGTTACAAATCAAAATTTATGCAGTTTAAAATAAAATAACTTCCAAACTATGCGTCGTACAGGTTAAAATCTTATACCGATACAGCAATTCGATGTATCGAAAAGGGAATATGTTCAAAATAAGGTATTAAATATTTCTGAAACAGTAAATAATAAACTGATCTTGATTTAATTTGAATTCGTTTTATCTGATTAAATTAATCCTAAAAAATTCACAGAGTCTAAAACTATTTTCGTCTGCACAGCAATGTATTTAACCACAAGAGCTTTTATAGTTTCTGATCTATTATTTACATCGAAGTGGATGATATTTTATTCGATTAAATGTAAAATAATATTTCGGAACAACATGGCTTTTTTCTAGATAGCAAAGTGTAAGTCACCCCGTCCTCCCCGTAAGCTCTAGATTTTGATAGCAGCTCATATTGGGAGAAGGTAATTTTTTTAAAATTCATTTCATTAGCTTGGGAGACATGGCCTGAAGTTACATTAAAATCACCTCTTGCCTGAACTATTGGGGTATTGCTACGCATTTTGAGTGTCAAGAATCCTAACTCATAGAAAACATTTTGCACAGAGAAAATAAGCATTTTTAAAGTTTAAGAGGTTTTTTTTGTTTTTTAACAAGAAAAAATTACAATTAATAACATCTTTTGTAGGACATGACATATACTGTGATGTATATACTGTGAAACTATTGAAAGTCTGAGTTTTGATGTTTCATATTTTTAAAGTTAAAAAGGCTCCTTCAAAATTTTCTCATTTTATAAACCCTTCCTGTAAAGAGATAGGGATTCCGATTTCAATAAATGTTAAAGAATACAACTTAAAAAAAAAAAAATTTAATTTTAAAAACTTATGAAGGAGCTAATACTACACTTACTAATGCCAACTGGTATAATTTGAGTATTGTAAATTAAAATGAATTGTTATCGTATGTTAAAATGAAAAATTAAAATGCGCATAAATTAAACTAAAAATGTAATCTAACATTAAAGCCATTGAGAACTTATTAGTTAAAAATCATAAGAATATTAAGCACAAATATTTTATAAAATTTTTAATTAGACATTTATAATTATAGCAAATCAGAATATAAGCTTAGAGTTCAAAATTAGCATTCAATCGTTTAATATTCTGAAACAAGATTGATACTGAAAATAATACCCAGTTACACACTGTAAAAAAAAATTTCTTTAAAAATCATTGCACAATGTTAATAAGAAATTAGTAATAATTAATAAATAATTAATAACTTAGCTCGCATAACATAACAGAAATTTAATTAAATAACTACAAACAAAAATTATTAACTAAGTTAAGTTATAATTAAAAGACATTTATGGGTTTTAAAACACCGTTTACAGTAAGTGTTAAATATGAAATTACTTTATTTAATTTTTATAAATGGTCTGAAATTAAATAATTTTTGCGTAAACCAAAAGTAACTTTTCGAAAGTTTAAGAAAATATAGTATTTTCTTAATATAAGTATTTTGCAATTAAAAAAAAAGAAAAAATCTCTGCGTGGGCGATAAAGGATACTCGTCAAGCAACCCTCTCCAAGTTTCATCTTTGTTCCTCACCCCAACTCCGATTTTGACAATTGAAGATTGATTGAGGATTAGGACTGCACACACACAGAGGGGGACTTGGGTTTGTGACGAGATAGCTGGAACATGATACCTCATGTCAATGAGAAGAGAGACCTACCTAGAAGCGAAATCAGTATATTCTTAGTAGTGGTGGGGGGTAATAATTGAGGCAATTACTAATCACCGTAAAAAGGGGCAGTAAAAAGAGATAAAATTCTCTTCATTCACTCCACTGTGTACCAGCAAGATTTGATTAATTATTAAACTATAACACCTGTTCAGAGCAACAAATAAACAAGAAGTCCCTATTGAAGAGACTATCTATGGAATTCTTATCTTCTTAACTGAAAATTTCTTTCTAGTTGGTGACACGTTTCTTAAAAATAAACGGACTTTTTTTCATTTCTGTACTTCTCTTTTATTTAATTAGAAAACATGAAACAATTTAACATTAGTTTCATGTAAAATTATTTGTTTTCTCGATTTTTTATTCGTATATGCAGTACTTTATATATATATATATATATATATATATATATATATATATATATATATATATATATGTACAAAGTACTGCTTATACGAATAAAAAATAGAGAAAACAAATAATTTTACATGAAACTAATGTTAAATTTCCTCGTTTAAATGAATATTTGTATAAATCATATATAGTTTAAATTTTCATTTATAAAACTTCACAATGACTGATGGAACTTCCATTTCAGCAAAATTGATGTAATAATCGATTACTTACATTAATTGTTAAAATAGCGATTTTTTTAAAAAAATAAACAGCATTGAAAATAGCAATAAACTGCATTTTTCTTTTGTAAGTAGGAATATTACTTTTTGGAAGGTAGTTGATCAATGTTATTTTCCAACATGTTTGTAACAGAAAAATAAAGGACTAACTTTAGAATAAGAATTTAAGGTCGAAAGAAAGTTGTATTTGAATTTTCTTCATCGATACTAGAGATAAATAAAAATATCTTCCATTTTGCCCTTTTGTATGCAATATAACATAAAAGAAAAGGCATTTTTTAAAAAAAAATATTCCGTAATCGTCATATCGAGCTTTTACTGTACTCTTTTAATTCAATTTCTAGCTAATTTAATCGTGAGCTAATTTTCAAAATCCCGCTAATGATTTAAATATATAGGTATAGTAAGGTATAATAAAGCGGGCAAACATTAAGGTATAATAAAACGGGTATAAAATAAAGTGAACTAAAATTTCATATTCGGAAAAAAAAATTAACTTTAGAAATGGACAGGACATTTTTCTTTACTCTGACAGATAAGGAAACTGATACTTCACGATTCTAGATTGAGAAAAGTATGTAGTATTTTACAATCCTTTGTCCATGAATCCATCTTTACAGCTTTTAACTGAAAAAGATGATTTGAGTCAGTTAGGGGGGTTATTACTAAATCATTTTTCTCATTTATGAAGCAGGAAACAGCCTTTCATACTTTTAATATGAATGGAAAGTGTCTTTAGCCTTAGGTATGATAAGACATGTGACAATAACAATGATTCATAACAATGTAGCGAAGTATGTTACCTCAAACAATTTTCTACCTTATGGGGGTGGTCATCAATTCGCAGATGCTGTTCTGAGAAATTTTTATTTAAATTAACTCATTTCTGAGAAAATAAAGATATTCTTGAGGAGACTGAAACACAAGTGATTGAATTTCCCTCCTTACATTGAATTCCTTTAACAGATTAACAATTTCAAGAATGAGACAATCGCTCATTTTTTTTTTTTTGATTGGAACTTATTAAATGTTTTGTTAACCTCATAGACTTTTAAAAAAGAAAGTTTTCTCTTTTATTTGAGTTTTTATGATTTCTTCAATTTATTACTGGTCCTCATTTAACACTTTCTCTAGCTTATCTCAACTTTTGACCGCACTCCCACCGAAACTTCCGAGAACATATTTTAAACGTTATAGCGACCCATATTTTCATGGTCAAAAATCTAAATAGAATTTAAAAAAAGTGAGGTTATTTAAAGAAAGTTAATTTTGTGTTAGATTTCATAGCTTAAACTATTTTTTGCGCTAACTAATTAACTTAGTTAAAGACAGAGTACAAAACCCTTGTGTTATAATGCGTGAAAATCCGACAATTTTTAGAATATTTTTTTTTTCATGTTCACTGCATAAAGCCTGGTACATTTCTATTATGTTTCGCTTTTATTATGTATGTTTCGTCAAATATTACAAAATTAAGCTATATTGTTTCAATGATATGGTTGCAAAAGTAAAATTTTCGGAATGGAATATTTTATTTGAATCATTTGTAAGCCATAGCTTTATCCACAAACTTATTTTCGAGGCGAAAATGGAATTCGCAAATAAAAGAAGAAAATTGGAAGAGCATAAAAAATATGAATGAAAAATTTGACTTCGCCGTAAGCATGTTCAAAATTACGCATTATTTTTCCACAAAATCCTCAGTTTTATTGCAAAGAAAAAAATGTAAAAAACTAAAATAAACATCAAAATTAAAAATAATTAAAAATGCATTTAAATTACTTTAAAGATATTACTAAAAATTGTTAGTTTCCTTAGTATCTGGTATTATCCATATAACTTTAGATATTTAACAGATTTTAAAGCAGGAAAAAGTAATAAAATAGAATATATGTGTACCTGGTAGACAGTACTTCTTCAGAGAATACACTGTCTACAAACACACAGGAGCCTTTCTGTTGTCAGTGTAAAAATCAAAACTGACACTGCCCCTATCCATATAAGCTATCTTTGAAAATTACAAATTACATTTCTAATTACATTTAAAAATAAAAAGATCATTTTCAATAAGACGGAGAATAATATCAAATCAAAAGTGTTATAAGATTTTATTTGCGAAAAGTTATTTCTCTTAAACACAAATATTAATGTTGGAGATGAACTTTTAGATAGTACATTTGAAGACTTTTTTTGAAGATTTATATCATTTATAAATTGCTTCAATGAAACAATCCGAAACTTAATTTTATTTTTACACGAATATTCAATGCTACTTAATTGAATTCTAATAATAACTGTTTTTCTTAAATATTTGAATGAAATATTTAAATTTTAAAGGATTGTGACAAAATTCTGTAATGCTTGTTGAGCTTTATAGAACTTTTCCTTTGGCATAATTAGCCCCAAAGACATGTCATTCTTGGAAAGAGTAATTATCATTGATTAGAGCTTCAAAGTATGTAATACCCCCAATGATTTCTTATAGTTTGCAAGATGCAGGAAAAGAATTGTGGGGGGTGGGGATAGGTTATGACTAGACACGAGTGACAATAGTTATGATTAAGTGTCCAGGCTTGACCAATGGGAGGCAGTTTTTTTAAGAGCATCTATTGTTGCAGCAAAAGTACATAACTGTTACTTTATAATTGCAGTATTCACTTCGGTGTTGTACGGCAAGTTCGTGACTTTGTTTCTTAATAGTTATACTTGCAGAAAAGTGAAGTTACTTTGCTTGGTGAAAACTTGGTGTAGAGAATTTTTTAAGATTTTTTGAAGAATTTTTAGGAACATTAACGATGTCTCTGCTCAGGGATATTAAGTAAGTTTACTTTATTTTTTATTAATTTATTTATTGATTAATTAAGGATTTTCATTCTTCGATCTCTATTTCATTTAATACGTTTTAATTAGAAGAAAAATGTGGCTTACGGTTATGGTTCATCTGAGTCTGAATAAGTTTTAGTATTTGAAATCGTTGAATAGATTTGAAAATATAAGATTGATTTATTTAAATAATTCAGAAATTAATTTAAATATCTCATTTCTCCCACTCTTCCTTTTAATACTTTTTTTAAAAAATATGACAATGTAATTTTAATTTAATGTAAGATTTATTCGATTAAATAATTTGTTTTTGAACTCTGCGAAAAATTTTTTATAGCTGAAATGGATTTCGGTTTTTAAAGCATTTATTTATTTGTTTTATGAATTATTTTAAGTTGTGGTATCAGGATTCTGTATTGAAACGTCAGAAATTACTTTAAATATCTCATTTCCCTCACTCTTCCTATTAATACTTCTTTAAAGCAAGTAAAAAATGCATAGTGTAATTTTAATTTAATGTAAGATTTATTTGATTAAACAATTTGTTTTTAAAGAAAAGAGCTTTTTTTAAATTTTATTAAGTTTATTGCTGAAATGGATTTCGGTATTTAAAGTATTTATTTATTTGCTTTATAATATATTTTGTTCTGTGGTATCAAGAATAAATGAATTCGGCCTTGAAGTGCCTAACTCCACGAATAGTTCTCTATTTAAATTCAATAAACCTAATTTCCCTAAAAGTAGTTTGTTAATTAGTGTTAGTTAAAATTCATTTCATTAAATATTTATTTTTTGGTATGAGGAATTAGGTGATTTTTCATTTAAACGTCCGAAATTATATATCATTTCTTCTCTCTTTTGTAATACTTTTTTTACCAAAGTAAATATAATAGAGTGTATTAAATTATTTGTTTTTTTTTTTCTCCTGAAAGTGGTTTTTAGTTAAACTTAATTTAGTTTATTGATGATATGGGTTTCGTTATTAAAAATATTTATTAATAAATTTTATTCTATGGTCTCAGGAATCAGTTGATTCTGCAACGAAGCCCCAGAAATTACTCTAAATATCTCAGCTTTTCCATGCTTTTTAAATTCCTTTTCTTGAGAAGTAAATGTGATATAATGTAATTTTAATTAAATATAAGATTCAGTTGATTAAATTATTTATTTTTTACTTAACAAACAGTTTTTTTAAAATTTTTATTTAATTAATTTGATTGCTGAAATAGATTTTATTATTTGAAATTTTTATGAATTTGTTTTACAAAATGTTTTATTCTGTGGTATCAGGAATCAGTTGATTTTGCATTGATATTTGTTGTAAGACTTATTTGATTAAATCATTTGCTTTTGAACTCAATGAATAATTTTTTTAAAGTTTAATTTAGTTAAGTTTATTGCTCAAATGGATTTCATTATTTAAAGTATTTATTAATTTATTTTATAAAATATTTTATTCTGTGGTATCAGGAATCAGTTGATTCTGCATTGAAGCGACAGAAATTTCTCTAAATGTCTCTTTTATTCCTCTCTCACTTTTAATACTTTTTTTTTATCTATGTAAATTCGATATAATTTAATTTAAATTCAATGTAAGATATATTTGATTAAATTTTTTTTATACTCCACGGAGGGTTTTCTATAAAATGTTTTTTAGTTAATTGCTTAAATGAATTCATTTATTTAAAGTATTTATTAATTTATCTTGTAAATATTTTATTCAAAATATCAGTAATCAGTTGGTTCTTCTTTGAAATAACAGAAATTACTCTAAATATCTCATTTCCTCCTCTCTTACTTTTAATATTTTTCTTTAGCTAAAGATATGATATAATTTAATTAAAAACTAATGTAAGATATATTTAATTAACATGATATATTATGTTTTGGAACTTCACAAAGAGCTTTTTTTAAATTTAATTAAGTTAATTGCTGAAATGGATTTCGTTATTTACAGCATTTAATAATTTATTTTATTAAATATTTTGTTCTGTGGTATCAAAAATCAGTTGATTCGGCCTTGAAGTGACAAAAATTACTCTAAATATCCCAGTTCTTCCTCTCTCTATTCTTAGTACTTCTTTTATCAAAGTAAATTTTTTATACTCCACGAAGAGTTATTTTTTTCAAATAAATTTTGTTCATTTAGTTACTTAATTGAATTTTGTTATTTATAGTATTTATTAGTTAATTTTATAAAATATTTTATTCCAAGTTATCAGGAATCATTTGATTCTGCTTTGAAACGACATAAATTACTTTAAATATCTTATTTCTCCCTCTCTCACTTTTAATATTTTTCTTTAGTAAAGTAAATGTGATATAATGAAATTTAAATTTAATGTAAGATATATTTGAGTAAATTGTTTGTTTTAGTGCTCCATGAGAAGGTTTTTTAATTAAATTTATTTTAGTTTATTACTTATGTATTTTGTTATTTAAAGTATTTATTATTTTATGGTGTGGTGTCTGGCAATAATTGATTCTGCATTGAAGTGAATTGACAAAAATTACTCTAAATGTCTCAGTTCTTTCTCTCTCCTTTTTAATACTTTTTTTTAAGCAAAATAAATGTGACAAATGTAATTTAATTTTAATGTAAATATTTTTTGATTAAATGATTTGTTTTTGTACTCCACGAAGTGTTTTTTAATTAAATTTTTTGTTCTTTAATACTTAAATGTATTTCGTTATTTACAAGATTTATTAATTTATTTTATAAAAAAATTTTGTTCTGTGGTATTAGGAATCAGTTGATTCAGTATTGAAGCGACAGAAATTGCTCTCAAACATATTTAAGTTCTTCCTCTCTCTCTTTTAATGCTTTTTTTAGCGAAGTAAATATGACACAATGTAATTTTAATTTAATGTCAGATTTATTTGATGAAATCATTAGTTATTAATGCTCCCAGAAGAGTTTTTTATTTAAAATTTCATAATTAAAATGATTATAAATGACAATTGCTTTGAATAGAGAGCATTAATTCATTAAGAAGTTTTTTATACTGCAATTTCTGTATTCTTTTGCACTTAGGTTATTTAAATGAAAATTGTCTGTCAGAGAAGGAATTACCTATTCAAATTGAGATTTTCCTATTTTGTTTTTCCTAATAATGGGAATGAAGTATATAACATCTATTGATATAGATTAGATGAAAAATAAGTCATTTTTAATATGTGGGAAGAGTAAAATGTTGCATGATTTAATTTTTTATTCCTTTAATATGAATTTTATTAATTAATTTAAAAAAAGTTTTGTTAAGAGATTTAATTTTTTTCTCTGGCTTTATTTGTATAAGATAACATAATTTTGTCATAGTCAATAGTAGGCAGTCCTGTAGCAGTTGGCTAATTTGGTTTAATATTTATTCGTTCAAAGTTACTATTTTGATTCTTTTAAATTAATAAATTCTGAATTAGTTTTGCTATTTTAAATATGTGGTAATGTTAAAATTTTGCCAAATATTTTTTTGTGAATAAACTTTCTTTATTTTATTTGCGAAAATGGATATTAAAAAAGTGATTACTTTAGACACTTTTACCTTTAAAAATTTGAGTTTCTTTACATTTGAAAAATTAATGGGTCAAAGGCTTATAGAATTTTTTTTTTGCAATTTAATCTTTTTTGAAAAAAATTAGTAATTTTTATTCAGAGACATTGGAATATAGAAAGAGATTTAATCCCATTAATCTTGAATTCAGCTGTTTATAAATAGAAAATTTTGATCCAATTATGTCAGAAAATATTAATTTACGTCAAATTTAATTTGATAATTTGTAATTGATAACGATAAAATATTATAATATGCGATTTGATTTTTCAAAAATAATATTTTCAATATTAATTATTTTTCAAAATTCAGTTAAAATGTAAAGAATCATAGATGTGTAAAAGAGGGGTAAAATATGTACACTAATTTATTGATATATCACGTACTCCAAGAATAGCGCCAAGCATGTCCTTAGGCTGTGAAATGCTGTAGTGAAGGAAAAGGTTTTCTTCTTCATGGATGGGTTTTACTGATTTTGTTACGATATTATCGTTTGTGAATATTTATTGTGCCCACATATTTTTTGATATTCATCTTGTGTCAATATTTATCAATATTTAGCTTATGTTATCATTTTTCGAAATAGACATATATCGTGAGAATATCTTTTAAATACCGTTCTCGCGATAACGACGCGATTATCGACGTTTCACGAGACATCGACTCATCGAACTATTAGCACCGAATTTGTCTGTGAATAATGAGTCCTAAGTTTAAAGATCCATCGTACCCTGTTAGGATTAACTGGATTATCTTAACTGAAGAAAAAGATATTTTTCACAGGGAAAAAACACTGTTTAAGAAACCATTTCTGTTTCTCGCCGTTACCCACTCACTGTAAAAAAATCCCATTATTGCAGACTTTCTCTGTATATTTGCAAAGCAGTTTTCAGTTTTCTTTACCGTATAATCACTCTTTCTCTTTCATATCATTTTACGATTAAGTATAGAAATTAGTAGAGAAGTATCGAAAAATACTTGCTCTTATTTTTCAGGAAATATTTAATAATAATAACATCGTATAAATAAAACTGCGATCCAATTTTACTTTTAAATCGATACTTTAACAATGCATTTCTTTAATATATAATTTTCTGGCACATTTGTTTACCATACATTTTCATTCTGGTAGGCCTCTATAGTTTAAAGTTTTTTACACTTATTTATTATTTCAATAACTTTTTAAAGATGAAAAAGTCTAAGATTTTCTTCATACTGAGACGATTAGAGCTCCGGTAGCATAGAGTACTCTTTGAGATGTCCCTGGTTCGAATCTCAGCGTCGCGAAGAATGGTCGTACGAATGGTGCTCTCGGCATGCACTGACCACAATGCTGGCATAAATTTTTCGTAGAAGTTTTTATTGCAATAGCAGAATTTTTTGAAATAATAGTACTTATCTGGTGAAAAAACAAGCGCCTGTTTTTTCGAGAAAATGAAAAAAAGCCGTATTTTGGGGTAGAGCTCACTTCTACTCGGACATTATTCCAACGCCCTACCAAGCAAGCAGACTATTTCGCCCTTATAAATTGTTATATATTAGTTTATGTAACCACATAAATTTTATGGAATCATTTATTTAATTAAGGTGAATTAGCGATTTTACAGTATATATTATTACAAAATTTCCAGTATATAACTTTTGTCCCGAAATGTTTTTTACAGTAAAACGCGCAGCCAAACTGATTTCCAGTACTCTTTACCGTAATTAGTTTCGGATTTTTTTGCAGCGTAATTTATTAATACCATTGTTGATACATTATTTTTTATGAAGTGTTATGATTTAATTGTTTACATTTTTTTTCTTTAGAATCTCAGCACCTGTTAGACCCGTGCAGCAGACAAAGAGAAAGGCAGTTGAAGATATTGCTACTAAAAACAGCAAGAGTATGAAGAGAGATCCCGAAGCAGAGAAACTTCAGCAAACTCCCAGGTGCCGATTTTTTCCAAAGTGCCGCATGGGTCAAAAGTGCCACTTCCAGCATCCAACCTGCAGGTATAATGCCGCATGCAGAAATCTGAAATGCATCTACCGACACATTGGTCCCAGAAAAATAGAGCTCTTCGAGAACAAGGAGAACGAGCAACCCAACAGTTTCCGATTGCTGCTCGAGAAATTAGAAAAGCAAAAGCCTAATCCATACAAATGGGTAAAACCTAAAGATGTTGGTGCAAAAAAAGATGTACCATAGACGCAGAAAATTGATGGATAAAATAGGTATTTTAACGAACGCGATTTTAATTCACCAATCAAATCCCGTATCCATCTTTGCACACGATGAAAGCAAGAGTACGAGGTCTCTGCAATGAATGAGGAAAATGTTATTTGAATAATGTTGTATGAATTAGGTTGAAGAATATATAAAAGCAGATTTGTATAGTACGTTAGGTTTCTATTTTTTGGTACTGTAGTTATTCAAAAATTCATTTTGTTTCTGATTTATTGCTTTATTTACATTTTTTTTAATTTGCAAGATTTGACACTGTAGTCTTTATTCACTTACCGAAAAAAAAAGTTTATTAGCTAATCTTTTCTAGCGCGAGATTAACATTCTTGCCACATTTAAACATACAGATTATTCAGTCTAAAAGAATTTTTGCTTAAAGTATACATATTATGTTAATTCCAAACTGCAATAATATTAAATTTCCCAACCTTACATAGAAGTTTGTTAATTATTTTAGTACTCATCAAAGTTAAAAATGTCCCATAACCAACAGTGTTACAGGTTTAAATCTGAGAATTATTTAGTGTTGTATATTATTCCTAAAAAAATACGTAAGTTGAAGTTGGTGTTTATTTTTTTTTAATTTTATATTAATTAAAATGGGAGAATTTTTTACTGTTGCATTTTAATCGGAAAATCATTCCATGAGTTGATATTATGCTTTGTTGTTATTTAACAATGAATGAAATCTTAGTTTCATTATAATCCGAGTCTTTCTGAGTTACTTGTTTTAAAAATATAACTATTCTTTATCCCCAATTCACATCTAACTCTACTGTAGGAAATTTGAGTAGTAAAAGTTAGAATTCCAATTTTTTTAAATGTTAATTCAAAGAAAAAGAAAGAAATTCCATGATTTGAGTTTTTATGTTTTTTAATTCTTTTTTATAAAGTAATAAAACGCAGCAATTAATATATTAATATCATAATTTTTTATAAAGTATAATGGAAGTGAGTTTTAAAATATTAATAGTGCTAAAAAAGACCTAAACGGTTTAATTAAATTTAACACAAAACCGACTATAAATGTTTATAAAATGTGTTGCTTGTAAATTTTGAATGCTGCATTAAGTGTTCAGTACTTCGATACATTTTGAAGTTCAACAAGCATGCAAACTCTAAAAAGGTTAGATGTTTCACACAGCTGAGGAGAGAAATTCATGGGATAATAACTCACAGAAAAATCAACAAATTTAAGAAACTCTATTTGCGATTGACAGATTACCTTATAACAAAATGGGTTATACAAAAAATTAAGTGAAAAAACACTCTATTCTTAAACTTGCTTTCTGAAAAATTAGTCAAGCACAAAAAAGTTAATAAATTTTTATGATTTTCTTAATGTATTTTATCAAGAATAAAAACTTGTGAAATATTCAGTTATAACGACCTCTACATCCATTTAAAAGAAGTCAATTTAAGTAACAAAAAATTGTATACAATCGGATGAAATTTTATTTTTATTCAATTAAAATAAAAAAGAACCTTATCCCCCCCCTGTATTTTAAAACTTATTTCCTAATTATTCATGGTATGACATTCACCATACAAACCGGGAGAGGGATGTTCATTCATTCAAAAAAGGAAACTTATTTTTTACGACAGGGGTAGAAGACTCTTTAAGAATTATGCGTCAATGAGGAACCAAAGCAACTAGTGATTATTTTGCGTATTATCCAACCTAAGTAAAATACAAGTAATTACTCTTATTTAAGTTAGATCTGTAAATTGAGTAATTACTTGATAATTAGTACCCTTTTATTTTCTGCTTGTTTTCTCAACTTTAACTATTAAACGATATTTCCCATATGTTACTTATACAATAAGCAGGTCCAATTCTCCTTTTAGTTCGCCGCGTTTGGCATATACTTTCATTCAAACGCTAAATAATGCAATTATAAGTCAGTGCTTTTTATAGGGGGGGGGGGGGTCTTGGATATAGTTCAAACCAAAATAAAAATATTAAGAATAGAGATAGAAGAAATGTTTATGCTTATTTTAAATTCTCATACATTTATTCAACAAATATTGAGCAAGAAAGAATAATATATTGAGAACAAAATATCAAAAAAACTTTTTTTTTTCAGAGCAAATAAAAAGTGGTCATCTCTTAATGTCGAGGAGAGATGGTCGTCTAATACAGCGATGGAAAAAACGAATTTAATTTACAGAAAATGACACATTTCATACAGTTTATATGAAAAACTTAAAATAGGCTGTAAGGAATGAATTTTATTTTGAAAATAAGTAAATATAAATCTAGCAAATAAAATTTAATGAGCAGATTTAATGAATTACTTAAAAAAATAAATCATATTCTGTGCAAAGGGTTTTAAAACTTATACATTTTTCCTGGAGACATAGCATACATCTTACACATTTCATCCAGTCACCGTTTCTTATGTTTTCTAATGTTTCTAATATAACTCTTATTTTCTTAAATTAAGACTTACCCAAGTCACCTCTGAGCAGAGTTAATATTAAAATAGAAAATAAAAATTAGTTACGTTTATTATATGTACCTTTTATATTTCTTTTATATAATGGGAGAGATACACATTCTCTTGATTCTTTTTTCATTATTAATGTTTCTCCGAATCAAAAAAAGTACTGTTTTGTACATATGCATATTGAGCTGTTTGTCCCCGCTAAATAAGTGAATCAATAGATATGATTATACGTATTTTTTTTCTCTAAATAAACAGAAATAGAAGCCAAATTGGTAGAATTAATAATTTAGAAGTCTTAAGTGTTGAAATGATTTAATTTACAAAAAGGTTTTGACTTACACCCGTTTGCGATTCTACATTTCTTTCTAGGTAACTAAAAATGTATGGTACAAATACTTTTGGTAATTATATAGCAACATCAAAAGTGCTTATGCAGCTGTGTCAAATATATAAATAGGTACAAATCAAAATTTATGCAGTTTAAAATAAAATTACTTCCAAACTGTGCGTCTTACAGGTTAAAATCTTATTTGGTTTCAGCAATTCGTTGTATCGAAAAGGGAATATGTTCAAAATAAGATATTAAATATTCCTGAAACTGTTAACAATAAAGTAATCTTGATTTCATTTGAATTCGTTTTATCTGATTCAATTAATTCTAAAAAAGTTCACAGGATCTAAAACTATTTTCGTCTGCACAGCAATGTATTTAACCACAAAAGCTTTTATAACTTCTGATCTATTAGTTGCATCGACGTGGATGATATTTTATTCGATTAAACGCAAAATATTATTTCGGAACAATATGGCTTTTTTATCGATAGCAAAGTGTAAGTTACACCCTCCCCTCAGTAAGTTCTGGATTTTGATTGCACCTCATATTGGGAGAAGGTAAATTTTTTTTAAATTCATTTCATTTGTTTAGAAGGCATTTCCTGAAGTTATATTAACCCTTTATATCACCGTGTTGCATATCTGCAACATACACAAAAAGCCTGTGTCTTTGCCCCAACAAATTTTGAAGGACAATTTCGGCGATTGTCGGCCAAAACCAGTGGGCCAAGATGAAATTGGGCACTGACCTAATTGGGCTAACAAAAGAATCAGATGCAAATACCCAAAATGCAAAGAATTAACACAAACTATTTGTGAGAAATGTGGAATAGGACTTCGTTACAACAAAAGTAACAACTGTTTTAAAAATTTTCATATGAATTAAAATTTTTGAATCTTTCAATCTTAGTGCCATTTTTCACAATGTTGCAGGAATGCAACAAGCACTTTTTGTCATTTTGCATAAGGGTGCAGAAATGCAACAATAAATTTTTTTCCTATAATTTTTCTTATTTTATGTTGTAAATTTTTTTATTATTTTTTACATGCTTAGAATGATGTATTCTAATGTATGAGTAATTTTTATTAAAATCCGAGATGTTGAGATATAAAGGGTTAAAATCGCCTCCTTGCTGAACTATTGGGAGTATTGCTACTCATTTTGAGTGTCAAGAATCCTAATTCATATAAAACATTTTGCACAGAGAAAATAAACATTTTTAAAGTTTAAGAGTAATTTTTTTGTTTTTTAACAAGTTAATTTTCAATTAATAAAATCTTTTGTGGCATATGACATATACTGTGATGTAAATACTGCGAAACTATTTAAAGTCTAAGTTTTGATGTTTCATGATTTTAAAGTTAAAAAGGCTCCTTCAAAATTTCTCATTTTATAAACCCTTCCTGTAAAGAGAAAAGGCTCCCGATTTCAATAAATGATATAAATGCTTTTTTTTCTCGATTTCCATGAGCATTTTTAATAAATTATAATACATTTTGTGAGAACATTGATTATATAAACTTTATTATTGGTTATTGACAGATTTCCCTGATATTTACAAATTAGGAAATCATTCTTATAAGACTTATGCAAAAATTTAATTTTCACGCATGGTTGTGATTGAAAAATAATACAAATTCAAATATAATCCTAATATTCACAAATATATTTTTAATAAAATAGTAGTTTAAATGTAAGTAAACGAATAAATAAATTAAGAGTGTATTGATAAAAAAATAACTTGAAACGATAATGAAAACTTTTAATGGTAAAAAAACTGAAGATTCCTCGAAATTTTCTATAAAATGTTGATGAAAATCACTATAATAAAGCAAAATCATATTGCATGTAAATTAAACGAAATAACTAAAATTAAAGGAAATTAACATTAAAATCATTAAATTATAATAAAATAATGAAAAAAAATATGGTTTTATAAATAGCATAGGATAGATAAGCAAGGAATAATTTGGTAAAATTACTAAACCTTTTCTAAAATCATTAATTTTTATTCAAATAAACAATAGCGTTTAGAGGTTTTAAAGAATACAGCTTAAAAAAAATTAATTTTAAAATCTTATGAGGGAGCTAACACCACACTTACTTATGCCAACTGGTATAATTTGAGTATCATAAATTAAAATGAATTGTTATCGTATATTAAATTGAAAAATTAAAATGCGCATAAATTAAACTAAAAATGTAAACTAACGTTAAAACTATTGAGAACTTATTAGTTAAAAATCATAAGAATATTAAACACAAATATTTTGTTCTATATTATAATTCTAATATAATTATAATTCTTAAACTATACTCCTAACACCTGTTCAGAGCAACAAATAAACAAGAAATCCTATTGAAGAGACTACTTATCGAATTCTTATCTTCTTAACTGAAAATTTTATTTAGTCGGTGAAACATTTCTTAAAAACACTGTTTTTTATGCTTGTTTGTTTGTATATATATATATATATATATATATATATATATATATATATATATATATATATATATATATATATATATATATATATATATATATATATATATATATATATATATATATATATATATATATATATATATATATTATATATATATACTTTGAAAACAAAGCCTATTATTTCTAATCAGACATTATCCATATAAGCTATCTTTAAAAATTGTAAATTACATTTTAAAATAAAAGATCATTCTCAATAAGATGGAGAATAATATCAAATCAAAAGTGTTATAAGATTTTATTTGCGAAAAGTTATTTCTCTTAAACACAAATATTAATGTTGGAGATGAACTTTTAGATAGCACATTTGAAGACTTTTTTTTGAAGGTTTATATCATTTATAAATTGCTTCAATGAAACAATCCGAAACTTAATTTTATTTTTACACAAATATTCATTGATACTTAATTGAATTCTAATAATAACTGTTTTTTTTTAAATATTTGAACGAAATTCTTAAGGGATTGTGACAAAATTCTGTAATGCTTGTTGAGCTTTATAGAACTTTTCCTTTCGCATAATTAGCTCCAAGGATATGTCATTCTTGCAAAGAGTAATTATCACTGATAAGAGCTTCAAAGTATATAATACCCTGAATGATTTCTTATACTTTGTATGTTGCGGGAAAAGAATTGCGGGGGTGGGGAGGTTATGACTTGACAGAAGTGACAATAGTTATGATTCAGTGTCCAGGTTTGACCAATGGGAGGTAGTTTTTTTTGTTATGAACATCTATTGTTGTAGCAAAAGTACAAAACTATTCCTTTAAAATTGTAGTCTTCATTTCGGTGTTGTACTGTGAGTTCGTGACTTAGTTCTTAATAGTTTTAATAGTAGAAAAGTGTAGTTGTTTGATTATAGTCTTGACGTTTGGTGTAGTGAATTTTTTATCAAGATTTTGTGGAAAAGTCTTAGGATCATTAACGATGTCTCTGCTCAAGGATATTAAGTAAGTTCTTCTTTATTTTTTACTGATTTATTTATGGATTAATTAAGGCTTTTCATTCTTCTATCTCCATTTTATTTAATACGGTCTAATTATAAAAAAAAATGTGGCTTACAGTTATGGTTCATCTGTGTCTGAATATAAGTTTTAGTATTTGAAATTTCTTAGTATTTGTAATTAGTATTTGAAATTGTTGGATATATTAGAAAATAAACTAGGAAAGTAAATTTGACTTAATGTAATTTTAATTTAATGTAAGATTTATTTGATTAAATAATTTGTTTCTAAACTCCTCCAAAAGTTTTTTAAAGTTTAATTTAGTTTATTGCTGAAATGGTTTTTGGTATTTAAAATATTTATTTATTTGTTTTATAAATTATTTCAGCTTGTGGTATCAGGAATCAATTGATTCTGCATTTAAACGTCACAAATTTACATTAAATAAACATCCATACAATTACATACATTATCTTTAAATATCTCAATTAATTTTGCCTTAAAGTGCTTAACTCCACAAATAGTTTTTTCTTATTTAAATTCAATTAACATAATTTCCTTAAATGTATTTTTTTTAATTAATGTTAATTAAAATTCATTTTATTACATATTTATTTTGTGCTATGAGGAATTAGGTGATTTTTCATTTAAACGTCCGAAATTATATCTCATTTCTTCTGTCTTTTGTAGTTCTTTTTTTTACCAAAGTAAATATTTAGATGAGAAATTGAGTGTATTAAATTATTTGTTTTTGTTCTCCTGAAAGTGGTTTTTAGTTAAACTTAATTAAGTTTGTTGATGATATGGATTTCGTTATTTTAAATATTTATGAATAAATTTTATTCCGTGGTCTCAGGAATCAGTTGATTCTGCAACGAAGCCCCAGAAATAACTCTAAATATCTCAGCTTTTCCTTGCTGTCATTTTTAATACCTTTTTTGCAAAGCAAATGTGATTTAATGTAATTTTAATTATATATAAGGTTTATTTGATTAGGTTATTTATTTTTGACCTAAGAAACAGTTTTTTTTTGTCAATTTTTTCAATTTTGTCAATTTTTTTTTTGCTGAAATGGATTTCATTATTTAAAGTATTTATTAATTCATTTTATTAAATATTTTATTCTGTGGTATCAGGAATCAGTTCATTCTGTATTGAGGTATGAGGAATTAGGTGATTTTTCATTTAAACGTCCGAAATTATATCTCATTTCTTCTATCTTTTGTAATACTTTTTTTACCAAAGTAAATATAATAGAGTGTATTAAATTATTTGTTTTTGTTCTCCTGAAATTGGTTTTTAGTTAAACTTAATTAAATTTATTGATGATATGGATTTCGTTACTTAAAATATTATTATTAAAATTTCGTCATAGTCAATAGTAGGCAGTGCTGTAGTAGTTGCAATGCGCGCATTATTATTTGTTTTAGTATTTATTCGTTCAAAGTTACTATTTTGAATTTTTCAAATTAATAAATTCTGAATTAGTTTTGTTATTTTAAAAATGTGGTAATGTTAAAATTTTGTCAAATATATTTTTTGTGAATAAACTTTCTTCATTTTATTTGCGAAAATGGATATTAAAAAAGCGATTACTTTTCGCACTTTTACTTTTAAAAAATTGAGTTTCTTTACATTAGAAAAATTATTGGGTTAAATACTTATAGAATTTTTTTTTCTTTTTTTTTTTACACATTAATCTAATCCTTTTTGAAAAAAATTAATACTTCATCAGAGACATTAGAATATAAAAAGAGATTTAATCGATTAATCTTGAATTCAGCTGCTTATAAATAGAAATTTTTGATCCAATTACGTCAGAAAATATTAATTTACGTCAAATTTTAATAGATTATTTGCAATTGATAAAGATAAATAAAATAGTATAATATTCGATTTGGTTTTTCAAAAATAAAGTTTTTATTATTAGTTATTTTTCCAAATTCAGTTAAAATGTAATGAAATTAAGAAAAAAAAATCATACATGTGAAAAAGAGGGGTAAAATATGTACTCTGATTTACTGATATATCGCGTACTCTAAGAATAGCACCAAACATGTCCTTAGGCTGTGAAATACTGTAGTGAAGGAGAAGGTTTTCTTCTTCACGGATGGGTTTTACTGAATTTGTTACGATATTATCGCTTGTCGATATTTATTGTGCCCATATATTTTTTGATATTCATCGTGTGTTTATATTCATCAATATTTAGCTTAAGTTAAAATTTTTTGCATTTACTATATATCGTGAGAACATCCTTTAAATACCATCCTCGCGATAAATTCAAATTATCGACGGCTCACGAGATATCGATACATCGAACTATTAGCTCCGAATTTGTTTGTGAATAATAAGTGAGTCCTAAATTTAAAGATGTATCGTACACAGTACGGATTATCTTAACGGAAGAAAAAGATATTTTTTACAGGAAAAAAACACTGTTTAAGAAACTGTTTCTGTTTTTCTCCGTTATCTGCTCACTGTAAAAAATTCTCGTTATTTTTGCAGACTTTATCTATATTTGCAAAGCAGTTTTTCTTACCGTATAATCACTCCTTCTTTTTCAAATAATTTTACTATTAAGTATAGAAAGTAGTAGAGAAGTATCGAAAAATACTTGCTCTTGTCTTTCAGTATAAATTAAACTGCGATCTGATTTTATTTTTAAATCAATACTTTAACTATATATTTCCTTAATATATAATTTTTCGGAAGTTAAGTTACCATACATTTTTATTCTGGTAGGCCTCTATAGTTTAAACTTTTTTACACTTACGTGTTATATTAATAACTTTTTTAAGATGAAAACAGTTTAAGATTTCCCTCATACTGGGACTCTAGAGCTCCGGTAGTACAGAGGATCTGTTGCTATGTCCCAGGTTCGAATCCCATCTTCGCGTCAACAGGTCGTACGAATGCTGCTCTCAGCATGCGCTGACCGCAATGCAGACATAAATTTTTCATAGAAGTTTCTGTTGAAATAACGGAATTTTCAGAAATAACAGTACTTATCTGATGAAAAAACAGACACCAGTTTTTTTGAAAAAAAAAAACTGTTTTTTTTCCTGTAAAATAAACAATTAATTTTAAGCCATTATTAACCAAATCACCATTCTTTAACAATATTTAGTTTGTCACACTAAAAGTATACTGAAGTTACAATGATAATACTGAAAAAAAGTTCAAAGGAACTGTTTTCCTTTATTTGAAAAATATCGTCAATTGTTAGAACGCAGGATGTTTATAAACTCCCAAAACCTAAAATTACGCAAGATATGATCTTAAGAAGTTACCTGGGGTGAACAAAACAATAGAAAAACTTTTATACTAATACATTTTTGTTTCAAATTTCTGCAAAACAAAAAAAAAAAAAACCTAAAGAATAATTTTACAACAATTTTATAATTTTATAGAAAGTTTATTTCTTTGTCTCAGGTGCTTTACTAAATTTAAAAAAATATTAAGTAAAATTGGACTAAAATTTGTGGAAGACACCTGTTCATTTTGGGTTTTATTTTAGAAAGTACAAAAGCTACATAGAAAACTGCTTGATACTTTCTACGTTTTAAAGATGTTTAACTGAGACTTGAATATAAATTAGTTGCCAAATGCGATTCATGTCAAAACTATGAAGAAAAAATGTAAAAATTTTCCAGCGCGTGTGCAGTAAAATTTTTTTTTTCATTACTCATATGTCGTGCAGTATTAAAGAATTTTTGTCAAATTTTAAAGCATACATTTTGCAATTAATTTTAAATTTCACTAAATATTCTGATTAATTTTATTGAATTTTTTTCATTGAAGTTATCGAAAACAACGTAAGACAAGAAAGATATATTTTTTTCTTATAAAATTATTAATTCTTAGTTATAACTATTTAGCTTAATTTTATAAAAATTACTATATCTCCATAAATATTTAAGCTAGGCTTACTAAAATTTGTGCTACCATTGCATAAAAGTACCAAAATAATTCAAATAATACACATTTATTATTACATTGTTTGGTTTAGGGCTTCAAAAGCATTTTTTCCGCTTGTAAGTCATTGTCAGTCCCTCAAATCTTAAAAAGCTCTTAAGTTTATTGATATGTATGAAAAATCGTATGATCTAAACACTTCTAAAGTTATGAAACAATTCGTTATGTATTTTCAGAGAAATTTGAAAAAATGTAGTAGTATAAAAGTGTTTCCATAATTTTGTCTACTACCTGTATCATTACACTTGTATTTATTAAATTTTCTTCATGCAAAATAAATTGTAAATGCTGTGAATGATAAAACTTAAAAAATAATTTCTCAATTTAGTTTACGTTGGAAAAATATTTATGACTCATTGTTGAGTTTTTTAAATTATCTTTAAAACCCCAAATTTCTCGCTAATAAGTTGAAAAAATTATATCCATTTAACTAAGCTTATAAACAGCAAATATTCCACAATCTGTGCACTGTAAAAGATTTCGGATCAAATTACAGTATAAAGTACTGCCACTCAAGGTTCCGATACTTTTTACACTGATAAATACTTTAAAATCACTTTAATTAAATAAATATTACTGTAAAATTTTAAGTACAATATTTTATGGTAAAATTGGATTGGGCTGAGGATGCACGCACAGAGCCACTCCATGATGTGATTTTTTCTCTGATGGATTCAAGAAAAATGTCATGTCAAATTAACCAAGTGGATACTAGAAATGCTGCGTACTTTGTAAAAAATTCTGAAAGGAATTTCGGTAAGAATTACTGGCACCCTTAGTGCATCATCTTCAAAATCCATTTTATTGCAAAATATGCCACGTTTTCTTGTTTTCAGTGGCGCCATCTATTTCAAAGAACACCACTTCAGCCCCACACTTCCGTCACAGCCCGTGTTAAAGGATGAACCAATTCATACATCCACAGGTCGTAATTTTGACTTAAATCAGAAAGCGATTAGTTAGAGTTTAGAGTAACTGATTTGTTATGGGAATTTGAAGGACTTAGTGCCCCGGCAGTGCAGCAGTCGCCATTTACTATACACGGGGAGTCTTCGCTAGTCTGGGATAGAGCTCACTGCTTCTCGGACATGGTTCAAACGCCTTACCAAACCAACTGACTATTTCACCTCTAATAAAATTTTATGCATTAGTTAATAGAATCACTTTAATTTAACAGAATTATTTATTTAATTACGGTGATTTAGCGATTTTACAGTAAATATTATTGCAAAATTTGCAGTATATAACTTTTGTCGGTAAATTTTTTGCTCTTAAACGCACTGGCACCCTGAGTGCCAGTACTTTTTATCGTAATTAGTTTCGGAATTTCTTACAGCGTAATTTAATGACACCATTGCTGATATATTGCTTTTTTATGAAGTGTTTTGATTTAATTGTTTATATTTTTTTTCTGAATCTCTGCACCTGTTAGACCCTTTCATCAGATAAAGAGGAAAGCGGTTGAAGATATTGCTACTAAAAACAGCAAGAGTATGAAGAGAGATCCCGAAGCAGAGAAACTTCAGCAAACTCCCAGGTGCCGATTTTTTCCAAAGTGCCGCATGGGTCAAAAGTGCCACTTCCAGCATCCAACCTGCAGGTATAATGCCGCATGCAGAAATCTGAAATGCATCTACCGACACATTGGTCCCAGAAAAATAGAGCTCTTCGAGAACAAGGAGAACGAGCAACCCAACAGTTTCCGATTGCTGCTCGAGAAATTAGAAAAACAAAAGCCTAATCCATACAAATGGGTAAAACCTAAAGATGTTGGTGCAAAAAAAGATGTACCATAGACGCTGAAATTTGGGGAGTAAAATAGGTATTTTAAAGAATGCGATTTTAATTAACAAATCAAATACCGTATCCATCTTTGCACGCGATGAAAGGAAGAGTACTCGATCTCTGCAATGAATGAGGGAAATGTTATTTGAGTAATGTTGTATGAATTAGATTGAAGAATATATAAAAGCAGATGTGTATAGTAAGCTAGTTTCTTTTTAAAAATTTCAATAAATTTTTTAATTCTTTTTTTTTGTACTGTGGTTACTTAAAAATTTATTTTGTTTCTGATTTATTGCTTTATTTAAATTTTTTTTTCCAATTGCAGGATTTGATACTGCAGTATTTATTCATTTATCGTGAAGATAGTTTATTAGCTAATCTCTCCTAGCTCAAGATTAACATTCTTGCCACATTAAACACACAGATTATTCAGTCTAGTGAATTTGTGCTTAGGATATATTATATTAATTCAGAACTGAAATAATGATAAATTTCCCGAGCCTTACATAGAATTTTGTTACTTATTTTAGCACTCATCAAATTAAAAAATGTCCCATAAGCAACAGTGTTATAAGTTTAAATCTGACATTTATTTAATGTTATATATTATTCCTATAAAAACACGTAATTTAAGGATTGTGTTTATTTTATCTGAATTAAAATAGAAGAATTTTTTAATGTTACATATTCATTGAGAAATCAATCAATGAGTTGATATTATGTTTTGTTGTTATTTAACAATGAATGAAATCTCAGTCTCATAATAATCCAAATCTCTTCAAGTTACTTGTTTTAAAAGTATAAAAATTCCTTATCCAATTCACACCAAACTCTAGTGTAGGAAATTTGAGTAGTGGAAGTTGGAATTTCAATTTTTTCAAATGTTACTTCAAGGGAAAAAAAAATTCCATGGTTTTTGAGTTTAATGTTTTTTAATTTTTTTAAAAAAAAGTATTAAAACGCAGCAATTAATATATTAATATAACGTTTTTTTATAAAGAATAATGGAAGCAAATTTTGAAATATTAATATTGCTAAAAAGACTTGAGCATTTTTATAAAATTTAACACAAAACTGACTATAAATGTTTATGAAATGTGCTGTTTGTAAATTATGAATGCTGCATTAAGCGTTCAGTACTTTTGATACATTTTGAATTTCAACAAGCATACAAACTGTAAAAAAGTTAGATGTTTCACACAGCTATGGACAGAAATTCACGGGAAATTCATGGGATAATAACTCACATAAAAATCATCAAGTTTAAGAAATTCTATTTGCGATTTGAAGGTTACTTTATAATGAATCGAAAACTGAATGCATTTTTTGATAAACTTTTATTTGTATGGGGCTATACAAAAAAGGAAAAGAAAAAACACATTACTGTTAAACTTGTTTACGGAAAAATTTGGCAAACACAAAGAATTGAATCAACTTTTATGATTTTATCAAGAATAAAAACTTGTGAAATTTTCAGTTATAAAGACTTTTACATACATTTGAAAGAAGTCAATATAAGTAAGAAAAAAATTGTGCACAATCAGTTGAACAATTTTGTTATTTTATTGAAAACAAAAAGAAACCTTATTTCCCCCCTTCTATTTTAAAGCTTATTTTCTAATTATTCATAGTATGACATTCACCATACAAACCGGAGAGGCTTAGAGGTCACCTACCCTCTTTTTTAATGTTTATTCATTCATTCAAAATAAAAAACTACTTTTTACAACAGGGATGGAAGACTCTTTAAGAATCATGCGTCAATTGGGAACAAAAGCAACTAGTGATTACTGATTATTCTGCGTACTGTCCTACCCAATTAAAATACAAGTATTTACTCTTATTTAACTTAGATCAGTAAATTGAATAATTAGTACCCTCTCATTTTCCACCTGTTCTCTCAACTTTAACTATTAAACGATGTTTTCCTGATGTTACTTGAACAATAAGCAGGTTCAATTCTCCTTTTAGTTCGCTGCATTCGGCATATACTTTCATTCAAACACTAAATAATGCAATTGTAAGTTAGTATTTAAATTGGGTAGGTCTTGGATATAGTTCAAACCAAAATAAAAATATTAAGAATAGAGATAGAAGAAATACTTATGCTTATTTTAAATTCTCATACCTTTATTCAGCATATATGGATCAAAAAATAGTGAAATATTGAAAACAAAATATCAGAAAAAAATTTCTTGAAAGCAAACAAGGAAGTGGTCATCTCTTAATGTCGAGGGAAGATAAGCGTCTAATACAGCAATAGAAAGAGATGAATTTAATTTATAGAAAATAACACATTTCATACAGTTGATATGAAAAACTTAAAATAGGCTGTAAGGAATGAATTTTATCTTGAAAATAAGTAAAAATAAATCTACCAAATAAAATTTAATGAGCAGGTTTAATCAATTACTTTAAAAAAAATAATATTTTGGGCAAAGGGTTTTAAAACTTATACATTTTGTCTGAAATCAGAGCATACATCTTACACATTTCATCCAGTCACCGTTTCTTATGTTTTCTAATGTTTCTAATATACCTCTTATTTTCTTAAAACAAGACTTACCCTAGTCACCTGAGAGCAGAGTTAATAGCAAAATAGAAAATTGAAATTAGTTACGTTTATTATCTGTACATTTTTTTTTATATAATGGGAGAAATGCACCTTCTCTTGATTCGTTTTTAATTATTGCTGTTGTTTTTTTTTTCAAGTAACTGGTTTTGAACTTGATGTGTCGGCTCAAGTGTAGTGACATATTTTTTCCGAAGTGTTTTTTTTAATTCTGAATCGAAGTTTATAGAACTATTAGCATCATCATCATCATATCTGGCTAGACAGCCCAGGGTGGGCCAGTGCTTTCCTTTGAATTCGAATCCACTTCTCTCTACTTTTGACACTTGTTCGCCAGTTTTTCTCCTTTAGAGTAAGGAAATCAGTCTCAACTAAATCCAGCCATGTCAGCCTGGGTCTACCTCTTTTCCTGTTCGTTAGGGGTTTGTGTAACAGGATTTTTTTTTTAATTTGAGTCATCATTCCTTTTGAAAATGTGAGCTGCCCAGTTCATTCGATGTATTTTAATGAGTTTCACAATATCTGGCTCTCTGTAGATTTTATACAGTTCAGTATTATATCGTCTTCTCCAAGAATTATTTATTTTTATCCCACCAAGGATAGCCCTCAAAACTTTTCTCTCAAAAATGGCAATTTTATTTTCACCAGCTTGAGTTAGGTTCCAGGTCTCAGAGCCATAGGTAAGTATTGGCCTAATTAATGTATTATAGAGTAAAAGTTTTGTACTTTTTGATAAAAGAGTGGATTTGAAAAAACGTTTTAAACCATAAAAAGCTTTATTTGAACAAATTAGACGATTCCGAATCTTATTGTCTATATTATTGTCGGCAGTAACTATTGAACCAAGGTAAGTAAAATTATGAACAGTCTGAAACCTGTGGGAACCAATCTCCAGATAGGATTCAGTAAAATTTAATTTAGCAAGTACAGGCATGTATTTGGTCTTATCGGTATTGATGATTAGTCCCATATCCTTAGCAGCAAGCTCCAAAGAAAGGAAAGCTTCTTTTTATGCAGGAACAGTTCTTGCAATGATGTCTAAATCATCCGCATACGCCAATATTTGAATAGATTTTGAAAATATGTTGCCCCTGATATTGATTTCAGCATCTCTTATAACTTAGAACTATTAGCAGTTGTTCAAAATTTATAAAATTTTTCATTGATAAAAAGTACTGTTTTGTACTTATGCATATTGACTTGTTTGTCACTGCTATATACACGAATAAATATATTTGATTAAACGTATTTTTTTGTCTAAATAGACAGAGATCGAAACCAAATTAATAGAATTAATAATTTTGATGTTTTAAGTGTTGAAATGATTTAATTTATAAAAAGGCCTTGACTTGCATTTACTTCCGATTCTACATTTCTTTCTAGGTAACTAAAATGAATAGTACAAATACTTTTAGTAATTATGTAGCAACATCAAAAGTACCTAAGTGCTTATACAGCAATGTCAAATATATTAATAGGTACAAATCAAAATTAATGCAGTTTAAAATAAAATTACTTCCAAACTGTGCGTCTTACAGGTTAAAATCTTATTCGGTTTCAGCAATTCGTTGTATCGAAAAGGGAATATGTTCAAAATAAGATATTAAATATTCCTGAAACTGTTAACAATAAAGTAATCTTGATTTCATTTGAATTCGTTTTATCTGATTCAATTAATTCTAAAAAAGTTCACAGGATCTAAAACTATTTTCGTCTGCACAGCAATGTATTTAACCACAAAAGCTTTTATAGCTTCTGATCTATTAGTTGCATCGACGTGGATGATATTTTATTCGATTAAATGTATAATAATATTTCGGTACAACATGGCTTTTTTCTAGATAGCAAAGTGTAAGTATGTAATTTTTTTAAAATTCATTTCATTAGCTTGGGAGACATGGCCTGAAGTTACATTAAAATCACCTCTTGCCTGAACTATTGGGGTATTGCTACGCATTTTGAGTGTCAAGAATCCTAACTCATAGAAAACATTTTGCACAGAGAAAATAAGCATTTTTAAAGTTTAAGAGTAATTTTTTGTTTTTCAACAAGAAAAAATTACAATTAATAACATCTTTTGTAGGACATGACATATACTGTGATGTATATACTGCGAAACTATTGAAAGGCTGAGTTTTGATGCTTCATATTTTTAAAGTTAAAAAGGCTCCTTCAAAATTTTCTCATTTTATAAACCCTTCCTGTAAAGGGATAGGGCTTTCGATTTCAATAAATGTTAAAGAATACAACTTAAAAAAAAATTTAATTTTAAAAACTTATGAAGGAGCTAACACTACACTTACTAATGCCAACTGGTATAATTTGAGTACTGTAAATTAAAATGAATTGTTATCGTATGTTAAAATGAAAAATTAAAATGCGCATAAATTAAACTAAAAATGTAATCTAACATTAAAGCCATTTAGAACTTATTAGTTAAAAATCATAAGAATATTAAGCACAAATATTTTATAAAATTTTAAATTAGACATTTATAATTATAGCAAATCAGAATATAAGCTTAGAGTTCAAAATTAGCATTCAATCGTTTAATATTCTGAAACAAGAACGATACTGAAAATAATACCCAGTTACACACTGTAAAAAAAAATTTCTTTAAAAATCATTGCACAATGTTAATAAGAAATTAGTAATAATTAATAAATAATTAATAACTTAGCACGCATAACATAACAGAAATTTAATTAAATAACTACAAACAAAAATTATTAACTAAGTTAAGTTATAATTAAAAGACATTTATGGGTTTTAAAACACCGTTTACAGTAAGTGTTAAATATGAAATTACTTTATTTAATTTTTGATAAATGGTCTGAAATTAAATAATGTTTACGTAAACCAAAAGTAACTTTTCGAAAGTTTAAGAAAATAAAGTATTTTCTTAATATAAGTATTTCGCAATAAAAAAAAAAAAAATCTCTGCGTGGGCGATAAAGGATACTCGTCAAGCAACCCTCTCCAAGTTTCATCTTTGTTCCTCACCCCAACTCCGATTTTGACAATTGAAGATTGATTGAGGATTAGGACTGCACACACACAGAGGGGGACTTGGGTTTGTGACGAGATAGCTGGAACATGATACCTCATGTCAATGAGAAGAGAGACCTACCTAGAAGCGAAATCAGTATATTCTTAGTAGTGGGGGGGGGGGGTAATAATTGAGGCAATTACTAATCACAGTAAAAAGGGGCAGTAAAGAGAGATAAAATCTTCCTCATTCACTCCACTGTGTACCAGCAAGATTTGATTAATTATTAAACTATAACACCTGTTCAGAGCAACAAATAAACAAGAAGTCCCTACTGAAGAGACCACCTATCGAATTCTTATCTTCTAAACTGAAAATTTCTTTCTAGTTGGTGAAACATTTCTTAAAAATAAATTGATTTTTTTTTCATTTCAGTACCTCTTTTTCATGCAATTAGGCGAGGACTGGAAACAACAAATATTCATTTAAACGAGGAAGTTTAACATTAGTGTCATATAAAATTATTTGGTTTCTTTAATTTTTTTTCATATAAGCGGGTTATTCGATTATCTGATGTGCTATGAATTAAGTAGGGATGACTCTGTATATGTGTGTATATAGTTTTTGGATGATTTATTTTTCATTGGTTTCAATAGCTAAAAAAACTAACTATTCCATTTAATCATCAAATTTTCCCATAAAAATCAATCAAATTTTGTTAACAAAAATAATCTTTCAATACTCATTTTCAACCCTTAAAACAGGGAGAAAATATTTTCAAACTGTAAAATATAGTTCCAATAGCTTAATTCGAAAGTTAAAAGCCAGTAATATTCTTTATTCTTTTTGAAAACTTCACCTTATCTTCGGGACTAATTAAACGATTCAAAAATTAAAGGACATAATGGTTAAAAAAATATTTATTTAAAAATAATTGCAGGCAATATGAGATTAAGTGCTTTCTTCATAGTTTTTTTTTTAAATGAGAGGTACATAAAGTTTTCACAATAATTTAAGAAATGTTATCTTAGACGACAAAATCTAAAATTTTTGAAAAAAAATTTGTATATTTACGAAAACTTTATGGAAATTTTCGCTATTGTCATTTAAGGAAGCATAGTTTTTGAAATGGGAAAAATGTGAATGCCTTACAAATTAAAATATGATTAAAATTGGAAATATTAAGTTATAAAAATTATAAATAAATAAATATTTCACACGCAGTAATCTTTAAATAAACGACTTTTATAATTGAGTGTAATTTTTTTTTAAATTTATTTTTTTCTGAAGATGTGATGAAACACTCAAAAAGGTAGTCCCCCATATTTTGAAGGGTACTCTCACAATATCCGAGAGAAAAAACACATAATTAAAAAATATATTTCTAGAAAATAGGAGATTGTGTAAAAATTTAACTAAGCATACCTTTAATACTAGAGTTTCTGAATGACAGATGCTAATAAAAAATAAAAAACAGTCGAACTCCGTTAAAATGAACTGTCTGAGGATCCTAGTGATAAGTTCACTATAAACGATGGTTCACTATTTTCAATTTCTGAAAAATTATTTTTAGCACATAATGGAAATAGTGATTACGATAGCACATAATTGTTTCAATAAAGTTTTAATTGATTAATTAAATTAAGAATAAAAAGTAAAATGATTGAACTGTCTGAGGATCCTAGTGATAAGTTCACTATAAACGATGGTTCACTATTTTCAATTTCTGAAAAATTATTTTTAGCACATAATGGAAATAATGATTATGATAGCACATAATTGCTTCAATAAAGTTTTAATTGATTAATTGAATTAAGAATAAAAAGTAAAATGATTAATTTCTAAATCCTACGGAAGAAATTAGTGATTTCTGACGCACTACGATTCGATGTGAAGCACAGTTCAACAATTTCCGTATCAACAATTAATACAGAATCCAGTGTTTTTTGATCTCCATTTTCTGTTGTAAGAAAATCTCATTCCTGAGATAAATTGGTGAAATTTCTTGCTCTTCATCAACATTAAAAATTTGACACTGCTTAAAGAAATGCCTCCACTTAAAATCATAAATGAAAAAAAAAGGAAGGAAAAAAAAAAGGCTGAAAAATTCACTATAAATGAATTACCCATTTTTATCTGTCCACTATAAGCGTATAAAATAACGGTAGTTGAATGAAATAAGAAGGACCACTAAAAAGCTAATTACAATCGAGTGTTCACTATATTACAGGTTCATTATAGTGGAGTTGCTTTGTATAAAAAATATTCACTGAAAATATAGCACATTACAACTGTTATTTCAACATGATCGCTATTATTTCAATCAAGGAATGTGTAGTGATACAATGAATAAGCGAAAATGTATATTGCCCTAAGTAACTGGTTTTAATTATTGAATTTTCAAGAATTGAGTACCAATAGTAACGTAAGGTTTCTAAGATTAAGACGACATTTTAAGGTATGAATTTATTATTTTCTAATCAGCAAATAAACATAGTAAACGTAAAATTTCTCAATAAACGTAACTTTTTTCGATGGATTTAGATTTTCGGTCATTAATTTGAAAATTTTAGTCGCATGCGTTGGCCCTTTAATATTAATTTTAGTTTTTGTATATTTCGTTATACCAGGGGAAAGTTTTTAGCGCATCAATAAGTTTTTGTCCACATTTTTAAAATTTGCAAATTCAAAGATTTGTTAATTCAATTACTTTGCACTATTTTTTAGTCATATAGTTTAAATCCTATATAGTTTAAATTTCTATTTGTAAAATTTCACAATAACTGATGGAACTTCCATTTTAGCGAAATTGATGTAGTAAGCAAATACTTAAATTAGTTGCTAAAGTAGCGATTTTTTAAAAAATAAACAGCATTGAAAATAGCAATAAACTGAATTTTTTTCTTGTAAGTAGGAAGAGTACTTTTTGGAAGGTAGTAGTGATCAATGTTATTCCCGCATGTATGCTATACAAAAATAAAGGACTAACTTTTAAGAATAAATGAATTTAAGGAAATTGAATTTAAGGTTGAACGAAATTTGTATTTGAATTTTCTTTATCGATACTAGAAATAAATAAAAATATCTTCCACTCTGCCCTTTTTTTATACAATACATCATATAAAAAACAGCGTTTTTAAAAAATATGCCGTAATCGTTATATATTGAGCTTTCACTGTACGCTTTTGATTCACTTTCTAGCTAATTCAATAGTGAGCTAATTTTCAAAATCCCGCTAATGGTTTAAATATATATTGCTTTTAGGTATAATAAAACGGGCATAAAATAAGTTGAACTCAAATTTCATATTCGGAAAAAAATTAACTTTAAAAATGGACAGGACATTTTTCTTTACTTTGATAGGTAAGACAATTGATGATTCACAATTCTTGATTGAGAAAGGTATGTATTTTACAATCCTTTGTCCATGAACCCATCTTTACAACTTTTGACTAAAAAAGATGATTTGAGTCAGTCTGGGAGGTTATTACTAAATACATTTTTCTCATTTATGATGCAGGAAACAGCCTTTTGTACTTTTAATATGAATGGAAAGTGTCTTTGGCCTTAGGTATGATAAGAGGTGTGACAATAACAATGTGGCGAAGTATGTTATCTCAAACAATCAGCGTTCCTGCTCCTTCGTCACACGAATTCTCCCCCTCTTCAGTGGGGGTAATCCTTAATCCATCTTCAACTGTCAAAATCGGAGAAGGAAAATCGGAGGGGTGAAGAACTAAGATGAAGCCTGGAGAGGGGTGCTGGAGGATTATCCTTTATCGCCTCTTATTTGCAAATTATTTATAACAAGCTGATTATAATGCTGATTAGTAGAGGAAAGCACGTGCTTTTTTGAAAGTTATAATCTTAAAATTTCAAAAATTTATTCTTGATTTAAGTATAAATTATTTAATTTCAGACAATTTATCAAAAATGAAATAAAATAATTCTATATTTATAATATAAATGGTGTTTTAAAAATCATACATTTCCATGAATTATAACTTAATGTTAGTTATTCATTTTAGTTTGCTGTTATTTAATTAAATTTATGTTATGTTATTAATGTTTAGTTATAAATTATTATTAATTTATTAAAAACATTGCGTAATGTTTCTTAAATATAAGTTCTCAAAGGTTTTAATGTTGGTTTCAATTTTTCCTTGGTTTACATTTATGCGCATTTTAATTTTTCTTAGTTATGATACTCAACTTATACCAGTTTTTTCATTATTTCCATTGTAACTTAATGATGTTAATGTTAAGTTCTCCTAATTGTAGTTATTTAGTTTAATTTACGTACAATGCAAATTTTTATTAATTATAGTGATTATTTTTCAAAATTTTGTAAAAAAATTTTTGGAAAATTTTCAATTTTTTAAATGTCTAAAGTTTTTATTTTTTTGATGTCATGTCATTTAAACTTATTTTTTAATCTCTATCATCTATATTTATTTATTCGTTAATTTACAATTATACTACAGTTTCATTAAAAATATATTTTGTGAATATTTGGATTATTTTTGATTTTTTAATATTTTTCAATCATGGCTATGCGTGGAAATTTAATTGTAGCATAACTCTTATACGAATAATTTCGTAATCTCTTCTTAAAAAAGTAAATGTTAGGGAAATCTGTTTTTAACGGTTAACAAAATGTATAAATAATTATCAAAAATGCACATGGAAATTGAGAAAAAAAGTTATATATTCATTTATTTAAATCGAAAGCTTTATCTCCTTACAGGAAGGGTTTATAAAATGAAAAATTATGCTCGGGCTTTCAATAGTTGCGCAATATATACATCACAGTATCTGTCATGCCCTGCGAAAAATTTTATTCATTGCAAATTTTTCCTGCTGAAAGGCAGAAAATTTTGTATTTGCTGTTATTGTATTTGTTTATTATGCTACATACATACATACATACATACCTTACCTTTGAAAAAATTTAGTCAATAAATAATTGTGTCAGTAAGTACAGTCAGTATTTTTACAATATAAGGCATATTTTAACGAACTCTTAATCTTTAAAAATGACTTTTCATTTCAAATCTTAAAGATAATAATTAATGTATTATAAAAACTAATAGAACCTAGTTTCTTTATTATATTAATTTTTTTCGTCGCTATTAGGGTATAATATAATCTTTTACTAACAAAAACCTACTTTTTGTATTAATTAAATTTTCTTTCCTATTGCTATAAATGCTATAATTATATATTAATTAATATATATTAATGTTGTAATTTAAAATAATATTTTAATGTTATAATTTAAAGCTGAAAAATAAATCTTTATTTATTATTTTCTAAAAAAAACAATCACTGCTTTTGTCCAGCAAGTGCCAATGCAATAGCCAAGGTGTATACAATCGCCGATGTCGACAGAATAATTTCGTCAACAAAACTTTATGTTAATAAAATATACAAAATAGAATATTGCTTAAAATTAAATTTCTGTATTCTTAGTTTGCATATATTTCTGGTTTTACACACTAAAGTTAATTATAATTTTGAAAATTTTAATTTTTTACGTAATAGATTTATCAATAGGGTGAGATGAACACGTGCGAATATATATATAATATATATTATCAAAATAAAAAAAGAAGAAAAATTATATAAAGAAATTTTGATTGTAGATATTTCTAATTTCCGTTGAAAAAAACCCTCAGATATTTTATTTTGATTTTTTTCATTGCCATTATTGATAGTAAAGTCGTACCTCAATTTTCACTAGCATACTACTAGCATTGCAATTTTTAGTTATACATAGGGCTGACGATTCTAAGGTTGGTCAGTAATCTCTTAATTTATTCCTTTCCTTGTGCGTCAGACATAGTTTAATGCATTTTTCGTCAGTATACCTGGTGTAGTAATTATTTTTGTCTGACTCTATTACTTTCTACATTTAGTCATGTAAATTTGATATGCATTTTCCTCACATTTTAATTTTCAAACTTCGCAGTTAACTTTGATTTTTTGTTAGTCAATGAAAATCCGAAGAAAATGATATTTTTTGAAAATTTCTCTATAATAATTCTTATTTCTCGGTCTTTGTTATTTTTCAAACATTTTTAAACTGAATGGTACTTTTTGTTCATTTTTGGGATTAATTTTGTAACCCGTAATTCTTAATAATAAAATAAGTCTGCATGAAAACTCTGTAATAGTTTTAAGGAGTACAACAAATTTTTCAGATTTATTTCTTGTTTAATTGTAAATATTTTTTTAAAACTTCATTTTCATAGGATTTTAACTTTTACATTGTTTATGTTAATGATATTTTTGTAAATTGTTTTCTCTATATTTTTTTAGAATAATTTAAAGTCATTAAATATATTTCATTCAATTTATACTTGAAATTTTTTAAATATTTTGAAAGTATATAACATAATTTCCCAATATCATTAGGTTTTAAAAAATTTTCATTAGTCTTTTTCGTTATCTAGCTATCCAATTTTGTTTCGAATAGCTATAATTCGAAAAATAATATTACATTGTTAAGTTAAAAAAAAATAATAATAACCATGTATAACATACAATATACTTTAATATACAATACACTCTAATATACAATAAATGTTAGGTTATAATTTTAGAATTGTTTAGATTATAATTCGTTAAATACGAAACATATTTAAATATGGCACGCTGGAAGATATATATACATATATTTTAATTTGGGTAAATATATATATATTTCCTTTTATGTAAACTTAATTTTTAATTTAAACTAAATCAGAGAAACCAGATGACTTGTTAAAATTAATATGTTAATTCAATATGTTTCTGAGGAGCGAAAAACCATTTCATCTCATTATGATTAGAATGCATTTATAAAATGTCTTGCTCACCATTAACAAATTTAAAGGAGTAAAATTACAAAATTAATTAAATGTTAATGCACTTTTTTCTTTTTAATTTGTTTTCGATTGATAAATCATTTTTTGTAAACTAATTTTTTGCTGTGAATGTAATAGTTAAATCATAGTCATAAACAAAATAAATAATTTAAATAAATACAATTAGTTAATTACAATATAAATAATGCAGCTAATTTAAAAATATTAGATCGGACGAAGTTTATGACTTTGCATTCAGAACATACCCTATAGCAGGGGTGGCGAACCTTTATACACCAACGTGCCATCTTTTCTAAAAAATTGCTTAATGAAATCACAGACGTGCCGTCAAATAATTTTGACTTCATGATTATTGGGAAAATAATAATACTAAATACTATCAACTCAAACTTTATTTACATTGAAAAGAAAATACATTTTGCAATGTCTTAGTTATACGCGTAATTCAACTTAAAGTAGCATCAGTGGGACTTCTGTTATTGCAAATTAAATGACAAATAACTTATATGAGGTTGTAAAATATTAGTTCAAGCAGAACTGTTGATTTTTTTGCTAGTTATTTATTGTTAGCTTGTTTTTTATGGTTATTAATTGTTCTTTTAGCATTAATTGTTTATATATTTATTAATAATTGTTTATTATTTTGTTTGTTTTTTGTGAATTTTTATTTAATTGTTACATATGCTTCATAGTGTGTGACATTTGTGTAATAACAATTCAGAGTGCAATAACAATTGTGATCGGTGGCGTGCGCAAAATATTGTGTCGCGTGCCATAAATGGCACGCGTGCCATTGGTTCGCCATCCCTGCCCTATAGGATAACCCTATAGCCTCTGTAACTCTGTGGGGGAAACATTTTGAGCGTGTTAGGTGGGTCATCTTGACCATCATTTAGTAGCAGGTGTCCCTTTGTAGCACTCCTTACAATGCCTTTTGTTCATTTTGGGGGGAATAAGTTTGTGACGAACCGTACCCGTCATCAAACTATCTTCTACCTTATGGGGGTGGTCGTCAATTCGCAGGTATTGTTCTGAGAAATTTTTATTTAAATTAACTCATTTCTGAGAAAATAAGAGATATTCTTGAGGAGACTGAAACACAAGTGATTGAATTTCCCTCCTTACATTGAATTCCTTTAACAGATTAACAGTTTTAAGAATGAGACAATCGCTTCTCTTTAATTTTTTTTAGATGTGTTGTAAAACTCAAACACTTTTAAAAAAGAAAGTTTTCTCTTCTATATGAGTTTTTTATAATTTCTTCAATTTACTACTGGTTCTCATTTAACACTTTCTCTAGCTCATCTCAACTTTTGACCGCACTCTTGCCGAAACTTCTGAGAACATATTTTAAACGCTATAGCGACCCATATTTTCATGGTCAAAAATCTAAATAGAATTTAAAAAATGTGAGGTTATTTAAAGAAAGTTAACTTTGTGTTAGATTTCACAACTTAACTATTTTTTTGCGCTAATTAATCAACTTAGTCAAAGTCAGAGTACAAGACCCTTAAGTTATCATGCGTGAAAATCTGACAATTGCATAAAAAATATTTAGAATGCTTTTTTTTCATGTTCGCTGCATGAAACCTGGTACATTTTTAATTATGTTTCGTTTTTATTATGCATGTTTCATCAAATATTGCTAAATTAAGCTAAATTGTTTGAATGATATAGTTGCTAGGGTAAAATTTTCGGAATTGTATTGTTTATATGAATCATTTGAAGCCTATAGTATTATCCACAAAGTCATTTTTGAGGCGAAAATGGAATGCGCCAATAAAAGAAGAAAATTGGAAGAGAATAAAAAAAAATAAATGAAAATTTGACTTTGCCGTAAGCAGTTTCAAAATTTCACATTATTTTTCCATAAAATTCTCGTTTTTAGTGCAAAGAAAAAAAATGAAGAAAACTAAAATAAATTTCAAAATTAAAAATGAATTTAAATTACTTTAAAGATATTACTAAAAATTTTTAGTCTCCTTATTATCTGATATTATCGATATAAGGTTAGATATAGAAAAAAACTTTAAGGCAGGAAAAAGTAATAAAATAGAATATATGTGTACCTGGTAGACAGTACTTCTTCAGGGAACACACTGTCTACAAACACACATGAGCCTTTCTGTTGTCAGTGTAAAAACCAAAACTGCCACTGCCCCTATCCATATAAGCTATCTTTGAAAATTACAAATTACATTTCTAATTACATTAAAAAAAAAGATCATTTTCAATAAGATGGAGAATAATATCAAATCAAAAGTGTTATAAGATTTTATTTGCAAAAAATTATTTCTCTTAAACGCAAATATTAATGTTTTAGATGAACTTTTAGATAGTGCATTTGAAGACTTTTTTTGAAGCTTTATATCATTTATAAATTGCTTCAATGAAACAATCCGTAACTCACTTTTATTTTTACACAAATATTCAATGCTTCTTAATTGAATTCTAATAATAACTGTTTTTTTTTAGGTATTTGAATGAAATATTTAAATTTCAAAGAATTGTGACAAAATTCTGCTATGCTTTTTGAGCCTTATAGAACTTTTCTTTTCGTATAATTAGCCTCAAAGACATATCATTCTTGTAAAGATTAATTGTCATTGATAAGAGCTTCAAAGTATATAATACCCTGAATGATTTCTTATAGTTTGTATGTTGCATGGAAAGAATTGTGTGTGTGTGTGGGGGGGGGGGTTATGACTTGGAACAAGTGACAATAGTTATGATTCACTGTCCAGGTTTGACCAATGGGAGATATCTATCTATTGTTGCAGCAAAAGTACAAAACTGTTACTTTAAAATTGTAATATTCATTTCGGCGTTGAACTGTGAGTTCGGGACTTAGTTTCTTAATAGTTATATTAGTAGAAAAGTATAGTTACTTCGTTATAGTCTTGAAGCTTGGTGTAGTGAATTTTCTGTCAAGATTTTGTGGAAAAGTCTTAGGATCATTAAAGATGTCTCTGCTCAAGGATATTAAGTAAGTTCTTCTTTATTTCTTACTGGTTTATTTATTGATTAATTAAGGCTTTTCATTCTTCTATCTCCATTTTATTTAATACGCTCTAATTAGAAAAAAAAATGTGGCTTACAGTTATGGTTCATCTGTGTCTGAATATAAGTTTTAGTATTTGAAATTTCTTAGTATTTGTAATTAGTATTTGAAATTGCTGGATTTATTAAAAAATAAACTAGGAAAGTAAATTTGACTTAATGTAATTTTAATTTAATGTAAGATTTAATTGATTAAATAATTTGTTTTTGAACTGTACTCCTGAAAGTGGTTTTGAACTGTAATATTTTAATTAATGTTAATTAAAATTCATTTTAGAAAATATTTATTTTGTGGTATAAGGAATTATTTGATTTTTCATTAAAATGTCCGAAATGTCCTCTTTTGTAATACTTTTTTTACCGAAGTAAATATAATAGAAGGTATTAAATTATTTGTTTTTGTACTCCTGAAAGTGTTTTTTAGTTAAACTTAATTAAATTTATTAATTATATGGATTTCATCATTTATAGTATTTGTTAATACATTTTATTCTGTGGTCGCAGGAATCTGTTGCTTTTGCAAAGAGCCCCCAGAAATAACTCTAAATATCTCAGCTTTTCCTTGCTGGCATTTTTAATACCTTTTCTTGCAAAGCAAATGTGATATAATGTAATTTTAATTATATTTAAAGTTTAGTTGATTAGGTTATTTATTTTTGACCTAAGAAACAGCTTTTTTAAAAATTTTATTTAACTAAGTTGATTGCTGAAATGGATTTCATTATTTAAAGTATATTCATTTAAAGTAATTCATTTTATAAAATATTTTATTCTGTGGTATCAGGAATCAGTTCATTCTGTATTAACTGATTCTGGTATGAGAAATTAGGTGATTTTTCATTAAAACGTCCGAAATTATATCTCATTTCTTTTCTCTTTTGTAATATTTTTTTTTTACCACAGTAAATATAATAGAGTGTATTAAATTATTTGTTTTTGTTCTCCTGAAACTGGTTTTTAGTTAAACTTAATTAAATTTATTGATGATATGGATTTCGTTACTTAAAATATTGTTATTAAAATTTCGTCATAGTCAATAGTAGGCAGTGCTGTTGTAGTTGCAATGCGCGCATTGGCCGTTACTTTTTATTTGTTTTAGTATTTATTCGTTCAAAGTTGCCATTTTGAATTCCTTAAATTAATAAATTCTGAATTAGTTTTGTTAATTTAAATGTGTGGTAATGTTAAAATTTTGTCAAATATATTTTTTGTGAATAAACTTTCTTCATTTTATTTGCGAAAATGGATATTAAAAAAGCGATTACTTTTCGCACTTTTACCTTTAAAAAATTGAGTTTCTTTACATTTGAAAAACTAATGGGTTAAATACATATAGATTTTTTTTTTACACATTAATTTAATCTTTTGTGAAAAAAATTAATACTTCATCAGAGACATTAGAATATAAAGAGAGATTTAATCCCATTAATCTTGAATTCAGCTGCTTATAAATAGAATATTTTGATCTAATTATTTCAGAAAATATTAATTTACGTCAAATTTAATTAGATAATTTGTAATTGATAACGACAAAATATTATAATATGCTATTTGATTTTTCATAAATAAAGTTTTCAATATTAGTTATTTTTCAAAATTCAGTTAAAATGCAAAGAATCATACATGTGAAAAAGAGGGGTAAAATATGTACTCTGATTTACTGATATATCGCGTACTCTAAGAATAGCACCAAACATGTCCTTAGGCTGTGAAATACTGTAGTGAAGGAGAAGGTTTTCTTCTTCACGGATGGGTTTTACTGAATTTGTTACGATATTATCGTTTGTCGATATTTATTGTGCCCATATATTTTTTGATATTCATCGTGTGTTTATATTTATCAATATTTAGCTTAAGTTAAAATTTTTTGCATTTACTATATATCGTGAGAATATCTCGCTATAAATTTAAATTATCGACGGCTCACGAGATATCGATACATCGAACTATTAGCTCCGAATTGGTTTGTGAATAATAAGTGAGTCCTAAATTTAAAGATGTATCGTACACAGTAAGGATTAACTTAACGGAAGAAAAAGATATTTTTTACAGGAAAAAAACACTGTTTAAGAAACTGTTTCTGTTTTTCTCCGTTATCTGCTCACTGTAAAAAATTCCCGTTATTTTTTGCAGACTTTATCTATATTTGCAAAGCAGTTTTTCTTACCGTATAATCACTCTTTCTTTTTCAAGTCATTTTACTATAAAGTATAGAAAGTAGTAGAGAAGTATCGAAAAATACTTGCTCTTATTTTTCAGTAAATATTTAATGATAATGACATCGTATAAATTAAACTGCGATCTGATTTTATTTTTAAATTAATAGTTTAACTATATATTTCCTTAATATATAATTTTTCGGAAGTTAAGTTACCATACATTTTTATTCTGGTAGACCTCTATAGTTTAAACTTTTTTACACTTACGTGTTATTTCAATAACTTTTTTAAGATAAAAACAGTTTAAGATTTCCCTCATACTGGGACGCTAGAGCTCCGGTAGTACAGAGGATCCATTGCTATGTCCCAGGTTCGAATCCCATCTTCGAGTCAATAGGTCGTACGAATGCAGCTCTCAGCATGCGCTGACCGCAATGCAGACATCATAGAAGTTTCTGTTGAAATAGTGGAATTTTCAGAAATAACAGTACTTATCTGATGAAAACACAGACGCCTGTTTTTTTGAAAAAAAAAACTGTTTTTTTTTTCAGTAAAATATACAATTAATTTTAAGCCATTATTAACCATATCACCACTCCTTAACAATACTTAGTTTGTCACACTAAAAGTATACTGAAGTTACTATGATAATACTGAAAAAAAGTTCAATATAACTGTTTTCCTTTATTTGAAAAATATCGTCAATTGTTAGAACGCAGGATGTTTATAAACTCCCAAAACCTAAAATTACGCAAGGTATGATCTTAGGAAGTTACCTGGTGTGAACAAAACAAAAGAAAAACTTTTATACTAATGCATTTTTGTTTCAAATTTCCGCAAAAAAAAAAATAACTTAAAGAATAATTTTATAACTTTAGAAGTGTTTGATCATATAATTTCTCAAACATATAAATGAAGTTCAGAGCTTTTTCAGAGGTTTGAAGGGCAGAAACTATATTGCAAATGCAAAATAATGTTTTTGAATACAACATCCTATGCCGAAAAATATAGCAATAGATTTATATTTTTGTTAGTTACTCAGTTATTTTGGTTAGTATATACTATAATTATGCAAAATTTTGTAAGCCAAACTGAAATATTTATGGAAATTTGGTCATTTTTATAAAAAGTTTATTTCTTTGTCTTAGGTGCTTTGCTAAATTTAGAGAAATATTAAGTTACATTGGACTAAAATTTGTGGAAGACACCTGATCATTTTGGGTTTTATTTTAGAAAGTACAAAAGCTACATAGAAAACTGCTTGATACTTTCTATGTTTTAAAGACGTTTAACTGAGACTTGAATATAAATTAGTTGCCAAATGCGATTCATCTCAAAACTATGAAGAAAAAATGTAAAAATTTTCCAGCGCATGTGCAGTAAAATTTTTTTTATTATTACACATATGTCGTGCAGTATTAAAGAATTTTTCTCAAATTTTAAAGCATACATTTTGCAATTAATTTTAAATTTCTCTAAATATTCTGATTAATTTTATTGAATTTTTTTCATTGAAGTTATCGAAAAACAACGTAAGACAAGAAATATATATTTTTTTCTTATAAAATCATTAATTCTTAGTTATAATTATTTAGCTTAATTTTATAAAAATTACTATATCTCCATAAATATTTAAGCTAGGCTTACTAAAATTTGTGCTACCATTGCATAAAAGTACCAAAATAATACAAATTTATTGTTACATTGTTTGGTTTAGGGCGTTCAAAAGCATTTTTTCCCGCTTGTAATTCATTGTCAGACCCTCAAATCTTAAAAAGGTCTTAAGTTTATTGATATGTATGAAAAATTGTATGATCTAAACACTTCTAAAGTTATAAAACAATTCGTTATGTATTTTCAGAGAAATTTGAAAAAATGTAGTTGTATAAAAGTGTTTCCATATTTTTGTCTACTACCTGTATCATTACACTTGTATTTATTAAATTTTCCTCATGCAAAATAAATTGTAAATGCTGTGAATGATAAAACTTAAAAAATAAGTTCTCAATTTAGTTTACGTTGGAAAAATATGTATGACTCATTGTTCAGTTTTTTAAATTATCTTTAAAACCCCAAATTTCTCGCTAATAAGTTGAAAAAAATTATATCCATTTAACTAAGCTTATAAACAGCAAATATTCCATAATCTGTACACTGTAAGAGATTTCAGATCAAATTACAGTATAAAGTACTGCCACTCAGGGTGCTGATACTTTTTACACTGATAAATACCGTAAAATCACTTTAATTAAATAAATATTACTGTAAAATTTTAAGTACAATTTTTTATGGTAAAATTGGATTGAACTGAGGATGCACGCACAGACGATGTACTTTATATCGTAATTCAATTAAAAATTTTTTACAATGTAACATCCATTGTGTGCTTTATTTCTATGAACTACCATGTGCTAACTTATTTCTGTGAATTTTCTCACTTTCATACTTGCAATATGGGCGAATAGTTTTTGGAGTCATCAGATGACAAGTTATATCAGGTTATAAGCGAAACAAGATACCACTTAAGCTGTTTAAGCTTAAGTTTAATGATCTAAAAGTCTTACTTCAAATGCCCATTATTATTTAAGTAAAATTTTTAAGAAAAGAATTCTTAAAACTAATTTATTTCGTTAATTTTTTCGAATAATGCAGTTTTTGAGCCACTCCATGTATGTGATTTTTTCTCTGATGGATTCAAGAAAACTGTCATGTAAAATTAACCAAGTGGATACTAGAAATGCTGCGTACTTTGTAAAAAATTCTGAAATGAATTACGGTAAAAATTACTGGCACCCTTAGTGCATCATCTTCAAAATCCATTTTACTGCAAAATATGCCACGTTTTCTTGTTTTCAGTGGCGCTATACACGGGGAGTCTTCGCTAGTCTGGGATAGAGCTCACTGCTTCTTGGACATGGTTCCAACGCCTTACCAAACCAACAGACTATTTCACCTCTAATAAAATTTTATCTATTAGTTTATAGAATCACTTTAAGTTAACAGAATTATTTATTTAATTACGGTGATTTAGTGATTTTACAGTAAATATTATTGCAAAATTTGCAGTATATAAATATTGTCCCGAAATATTTTACTGTGAAACGCACCAGCACTCTGAGTGCCAGTACTTTTTACCGCTATTAGTTTCGAAATTTTTTACGGCGTAATTTAATGACACCATTGCTGATACATTGCTTTTTTTATGAAGTGTTTTGATTTAATTGTTTATATTTTTTTTCAGAATCTCTGCACCTGTTAGACCCTTTCATCAGATAAAGAGGAAAGCGGTTGAAGATATTGCTACTAAAAACAGCAAGAGTATGAAGAGAGATCCCGAAGCAGAGAAACTTCAGCAAACTCCCAGGTGCCGATTTTTTCCAAAGTGCCGCATGGGTCAAAAGTGCCACTTCCAGCATCCAACCTGCAGGTATAATGCCGCATGCAGAAATCTGAAATGCATCTACCGACACATTGGTCCCAGAAAAATAGAGCTCTTCGAGAACAAGGAGAACGAGCAACCCAACAGTTTCCGATTGCTGCTCGAGAAATTAGAAAAGCAAAAGCCTAATCCATACAAATGGGTAAAACCTAAAGATATTGGTGCAAAAAAAGATGTACCATAGACCCAGAAAATTGGGGGGTTAAATAGGTATTTTAAAGAAAGCGATTTTAATTAACAAATCAAATCCCGTATCTATGTTTGCACGCGATGATAGAAGAGTATCCGGTCTCTGCAATGAATGAGGGAAATGTTATTTGAGTAATGTTGTATGAATTAGATTGAAGAATATATAAAAGCAGATGTGTATAGTAAGTTAGTTTCTTTTTTAATGATTTCAATAAATTTTTTATTTCTTATTTTTTTTGCACTGTGGTTATTTAAAAATTTATTCTGTTTCTGATTTATTGCTTTATTCAAATTTTTTTTCCTATTGCAAGATTTGATACTGCATTATTTATTCATTTTTCGAGAAAAGAGTTTATTAGCTACTCTTTCCTAGCGCGAGATTAACATTCTTGCCACATTTAAACACACAGATTATTCAGTCTAGTGAATTTTGGCTTAGGATATATTATATTTATTCAGAACTGAAATAATAATAAATTTCCCGAGCCTTACATAGAATTTTGTTACTTATTTTAGCACTCATCAAATTAAAAAATGTCCCATAAGCAACAGTGTTATAAGTTTAAATCTGACATTTATTTAATGCTATATATTATTCCTATAAAAACACGTAATTTAAGGATAGTGTTTATTTTATCTGAATTAAAATAGAAGAATTTTTTAATGTTCCATATTCATTGAGAAATCAATCAATGAGAAATCAATCAATATTTGTTGTTATTTAACAATGAATAAAATCTCAGTTTCATAATAATCCAAATCTCTTTAAGTTACTTGTTTCAAAAGTATACAAATTCCTTATCCAATTCACACCAAACTCTAGTGAAGGAAATTTGAGTAGTGGAAGTTGGAATTTCAATTTTTTCAGGTGTTACTTCAAGGAAAAAAAAATTCCATGATTTGAGCTTTTATGTTTTTTAATTTTTCTAAAAAAAAGTATTAAAACGCCGCAATTAATATATTAATATAATATTTTTTTGTAAGGAATAATGGAAGCAAATTTTGAAATATTAATATTGCGAAAAAAACTTTAACATTTTTATAAAATTTAACACAAAACTGACTATAAATGTTTCTGAAATGTGCTGTTTGTAAATTTTGAATGCAGCATTAAGCGTTCAGTACTTTAGATACATTTTGAATTTCAACAAGCATACAAACTGTAAAAAAGTTAGATGTTTCACACAGCTACGGAGAGAAATTCACAGGAAATTCATGGGATAATAACTCACATAAAACTCATCAAATTTAAGAAATTCTATTTGCGATTAGAAGGTTACTTTATAATGAATCGAAAACTGAATGCATTTTTTGATAAACATTTATTTGTATGGGGCTATAGAAAAAAGGAAAAGAAAAAAAAACATTACTGTTAAACTTGTTTACGGAAAAATTTGGCAAACACAAAGAACTTAATCAACTTTTATGATTTTATCAAGAATAAAAACTTGTGAAATTTTCAGTTATAACGACTTTTACATACATTTGAAAGAAGTCAATTTAAGTAAGAAAAAAATTGTACACAATCAGTTGAACAATTTTGTTATTATATTGAAAACAAAAAGAAACCTTATTTCAACCCCTTCTATTTTAAAGCTTATTTTCCAATTATTCATGGTATGACATTCACCATACAGATCGGAGAGGCTTAAAGATCACCTACCCTCATTTTTAATGTTTATTCATTCATTCAAAATAAAAAATAAGGAACTATATTTTTTACAACAGGGATAGAAGACTCTTTAAGAATCATGCGTCAATAAGGAACAAAAGCAACTAGTGATTACTGATTATTCTGCGTATTGTCCTACCCAATTAAAATACAAGTATTTACTCTTATTTAACTTAGATCAGTAAATTGAATAATCACTTGATAATTAGTACCCTTTCTTATTCTACCTGTTGTCTCAACTTTAACTATTAAACGATATTCTCCTGATGTTATTTGAACAATAAGCAGGTTCAATTCTCCTTTTAGTTCATTGCATTTGGAGTATATTTTAATTCAAATACTAAATAATGCAATTATAAATTAGTACTTTTTATAGGGTAGGTCTTGGATATAGTTCAAATCAAAATAAAAATATTAAGAATAGAGATAGAAGAAATACTTATGCTTATTTTAAATTGTCATACCTTTATTCAACATATATTGAGCAAAAAATAGTGAAATATTGAAAACAAAATAACAGAAAAAAATTGTTTGAAAGCAAACAAAAAAGTGGTCACTTCTTAATGTCGAGGGGAGATGATCACCTAATACAGCAATGGGAGAAGTGAATTTAATTTTTAGAAAATAACACACTTCATACAGTTGATATGAAAAACTAAAAATAGGCTGTAACGAATGAATTTTATCTTGAAAATAAATAAAAATAAATCTAGCCAATAAAATTTAATGAGCAGATTTAATCAATCACTTTCAAAAAAATTAATCAATCACTTTCGTTCTGTGGTTATTTAAAAATTTATTTTGTTTCTGATTTATTGCTTTATTGAAATTTTTTTTTCCTATTGCAAGATTTGATACTGCACTATTTATTCATTTATCGAGAAAAGAGTTTATTAGCTAATCTTTCCTAGCGCGATATTAACATTCTTGCCACATTTAAACACACAGATTATTCAGTCTAGTGAATTTTTGCTTAGGATATATTATATTAATTCAGAACTGTAATAATAATAAATTTCCCGTGCCTTACATAGAAGTTTGTTACTTATCTTAGCACTCATCAAATTAAAAAATGTCACATATGCAACAGTGTTATAAGTTTAAATCTGAGAATTATTTATTGCTATATAGTATTATTCCTAGAAAAATACATAAGTTAAAGTTGGTGTTTATTTTATATGAATAAAAATGGAAGAATTTTTTAATCTTACATATTCATCGAAAAATCATTTCATGAGTTGATACTATGCTTTGTTGTTATTTAACAATGAATGAAATCTCAGGTTCATAATAATCCAAATCTCTTTAGGTTACTTGTTTTAAAAATTCCTTATCCAATTCACACCAAACTCTAGTGTAGGAAATTTGAGTAGTGGAAGTTGAAATTTCAATTTTTTCAAATGTTACTTCAAGGGGAAAAAAATTCCATGATTTGAGTTTTTATGTTTTTTAATTTTTTTTTTAAAAAAAGTATTTATACTCAGCTTTTAATGTAATGATTTTTTATAAAGAATAATAATAGCAAGTTTTGAAATATTAATATTGCTTAAAAAAACTTTAACAGTTTCATTAAATTTAACACAAAACTGACTATAAATGTTTATGAAATGTGTTGCTTGTAAATTTTGAATGCTGCATTAAGTGTTCAGTACCTCTGATACATTTTGAAGTTCAACAAGCATGCAAACTCTAAAAAGGTTAGATACTTCACACAGCTATATAAAGAAGTTCTCTGGTAATTTATGGGATAATAAGTCTCATAAAAATGATAAAATTTAAGAAATTCTATTTGCGATTTGTAGGTTTCCTTATAATGTAATAAAAACTGGAATATCTTTTTTGATACACTCTTATTTGTATGGGGCAAGACAAAAAATTAAATGAAAAAACACACTATTTTTAAACTTGCTTACTGAAAAATTAGTCAAACATCAAGAGGAATTTTAAGAAAATCATAGAAATTTAACAAATTTTTATGATTTTCGTAATGTATTTTATCAAGAATAAAAACGAATCAGTTATAACGACTTCTACATCTATTTAAACGGTTGAATCGGTACAATCGGTTGAAAATTTTTGTTATTAAATTAAAAACAAAGACAACTTTATTTTAAACTTATTTCCTAATTATTCATTGTATGACATTCACCATACAAACTGGGAGGGGGTTAGATCTCACCCACCCTCATTTTTCATGTTCATTCATTTATTCAACAAGACAATACTATATTTTTTGCAACAAGGGTAGAAGACTCTTTTAGAACTATGCGTCAATAAGGAACCAAAGCAACTAGTGATTACTGATCATTTTGCATATTATCCTGCCCAATTAAAATGCAAGTATTTAATCTTATTTAACTTAGATCAGTAAATTGAATAATCACTTGATAATTAGTACCCTTTCTTATTCTGCCTGTTGTCTCAACTTTAACTATTAAACCATGTTTTCCTGATGTTACTTGAGCAATAAGCAGTCCCAATTCTCTCTTTAGTTCATTGCATTTGGAGTATATTTTCCTTCAAATACTAAATAATGTAATTATAAATTAGTTCTTTTTTATAGGGTAGGTCTTGGATATAGTTCAAACCAAAGTAAAAAATATTAAGAACAGAGATAGAAGAAATGTTTATGCTTAGTTTCAATTCTAATACATTTATTCAACAAATATTGAGTAAAAAATAGTGAAATATTGTGAACAAAAAATCAGAAAAAAATTGTTTGAAAGCAAATTTAAAAAGTGATCATCTCTTAATGTTAAGGGAAGATGAGCGTCTAATACAGCAGTGGAAAGAGATGAATTTAATTTATAGAAAATAACACATTTCATACAGTTGATATGAAAAACTTAAAACAGGCTGTAAGGAATAAACTTTATCTTGAAAACAAGTAAAAATAAATCTAGTAGATAAAATTTAATGAGCAGATTTAATCAATCACTTTAAAAAAAAATCACATTTTGGGCAAAGGGTTTTAAAACTTATACATTTTACCTGGAGTCACAGCATACATCTTAAACATTTCATCCAGGCATCGTTTTTTATGTTTTCTAATGTTTCTAACATGCCTCTTATTTTTTAAACCAAGACTTACCCAAGTCGCCTCAGAGCAGATTAATAGTAAAATAGAAAATTTTTTTTCTACGTTTAGTTAGCTTTTATATATTTTTTTTATATAATGTGAGAGATACACCTTCTCTTGGTTCTTTTTTCAGTATTGCTGCTGTTTGCATCCAAGTAAATGGTCTTGAACTTGAAGTGTTTTTCCACGCTGAATCAAATAAAGACTCAATAAAATTTGTAGAACTATTAGTAGTTGTTCAAAAGTTATAAAATTTTTCATTGATAAAAAGTACTGTTTTGCACTTATGCATATTGACTTGTTTGTCACTGCTATATACACAAATAAATATATTTGATTATACGTATTTTTTTCTCTAAATAGACAGAGATCAAAACTAAATTAATGGAATTAATAATTTTGATGTTGTAAGTGTTAAAATGATTTAATTTATAAAAAGGGCTTGGCTTACACCTACTTCCGATTCTACATTCCTTTCTAGGTAACTAAAATGAATAGTACAAATACTTTTAGTAATAATATAGCAATATAAAAAGTACTTAAGTGCTTATACTGCAATGTCAAATATATAGATAGGTACAAATCAAAACTAATGCGATTTAAAATAAAATTACTTCCAAACTATGCGTCTTACAGGTTAAAATCTTATTCGGCTTCAGCAATTCGATCTATCGAAAAGGGAATATGTTCAAAATAAGATGTTAGATATTTCTGAAACTGTTAACAATAAAGTGATCTTGATTTCCTTTGAATTCGTTTTATCCGATTAAATTAATTCTAAAAAAATCGCAGAGTCTAAAACTATTTTCGTCTGCACAGCAATGTATTTAACCACAAAAGCTTTTATAGCTTCTGATTTATTAGTTGCATCGACGTGGATGATATTTTATTCGATTAATTGTAAAATAATATTTCAGAACAGCATGGCTTTTTTCTAGATTGCAAAGTGTAAGTCACCCCCTCCTCCCAATAAGTTCTAGATTTTGATTGCAGCTCATATTGGGTGAAGGTAAATTTTTTTAAATTCATTTCATTAGCTTGGGAGACATGCCCTGAAGTTATATTAAAATCACCTCTTTGCCTGAACTATTGGGGTATTGCCACGCAGTTTGAGTGTCAAGAATCCTAACTCATAGAAAACATTTTGCACAAAGAAGATAAGCATTTTCAAAGTTTAAGAGTAATTTTTTGTTTCTTAACAAGAAAAATTTTCAATTAATAAAATCTTTTGTGGGACATGACATATACTGTGATGTATATACTGCTAAACTATTGAAAGTCTGAGTTTTGATGTTTCATATTCTTAAAGTTAAAAAGGCTCCTTCGAAAATTTCTCATTTTATAAACCCTTCCTGTAAAGAGATAAGGCTCCCGATTTCAATAAATGATATAAATGCTTTTTTCTCCATTACCATGTGCATTTTTAATAATTATTATTAAATTTTGTGAGAACATTGATTTTATAAACTTTATTATTGGTTATGAATGGATTTCCCTGATAATTACAAATTACAAAATTATTCTTATAAGATTTATGCAACAATTTAATTTTCACACATAGTTGTGATTGAAAAATAATACAAATTCACATATAATCCTAATATTCACAAATATATTTTTAATAAAATAGTAGTTTAAATGTAAATAAATAAATTAAGACTGTATTGATAAAAAAATAACTTGAAGCAATAATTAAAACTTTTAACGGTAAAAAAACTGAAAATTCCCCTAAATGTTTTATAAAATGTTGATGAAATCACTATAATTGAGAAAAATTAATTTGCGTGTAATTTAAACGAAATAACTCAAACTTAAGGAAATTAACATTAAAATCATTACATTATAATAAAATAATGAAAAAAATATGGCATAAGATAGATAAGCATAGAATTATTTGGTAAAATTACTAAACATTTTCTAAAATTATTAATTTTTATTCAAATCATAATCATTCAAATCATCTTAATTAAAAAAAAAACTTTCATTTCTAAAACTTATGAGGGAGCTAACACTACAATTACGAATGCCAACTGGTATGAGTATCGTAAATTAAAATGAATTGTTATCGTATATCAAATTAAAAAATTAATACGCATAAATTAAACTGAAAATGTAATCTAACTTCAAAACCACTGAGAACTTATTAGTTAAAAATCATAAGAATATTAAACACAAATATTTTATAAATTTTTAATTAGACAATTACAATTATAGCAAATCAGAATATAAGAACTCTAGTTCAAAACTAGCATTAAATCTTTTAATAGTATGAAACAAAAATGATACTAAAAATAATACCAGTTACACACTCTAAAAAAAATTTCTTTAAAAATCATTGCAAAATGTTAATAAGAAATTAGTAATAATTAATAAATAATTAATAACATATCATTTATAACATAACTAAAATTTAATTAAATAACTGCAAACTAAAATTATTAACTAAATTATGTTGCAATTAAAAGACATTTATGGGTATTAAAACACCGTTTACATTAAGTGATAAATATAGAGTTACTTTATTAAACTTGTGATAAATGGTCTGAAATTAAATAATTTGTACGTAAATCAAGAGTAACTTTTTAAATATTTAGAAAATAACTAGTAAAAAAAAGTATTTTGCAATTAAAAAAAAAAAAAAACTCTGCATGGGCGATAAAGGATACTCCTCTAGCAACCCCCCTCTCAAAGTTTCATATTCGTTCCTCACCCCAACTCCGATTTTGACAATTGAAGATTGTTTGAGGATTAGGACCACACACACACGGAGGGGGGACTTGGTTTTGGGACGAGATAGCTGGAACATGGTACCTCACACATGTCAATGGGAAGAAAGACCTACCTAGAAGCGAAATCAGTATACCGTTAGCAGGGGGGGGGTTATAATTGAGGCAATTATTAAGCACAGTAAAGAGAGATAAAATTCTCTTCATTCACTCTAATGTACATTTACCAGCAAGATTTGATTAATTCTTAAACTATACTCCTAACAACTGTTCAGAGCAACAAATAAGCAAGAAATCCCTATTGAAGAGACCACCTGTCGAACTCTTATCTTCTTAACTGAAAATTTCATTTAGTTGGTGAAACATTTCTTAAAAATAAACGTTTTTATTCTTTTCATTTCCGTACTTCTGTTTTATGCAATTAAGCGAGGACTGGTAACAACAAATATTCATTTAAACGAGGAAATTTAACATTAGTTTCACATAAAATGATTTGTTTTCTCTAAATTTTATTCGTGTAAGCAGTACTACTCTGTATATATATATATATATATATATATATATATATATATATATATATATATATATATATATATATATATATATATATATATATATATATATATATATATATATATATATATATATATATATATATATATATATATATATATATATATATATATATATATATATATATGTATATATATATTATATATATATACTTTGAAAACAAAGCCTATTATTTCTAATTAGCAAATAAACATAGTTAACGTAAAATTTCTCAATAAACGTACCTTTTTTTCAGATTTTCGGTATTTATTCTGAAAAGTTCAGTCAAAAAAGTTGGCCCTTTAATGTAAACTTTAGTGTTTGCATATTTCGTCAGATAACGGGAATTTTTTTAGCGCATTAAAAATTTTGCCCACATTTATAAAATTTGTTAATTCAAAGATAATTCCGTATTAAAATATTTTTTTTAAACTACGTACTATTTTTTAGTCATATAGTTTAAATCATCTATAGTTATCATATCATATCATATCATCTATAGTTATCATATCATACCATCTTATCATATCGAGCTTTCACTGTACTCTTTCGATTCAAGTTCTAGCTAATTCAGTTGTGAGCTAATTTTCAAAATCTCGCTAATTATTTAAAAATATAATGCTTTTAGGTATAATAAAACAGGCGTAAAGTAAGGGGAACTCAAATTTCATATTCGGAAAAAAAAAACGTTGAAAATGGACAGGCCATTTTTCTTTACTCTGATAGATAAGGAAACTGATGATTCACAATTCTAGATTGAGAAAAGAATGTATTTTACAATCCTTTGTCCATGAACCCATCTTTACAACTTTGGACTGAAAAAGATGATTTTAGTCAGTCAGGGGTTTAATATTAAATCATTTTTCTCATTTATAAAGCAGGAAACAGCCTTTTGTACTTTTAATATGAATGGAAAGTGTCTTTGACCTTAGGCATGATAAGACATGTGACAATAACAATGATTCATAACAATGTAGAGAAGAATGTTTTCTCAAACAATCTTCTACCCTATGGGGGTGGTTGTCAATTCGCAGGTGTTGTTCTGAGAAATTTTTATTTAACTTAACTCATTTCTGAGAAAATAAAAGATATTCTTCAGGAGACTGAAGCAGGAGTGATTGATTTTCCCTCCTTGCATTGAATTCATTTAACAGATTAGCAATTTTAAGAACGAGACAATCGCTTTTTTTTCTGATTGGAACTTATTAAATGTGTTGTAAAACTCAAAGATTTTTAAAAAAGAAAGTTTTCTCTTTTATATGAATTTTTATAATTTCTTCAGTTTATTTCTGGTTCTCATTTAACACTTCCTCTAGCTTATTTAAACTTTTGACCGCACACCCTACTGAAACTTCCAAGAACATATTTTAAACTTTATAGCGACCCATATTTTCATGGTCAAAAATCTAAATAGAATTTAAAAAAAGTTAGGTTTTTTAAGGAAAGGTAACTTTGTGTTAGATTTCATAACTTAAACTACTTTCTACGCTAATTAATTAGCTTAGTCAAAGACAGTGTACAGAACCATTAAGTTTTAATGCGGGAAAATCCCGACAATTGCATAAAAGAAATATTTAGAATGCTTTTTTTTCTCATGTTGACTGAATGAAACCTGGTACATTTTTATTATGTTTCGTTTGTCCTTAGAAGTCAAATATTACTGAAGTAAGTTATATTGTTTCAGTGATATAGTTGCTAGGGTAAAATTTTCGGAATTGTACATTTTGTTTGAATCATCTGTAAGCCATAGTATTATCCACAAAATTATTCTCATTTTGAAAACGGAATGAGCCAATAAAAGAAGAAAATTGGAAAAGAATTAAAAAAATTGAATGAAAAATTTGACTTTGCCGTAAGCAGTTTCAAAACTTCATATTATTTTCCCATAAAATCCTAGATTTTAGTGCAAAAAATATATAGTGAAAACTGAAATAACTTAAAATTAAAAATAATTGAAATCAAAAATAAAAATAATATTAATCTTTCAAAATTGATCTATCTTTGATAGAAAAAAAGATCATTCTCAATAAGATGGTGAATAATATCAAATCGAAGGTGTTTTAAGCTTTTATTTGCAAAAATTATTTCTCTAATACACTAATATTAATGTTGGGGATAAACTTTTAGGTAGTACATTTGAAAATTTTTTTTTGAAGGCTTATATCATTTATAAATTGCTTCAATGAAACAATCCGAAACTTAATTTTATTTTTATACAAATATTCAATGCTACTTAATTGAATTCTAATAATAAGTGCTTTTTTTAAAATATTTGAACGAAATATTTAAATTTTAAAGGATTGTGACAAAATTCTGTAATGCTAGTTGAGCTTTATAGAACTTTTTCTTTGGCATAATTAGCCCCAAAGACATGTCATTCTTGCAAAGAGTAATTATCATTGATAAGAGCTTCAAAGTATATAATAACCTGAATGATTTTTTATTGTTTGTATGTTGCATGAAAAGAATTGTGGGGGGGGGGGAGGTTATGACTTGACACGAGTGACAATAGTTATGATTGACTGTCCAGGTTTGACCAATGGGAGGTGTGTATCTATTGTTGCAGCAAAAGTACATAACTGTTACTTTAAAATTGTAATATTCATTTCGGTGTTGATCTGTGAGTTCGCTCGTTATAGTTATATTAGTAGAAAAGTATAGTTACTTCGTTATAGTCTTGAAGCTTGGTGTAGTGAATTTTCTATCAAGAGTTTGTGGATAACTCTTAGGATTATTAGCGATGTCTCTGCTCAAGGATATTAAGTAAGTTTACCTTATTTTTTATTGATTTATTTATTGAATAATTAAGGCTTTTCGTTCTTCTATCTCCATTTCATTTAATATGTTCTAATTAGAAAAAAAAGGCGGGTATAGGAAATAGGGAAGTAAATATGAATTAATGTAATTTTAATTTAATGTAAGATTTATTCGATTAGATTATTTGTTTTTGAACTCCTCGAAACGTTTTTTAAAAATTTAATTAGTTATTATTATTGCTGAAATGGATTTCGGTATTTAAAGTATTTATTTACTTGCTTTATTAATTATTTTTATTTGTGGGATCAGGAATCAATTGATTCTGCATTGAAACGTCAGAAATTACATTAAATATCTCATTTCTCCCACTCTTCCTATTAATACTCTTTTAAAGAAAGTAAATAATGCATAATGTAATTTTAATATAATTTAAGATTTATTTGATTAAATAATTTGTTTCTGAAGCAAAGAGCTTTTTTTAATTTGATTAAGTTTATTGCTGAAATGAATTTCGCTATTTAAAGTTCTTATTAATTTCTTTTACAATATATTTAGTTCTGTGGTATCAAGAATCAATTAATTCTGCCTTGAAGTGCCTAACTCCACGAATAGTTTTTTTAAAATTTAAATTCAATTAACCTAATTTCCTTAAATGTATTTTGTTAATTAATGTTAATTAAAATTCATTTTATTAAATATTTATTTTGTGGTATGAGGAATTAGGTGATTTTTCATTAAAACGTCCGAAATTATATCTCATTTCTTCTCTCTTTTGTAATACTTTTTTCACCAATGTAAATATAATAGAGTGTATTAAATTATTTGTTTTTGTTCTCCTGAAAGTGGTTTCTAGTTAAACTTAATTGAATTTATTGATGATATGGATTTCACTATTTGAAATATTGTCTTCCCCCTAAAAAATTAAAAAAAAAAATCATACATGTGTAAAAAAGGGATAAAATATATACTCTAATTTACTAATATATCACGTACTCCAAGAATAGGCACCTTAGGCTGTGAAATACTGTAGTGAAGGAATAGGTTTTCTTCTTCACGGATGTGTTTTACTGATTTTGTTACGATATTATCGTTTGTCGATATTTATTGTGCCCATATATTTTTTGATATTCATCGTGTGTTCATATTTATCAATATTTAGCTTATGTTAACATTTTTCGTATTTACTATATATCGTGAGAATATCTTTTAAATACCGTTCTCGCAATAAATTCAAATTATCGACGGCTCGCGAGATATCGATGCATCGAACTATTAGCTCCGAATTTGTCTGTGAATAATTAGTGAGTAATAAATTAAAAGATGTATCGAACACTGTAAGGACTAACTGGATTAACTTAAAGGAAGAGAAAGTTATTTTTCACAGAAAAAAACACTGTTTAAGAAACTGTTTCTGTTTTTCTCCGTTACCCACTCACTGTAAAAAAATCCCGCTATTATTGCAGACTTTCTCTGCATATTTGCAGAGCAGTTTTCCTTACTGGATAATCACTCTTTCTTTTTCAAATTATTGTTCGATTAAGTATAGAAAGAAGTAGAGAAGTGTAAAAAAATTCGTACACCTATTTTTCAGGATATATTTAAGGATAATAATAAGGATAATTTTGTGCATCCATTATATATAAGAACTGAAATAATTCAAAAAATACAAATTTATTGTTTCATTGGTACCTCTTAAACTGTTAAAGTTTTATAATCTGAAGGTCTTACTTAAAAAATCCCTTTATTATTGAAGTAAAATTTTTAAGAAAAGTATGCTTAAAATCATTTTATGTCGTATTTCCCCCCCCCCCCCCAATCATGCAGTTTTCGAAACACTCCATATATTTCGAACCACTTCATATGTGTGATTTTTTTTTCTAATGGGTTCAAGAAAAATCTAATGTAGAATTAACTAAACGGACACTAGAAATGGTGCTTACAGTGTAAAAAGTTCTGAAATGAATTACGATAAAAGTTACTGGCACCCTTAGTGCAACATCTTCAAGTTCCATTTTTACTGTAAAATTATATGTTTTTATTGTTTCTAATGCCACATGCCAATTACCAGCAAATGTGTCATGTGAAACCAACCGAATTTAAGGCATGGGGTGCGTTTTCTTGTTTTCAGTGGCGCCATCTATTTCAAAGAGCACGACTTCAGCCCCACACTTCCGTCACAGCCCGTGTTAAAGGACAAACCAATTCATACATCCACAGATCGTAATTTTGACCTAAATCAGAAAGCGATTAGTTAGAGTTCAGAGTAACTGATTTGTTATGGGAGCTTGGAGGTTTTAGTGACCTGACAGTGCACCTGTCGCCATTTACTATACACGGGGAGTCTTCGCTCGTCTGGGATAGAGCTCACTGCTTCTCGGACATGGTTCCTACCCCCTACCAAACCAACAGACTATTTCACCTCTAATAAAATTTTACGCATTAGTTTATGGAATCACTTTAATTTAACAGAATTATTTATTTAATTACGGTGATTTAGTGATTTTACAGAAAATATAATTGCAAAATTTGCAGTATACAAATATTGTCCCGAAATATTTTACTGTGAAACGCACCAGCACTCTGAGTGCCAGTGTTTTTTACCGCCATTAGTTTTGAAATTTTTTACGGCGTAATTTAATGACAACATTGCTGATACATTGCTTTTTTTATGAAGTGTTTTGATTTAATTGTTTATATTTTTTTTTCAGAATCTCTGCACCCGTTAGACACTTTCAACAGATAAAGAGAAAAGCGGTTGAAGATATTGCTACTAAAAACAGCAAGAGTATGAAAAGAGATCCTGAAACAGAGAAATTTCAGCAAACTCCCAGGTGCCGATTTTTTCCGAAGTGCCGCATGGGTCAAAAGTGCCACTTCCAGCATCCAACCTGCAGGTATAATGCCGCATGCAGAAATCTGAAATGCATTTACCGACACATTGGCCCCAGAAAAATAGAGCTCTTCGAGAACAAGGAGAACGAGCAACCCAACAGTTTCCGATTGCTGCTCGAGAAATTAGAAAAGCAAAAGCCTAATCCATACAAATGGGTAAAACCTAAAGATATTGGTGCAAAAAAAGATGTACCATAGACGCAGAAAATTGGGGGGTTAAATAGGTATTTTAAAGAACGCGATTTCAATTAACAAATCCGATCCCGTATCCATGTTTGCACGCGATGATAGAAGAGTACTCGGTCTCTGCAATGAATGAGGGAAATGTTATTTGAGTAATGTTGTATGAATTAGATTGAAGAATATATAAAAGCAGATGTGTATAGTAAGTTAGTTTCTTTTTTAAAGATTTCAATAAATTTTTTAATTCTTATTTTTTTGTACTGTGGTTATTTAAAAATTTATTTTGTCACTGATTTATTGCTTTATTTAATTTTTTTTTCCAATTGCAAGATTTGATACTGCAGTATTTATTCATTTATCGTGAAAAGAGTTTATTAGCTAATCTGTCCTAGCTCAAGATTAACATTCTTGCCACATTTAAACACACAGAGTATTCAGTCTAGTGAATTTTTGCTTTGGATATATTATATTAATTCAGAACTGTAATAATAATAAATTTCCCGAGCCTTACATAGAAGTTTGTTACTTATTTTAGCACTCATCAAATTAAAAAAATGTCCCGTAATCAACAGTGTTATAAGTTTAAGTCTGAGATTTATTTAATGCTATATATTATTCCTATAAAAACACGTAATTTAAGGATACTGTTTATTTTATCTGAATTAAAATAGAAGAGCTTTTTAATGTTGCATATTCATTGAGAAATCAACCAATGAGTTGATATTATGCTTTGCTGTTATTTAACAATGAATGAAATTTTAGTTTCATAATAATCCAAATCTCTTTAAGTTACTTGTTTTAAAAGTATAAAAATTCCTTATCCAATTCACACCAAACTCTGGTGTAGGAAATTTGTGTAGTGGAAGTTGGAATTTCAATTTTTTCAAATGTTACTTCAAGGGAAAAAAAAATTCCATGATTTTAGTTTTTATGTTTTTTTATTTTTTTAAAAAAAGTATTAAAACGCCGCAATTAATATATTAATATAAAAATTTTTTATAAAGAATAATGGAAGCAAATTTTGAAATATTAATATTGCTAAAAAATCTTTAACAGTTTTATAAAATTTAACACAAAACTGACTATAAATGTTTATGAAATGTTCTGTTTGTAAATTTTGAATGCTGCATTAAGCGTTCAGTACTTTTGACACATTTTGAATTTCAACAAGCATACAAACTGTAAAAAAGTTAGATGTTTCACACAGCTACGGACAGAAATTCATGGGATAATAACTCACATAAAATTCATCAAATTTAAGAATTCTATTTGCGATTTGAAGGTTACTTTATAATGAACCGAAAACTGAATGCATTTTTTGATAAACTTTTATTTGTATGGGGCTATACAAAAAAGGAAATTAAAAAACACATTACTGTTAAACTTGTTTACGGAAAAATTTGGCAAACACAAAGAATTTAATCAACTTTTATGTTTTTATCAAGAATAAAAACTTGTGAAATTTTCAGTTATAACGACTTTTACATACATTTGAAAGAAGTCAATTTAAGTAAGAAAAAAATTGTACACAATCAGTTGAACAATTTTGTAATTATATTGAAAACAGAAAGAAACCCTATTTCCCCCCTTCTATTTTAAAGCTTATTTTCTAATTATTCATGGTAGGACATTCACCAAACAAACCAGAGAGGCTTAGAGATCACCTACCCTCATTTTTAATGTTTATTCATTCATTCAAAATAAAGAATAAAAAACTATATTTTTTACAACAGGGATAGAAGACTCTTTAAGAATCATGCGTCAATAGAGAACAAAAGCAACTAGTGATTACTGATTATTCCGCGTATTGTCCTACCCAATTAAAATACAAGTATTTACTCTTATTTAACTTAGATCAGTAAATTGAATAATCACTTGATAATTAGTACCCTTTCTTATTCCGCCTGTTGTCTCAACTTTAACTATTAAAGGATGTTTTCCTGATGTTACTTGAACAATAAGCAGGTTCAATTCTCCTTTTAGTTCATTGCATTTGGAGCATATTTTCATTCAAATACTAAATAATGTAATTATAAATTAGCACTTTTTAAAGGGTATGTCTTGGATGTAGTTCAAATCAAAATAAAAATATTAAGAATAGAGATAGAAGAAATACTTATGCTTATTTTAAATTCTAATACCTTTATTCATCATATATTGAGCAAAAAATAGTGAAATATTGAAAACAAAATAACAGAAAAAAATTGTTTGAAAGCAAACAAAAAAGTGGTCATTTCTTAATGTCGAGGGGTGATGATCACCTAATACAGCAATGGGAGAAGTGAACTTAATTTATAGAAAATAACACACTTCATACAGTTGATATGAGAAACTAAAAATAGGCTGTAACGAATGAATTTTATCTTGAAAATAAGTAAAAATAAATCTAGCCAATAAAATTTAATGAGCAGGTTTAATCAATTACTTTAAAAAAAATCATATTTTGGGCAAAGGGTTTTAAAACTTATACATTTTGTCTGAAATCATAGCATACATCTTACACATTTCATCCAGTCACCGTTTCTTATGTTTTCTAATGTTTCTAATATACCTCTTATTTTCTTAAACAAAGACTTACCCTAGTTAACTCAGAGCAGAGTTAATAGCAAAATAGAAAATAAAAATTAGTTACGTTTATTATATGTACCTTTTAAATTTTTTTTATATAATGAGAGACCTTCTCTTTTTTTCCTTATTTCTGCTTCTCCGAATCAAATAAACCCTCAATAAAGTTTATAGAACTATTAGTTGTTGCTCAAAATATTTCATCGATAAAAAGTACTGTTTTGTACGTATGCATATTGACTTGTTTGTTACCACTAAATGCGTGAATCAATATATATGATTATAAGTATTTTTTCCCTCTAAATTGACAGAGATCGAAACCAAATTGGTAGTATTAATAATTTAGAAGTTTTAAGTGTTAAAATGATTTAATTTGTGAAAAGGTTTTGACTTACACCCATTTGCGATTCTACATTTCTTTCTAGGTAACTTGAAATGTATAGTACAAATACTTTTGGTAATTATATAACAACATCAAAAGTACTTAAGTGCTTATACAGCAATGTCAAATATATAAATAGGTACAAATCAAAATTTATGCTGTTTGAAATAAAATTACATCCAAACTATGCATCTTACAGGTTAAAATCTTATTCGGTTTCAGCAATTCGATGTACCGAAAAGGGAATATGTTCAAAATAAGGTAATAAATATTCCTAAAACTGTTAACAATAAAGTAATCTTGATTTCATTTGAATTCGTTTTATCTGATTCAATTAATTCTAAAAGAATCCACAGGATCTAAAACTATTTTCGTCTGAACAGCAATGTATTTAACCACAAAAGCTTTTATAGCTTCTGATCTATTAGTTGCATCGACGTGGATGATATTTTATTCGATGAAATGTAAAATAATATTTCGGAAAAACATGTCTTTTTTCTAGATAGTAAAGTGTAATTCTCCCCGTCCTCCCAGTAAGTTCTAGATTTTGATTGCACCTTATATTGGGAGAAGGTAAAATTTTTTAAATTCATTACATTAGTTTAGGAGACATGGCCTGAAGTTATATTAAAATCGCCTCCTTGCCTGAACTATTGGGGTATTGCTACTCATTTTGAGTGTCAAGAATCCTTACTCATAGAAAACATTTTGCACGGAGAAAATAAGCATTTTTAAAGTTTAAGAGAAATTTTTTGTTTTTAGGAAGAAAAATTTTCAATTAATAAAATCTTTTGTGGGACATGACCTATACTGTGATGTATATACTGCGAAACTATTGAAAGCCTGAGTTTTGATGTTTCATATTCTTGAAGTTAAAAAGGCTCCTTCAAAAAGTTCTCATTTTATAAACCCTTCCTGTAAAGAGATAAGGCTCCCGATTTCAATAAATGATATAAATGCTTTTTTTCTCGATTTCCATGCGTATTTTTAATAATTATTAATACATTTTGTGAGAACATTGATTTTATAAACCTTATTATTGTTTATTAACAGATTTCCCTCATATTTACAAATGACGAAATTATTCTTATAAGACTTATGCATCTAGTTAATTTTCACACATATTTGTGAGTGAAAAATAATACAAATTCAAATATAATCCCAATATTCATAAATGCGTTTTTAATAAAATAGTAGTTTAAATGTAAGTAAACGAATAAATAAATTAAGACTGTATTGATAAAAAAATAACTTGAAACGATAATGAAAACTTTTAACGGTAAAAAAACTGAAAATTCCCTTAAATTTTCTATAAAATGTTGATGAAAATCACTGTAATTAAGAAAAATTATATTACATGTAAATTAAACGAAATAACTAAAATTAAAGGAAACTAGCATTAAAATCTATAAATTATAAAAAAATAATGAAAAAAAAATGGTTTCATAAGTAGCATAAGATAGATAAGCATAGGATTATTTAGTGAAATTACTAAACATTTTCTAAAATTATTAATTTTTATTCTAATCAAGAAAAGCGTTCAGAGGTTTTAAAAAATACAACTTACAAAAAAAAAAAATTGTAATTTTACGTATAATAAAACGGGCATAAAGTAAGGGAAACTCAACTTTCATATTCGGAAAAAAAAACTATTTTTGAAAATGGACAGGACATTTTTCTTTACTCTGATGATAAGGAAACTGATGATTCACAATTCCAGATTGAGAAAAGTACGTATTTTACAATCCTTTGTCCATGAATTCATCTTTACAACTTTTGACTGAAAAAGATCATTCGAGTCAGCCAGGGGGGTTATTACTAAATACATTTTTTTCATTCTTTAAGCAGGAAACAAACTTTTGTACTTTTAATATAAATGGAAAGTGTCTTTGGCCTTAGGTATGATAAGAGGTGTGACAATAACAATGATTCATAACAATGTAGAGAAGCATGTTATCTCAAACTATCTTCTACCTTATGGGGGTGGTCGTCAATTCGCAGGTGTTGTTCTGAGAAATTTTTATTTAAATTAACTCATTTCTGAGAAAATAAAAGATATTCTTGAGGAGACTGAAACAAAGTGATTGAATTTCCCTCCTTATATTGAATTCCTTTAACAGATAAGCAATTTTAAGAATGAGACAATCGCTTTTCTTTAATTTTTTTTAGATGTGTTGTAAAACTCAAAGACTTTAAAAAAAAAGTTTTCTCTTCTATATGAGTTTTTTATAATTTCTGCAATTTACTACTGGACCTCATTTAACACTTTCTATAGCTTCTCTTAACTTTTGACCGCACTCCTACCGAAACTTCTAAGAGCATATTTTAAACGCTATAGCGACCCATATTTTCGTGGTCAAAAATCTAAATAGAATTTAAAAAAAAGTGAGGTTATTTAAAGAAAGGTAACTTTGTGTTAGATTTCACAACTTAACTATTTTTTTTGCGCTAATTAATCAACTTAGTCAGAGTACAAAACCCTTAAGTTATAATGCGTGAAAATCTGACAATTGCATAAAAAATATTTAGAATGCTTTTTTTTCATGTTCAATGCATGAAACCTGGTACATTTTTAATAATGTTTCTGTTTTATTATGCATGTTTCGTCAAATATTGCAAAATTAAGCTAAATTGTTTCAATGATATAGTTGCTAGGGTAAAATTTTCGGAATTGTATATTTTATTTGAATCATTTGTAGCCTATAGTATTATCCACAAAGTCATTTTCGTGGCGAAAATGGAATGCGCCGATAAAAGAAGAAATTGGAAGAGAATAAAAAAAATAAATGAAAAATTTTACTTTGCCGTAAGCATTTTCAAAATTTTACATTATTTTTTTCATAAAATCCTCGTTTTTAGTGCAAAGAAAAAAATGAAGAAAACTAAAATAAACTTCAAAATTAAAAATAATTAAGAATGCATTTAAATTACTTTAAAGATATTACTAAAAATTGTTAGTCTCCTTAGTATCTGATATTATCTATATAAGTTTAGATATTGAAACAAATTTTAAAGCAGGAAAAAGTAATAAAATAGAATATATGTGTGCCTGGAAGACAGCACTTCTTCAGGGGCACACTCTATCTACAAACACGCATGAGCCTTTCTGTTGTCAGTGGAAAAACCAAAACTGACACTGCCCCTATCCATATAAGCTATCTTTGAAAATTACAAATTACATTAAAAAAAAAGAAAATCATTTTCAATAAGACGGAGAATAATATCAAATCAAAGGTGTTTTAAGATTTTATTCGCAAAAATTATATCTCTTAAACACAAATATTAATGTTGGAGATGAACTTTTAGATAGTACATTTGAAGACTTTTTTTGAAGGTTTATATAATTTATAAATTGCTTCAATGAAACAATCCGTAACTTAATTTCATTTTTACACAAATATTCAATGCTGCTTAATTGAATTCTAATAATAACGTTTTTTTTTTAAATATTTGAACCAAATATTGAAATTTTAAAGGATTGTGACAAAATTCTGTAATGTTTTTTGAGCTTTTTTATACTTTTCTTTTGGCATAATTAGCCCCAAAGATGCATTCTTGCAAAGAGTAATTATCATTGATAAGAGCTTCAAAGTATATAATATCCTGAATGATTTCTTATAGTTTGTATGTTGCATGAAAAGAACTGTGTGTGTGTGTGTGGGGGGGGGGTTATGACTTGACACGAATGACAATAGTTATGATTCAGTGTCCAGGTTTGACCAATGGGAGGTATCTATCTATTGTTGCAGCAAATGTACATAACTGTTACTTTAAAATCGTAGTCTTCATTTCGGTGCTGTACGTTGAGTTAGAGATTTAGTTCGTAGAGTTAGTGATTTGCAGAAAAGTGTAGTTACTTTACTTGGTGTAAAATTGGTGTAGTGAATTTTTTAAGATTTCGATTGAAGATTTTGTGGAAAACGCATTAACGCAGGATCATTAACGATGTCTTTGCTCAAGGATATTAAGTAAGTTTTTCGTTATTTTTTACTGATTTATTTATTGATTAATTAAGGCTTCATTAATTATTGATTAGTTTACTTATTGATTAAATAAGGCTTTCTAATTAGAAAAAAAAATGTTTCTTATGGTTCATCTGTGTCTGAATAAGTTTTAGTATTTGAAATTTTCTAGTATTTGAAATTGTTGAATATATTTGAAAATAAACCAGGAAAGTAAATATGACTTAATGTAATTTTAATTTAATGTGAGATTTATTTTATTTAATAATTTGTTTTTGAACTCCTCCAAAAGTTTTTCTAAATTTAATTCAGTTTATGGATGAAATGGTTTTTGGTATTTAAAGTATTTTATTTGTTTTATAAATTATTTTAATTTGTGGTATCAGGAATTAATTGATTCTTCATTGAAATGTCAGAAATTACATTTAATATCTGATTTCTCCCACTCTTCCTATTAATACTAATTTGTTTTTGTTCTCCTGAAAGTGGTTTTTAGTTAAACTTAATTAAGTTTATTGATGATGTGGATTTCGTTATTTAAAATATTTTTTAATAAATTTTATTCTGTGGTCTCAGGAATCAGTTGATTCTGCAACGAAGCCCCCGAAATTACTCTAAATATCTCAGTTTTTTCTTGCTGTCTTTTTTAATACCTTTTCTTGCGAAGTAATTGCGATATAATGTAATTTTGATTAAATAATATAAGATTTATTTGATTAAATTATTTATTTTTTACCTAACAAACAGTTTTTAGAGAAATTTTATTTATCTAAGTTGATTGCTGAAATAGATATTATTATTTAAAGCACTTATTAATTTATTTTATAAAATATTTTATTCTGTGGTATCAGGAGTCAGTTAATCCTGTATTGAAGAGACAGGAATTACTCTAAATGTCTCAGCTCTTTCTCTCTCCTTTTGAATAAATTTTTTAGCAAAATAAATGTGGCATAATGCAATTTAATTTTAATGTAAAGACTTTTTGATTTTAACTAACGTAATTTTAACTTAATGTCAGATTTATTTGATGAAATCATTCGTCATTAATGCTCCACGAAGAATTTTTTATTTAAAATTTAATAATTAAAATGATTATAAATGACAATTGTTTTGAATAGAGAGCATTAATTCATTAAGAAGTTTTTTATACTGCAATTTCTGTATTCTTTTGCACTTAGGTTATTTAAATGAAAATTGTCTGTCAGAGAAGGAATTACCTATTCAAATTGAGATTTTCCTATTTTGCTTTTCCTAATGAAGGGAATGAAATATATTACATCTATTGATATAGATTAGAGGAAAATTAAGTCATTTTTAATATTTTGGAGGAGTAAAATAGTACATGATTTTTTCTTCTTTAATATGAATTTTGTTAAACAATTTAAGACGATGGTTTGTTAAGAGATTTATTTTTTTCTCTGGCTATAATTGTATAAAATAACATAGTTTTGTCACAGTCTATAGTAGGCACTCCTGTAGTTGCTGCAATGCGCGCATTGACTGCTTTTTATTTGGTTTAGTACTTATTTCAGGAAAATGGTTCAAAGTTACTAAATTCAGAATTAATTTTGTTATTTAAAATATGTGGTGATGTTAAAATTTTGTCAAATATCTTTTTAGGAATAAAATTTCTTCATTTTACTTGCGAAAATGGATAACAGAATAAGTGGTTACATTGCGTTCAAAAAATATAGTTTCCTTACTTTAGAAAATTAATGGATTAAAAGCTTATAAAAATGAATCTTTTTTTACAAATTTATCTTTTATGAATAAAATAGTAATTTTTAATCAGTGACATTAAGATATAGAAGGGGATTTAATCCCTTTCATCATTTATTTAGCTGCTTATGAATAGAAATTTTTGATCCAATTACGTCAGAAATATTAACTTACGCCAAATTTAATTAGATTTTTTTTGTAATTAATAATGAAAAATTAACTAATATAATATGTGATTTTAATTTTTAAAAAATAAAATTTTCAATCTTAGTTATTTTCCAAAATTTAGTTATAATGTAAAGAAATTTCAAGGAAAATATGCTGGTGTAAAAGAGAGGCAAAATATATACAGATATAACCACTAATTTACTGATATATCACGTACTACAGGAATAGCCCTATGTATGTCTTTGGGCTGTGAAGTACTGTAGTGAAGGAAAAGGTTCTCATCTTCACGGATGGGTTTTACTGATTTTGGGACGATATTATCGTTTGTTGATATTACTTTTGCGCTTATACTTTTTGATATTCATCGTGTGTTGATATCTATCAATATTTAGCTTATGATAAGATTTTTCGTATATACTAAATATCGTTAGTATATATTTTAAATATCGTTTTCGCTATAAACTAAAATTATCGATGTTTCACGATATGTGTATTGATACACAAACTATTAGCTCCGAATTTAGCTGTAAATAATAAGTGAGTCGTAAGTTGAAAGATTTATCGTACACTGTAAAGATTAACTTTACAGAACAAAAAATTATTTTTAACAGGACAAAAAACTGTTTAAGAAACTGTTTCTGTTTTCAACTGTTATCCGCTCACTGTAAAAACTTCCTGTTATTTTTGCATACATTCTATGTATATTTGCAAAGCAGTTTTTCGCACTTTATAATTACTCTTTCTTTTTCAAATCATTTACGATTAAGTATAGAAAGTAGTAGAGAAGTATCGAAAAATACTTGCTCTTATTTTTCAGGAAATATTTAATGATATTAACATCGTATAAATAACACTACGATCCAATTTTATTTTAAATCGATACTTTAACTATATATTTCTTTAATATAAAATTTTTTGGCACATTAAGTTACCATACATTTTTATTCTGGTAGTCCTCTGTAGTTTCAACTTTTTTACGCTTAAACTAGTAATTGAAATAATATATAAGATGAAAACAGTTTAAGATTTTCTTCATATTGAGACGCCTAGAGCTCCGGTAGTATAGAGGACTCTTTGAGATGACCCAGGTTCGAATCTCAGCGTAGCGGAGAATGGTCGTACGAATGGTGCTCTTGGCATGCACTGACCAGAATGCAGGCATACATTTTTCGTAGAAGTTTTTATTGAAATAACAGAATTTTCAGAAATAACAGTACTTATCTGGTGAAAAAACAAGCACCCGTTTTTTTGAAGGAAAAAAGAAAGAAACAGTATTTTTACGAGAAATAAACAGTTTTATGCTGATACTTGAGCTGACAGTTCTTTTCTGCAAATTTAAAAAAAAAATTTCTGCATTTTTTTTTGATAGTTAAAACTGTTCCAGATAAATTATTTAAGAAAATGAATATAGAAAGTACAATTAAAATCTTTTTCACAAGATTATGCCCGTTTTTGATAGATAAGTTTAGTACTTGCCATCCCTCTTTGTTAAAATGTTGGTTTTATTTTAATTAAACATTAATAATATTGGCTAGGTAGTTCGCTTGTATTTTTACTTCTTTTTCAGTAATTTTATTTTTATTTGCGTCGATTAATTGCCTTTCCATCATTTTACCACTTTCATGGTTTTTTTTTTCGATTTTAGGCCATTAATAGCCTAATTACCATTCTTTAATAATATTTAGTATGTCACACTAAAAGTATACTGAAATTACAGGGCTAATACTAAAATTAAAAAAAAGTTTTAAGGAGCTGTTTTCCTTCATTTGAAAAAATATCGTCCATTTTTAGGACGCAAGATGTTTTTAAACTACCAAAACCTAAAATTATGCAACATTTGATCTTAAGAAGCTACAGGGGGTGAACAGAATAATAGAAACACTTTTATACTAATAATTTTTTTTTTCATGTTCCTCAAAAAATTATCTTATTCGCTGTTACGTTGATACGGATAATCAAATTATCTTATTACTTTAGAAGTGTTTAGATCCTATAATTTCTCCTACATGTAAATGAAGTTCAAAGGATTGAGGGACAGACAGTATATTATAAACCGAAAATATTGTTTTTAATCATTCTGTGCCAAAAAATATAGCAGTAGATTTGTAATTTGTGACAGTTATTTCGGTTTACTATAATTACCCAAAATTTCGTAAGCCTGACTCAAATATTTATGGAGATATTGTCATTATTATAAAAAATTGCTCTATGACTTTAAAATTATTAAGTAAAATTGGGGAAGACTCCTGATCATTTTAGGCTTCATTTTAAAAAGTACAAAAGCTACTTAGAAAACTACTTGGAACATTTTACGTTTTTAAGATATTCAAGTAAGACTTTTGATTAGTTGCCAAATAAGATTCACTTCATGATTGTGAAAAAAGAATGTAAGATTTTCCTCACTCATGTGCAGTACAAAAGAAAAACAACTTTGATTACTCATATCTTGTGCAGTTTTAAGCGAATTCTTCTCAAATTTTAAAGCAAACATTTTGTAATTAATTTTAAATTTCTCTAAATATTTTGATTAATTTTATTGAAGTTATAGGAAAACAGCGTAAGACAAAAAAACTATATATTAACTATAATAAACTATATAAAACTATATAAACTATATAAAAAAACTATATATTAATAACTATATATCTATAAATAGGATTACTACATTTTGTGCAACCATTGTATATAAGAACTAAAATATTTCAAAAAATACAAATTTATTGTTACATTGTTTAGTATAGAGTGTTCAAAAGCAATTTTTCCCGTTTGTTTTCACCATTGTCAGTCCCTCAAACCTAAAAGAAGCTTTAAAGTTTATTGATATGTATGAGAAATCACATGATTTACACACTTCTAAAGTTATAACATAATTCGTTAAGTATTTTCGAAGAAATTATAAAAAAATGTTGCAGTATAAAAGTGTTTCCATTATTTTATCCTTACACTGTATTATTACAGATGCATTATAGATTTTATAGATTTTATTAAATTTACTTCATGCAAAGTAATTAGTAAATGCATTAATGGATAATTTTTTTTTTACCAGGACCGTAAAATAGAGCTGTGAAAGATGAAACCTAGAAGATAATATCTCAATTTAGTTTATGTTGGAAAAATATTTATGACTCATAGTTGAATTTTTAAAATTCCTTTTAAAATACGAATTTTTTTACTAATGAGCTTAAAAGATTTATATCCATTTAACTATGCTTATAAACATCAAATACTCCATAATATGTGCACTGTAAAAGATATCGGTTCAAATTACGGTATAAAGTACCGTCACTAAGGGTGCCGGTCCTTTTTACCATAAAATCCACTCTTATGAAACATGCTACGTTGTAAAAAAATTTATTTATTGTAATAAAATTTTATTTTCAGTAATAATTACCGTAAAATCATTTTAATTAAATAAATATTACTGTTGGATTTTAAGTATAATATTTCATTTTAAAATTAGATTGGACTGATGATGCACTCATAGACGATGTACTTTATATCGTAATTTAATTAAAAACATTTTACAGTGTAACAACCATTGTGTGCTTTATTTCTATAACTATCATGTGCTGACTTATTTCTGTGAATTTTTTCACTTTCATACTTGCTAATAGTTTTTAGAGTCATCAGATGTCAAGTTACATCAGGTTATAAGCGAAACAAGATACCACTTAAGCTGTTTCAGCTTAAGTTTTTTGATCTAAAAGTCTTACTTTAAAATTCCCTTTAAAGTAAAATTTTTAAGAAAAGAATGCTTAAAATTAATTTATGTCGTTAATTTTTTCGAATTATGCAGTTTTGAGCCACTCCAGTATGTGATTTTTTCTCTAATGGATTCAAGAAAAATGTCATGTCAAATTAACCAAGTGGATACTAGAAATGCTGCGTACATTGTAAAAATTCTGAAATGAATTACGGTAAAAATTACTGGCACCCTTTGTGCATCATCTTCACAAATCCATTTACTGCAAAATTGGCCACGTTTTCTTGTTTTCAGTGGCGCCATCTATTTCAAAGACACGACTTCAGCCACACACTTCCGTCACAGCCCGTGTTAAAGGATGAACCAATTCATACATCCACAGATCGTAATTTTGACCTAAATCAGAAAGCGATTAGTTAGAGTTCAGAGTAACTGATTTGTTATGGGAACTTGGAGGTTTTAGTGATCTGACGGTGCACCAGTCGCCATTTACTATACACGGGGAGTCTTCGCTAGTCTGGGATAGAGCTCACTGCTTCTCGGACATGGTTCCTATCCCCTACCAAACCAACAGACTATTTCACCTCTAATAAAATTTTCTGCATTAGTTTATGGAATCACTTTAATTTAACAGAATTATTTATTTAATTACGGTGATTTACTGATTTTACAGTAAATATTATTGCAAAATTTGCAGTATATAAATATTGTCCCGAAAAATTTTACTGTGAAGCTCACCAGCAGGCTGAGTGCCAGTACTTTTTATCGCCATTAGTTTCGAAATTTTTTACGGCGTAATTCAATAACACCATTGCTGATGCATTGCTTTTTTTTATGAAGTGTTTCGATTTAATTGTTTATTTTTTTTTCAGAATCTCTGCACCTGTTAGACCCTTTCAACAGATAAAGAGAAAAGCGGTTGAAGATATTGCTACTAAAAACAGCAAGAGTATGAAAAGAGATCCTGAAACAGAGAAACTTCAGCAAACTCCCAGGTGCCGATTTTTCCGAAGTGCCGCATGGGTCAAAAGTGCCACTTTCAGCATCCAACCTGCAAGTATAATGCCGCATGCAGAAATCTGAAGTGCATTTACCGACACATTGGTCCCAGAAAAATAGAGCTCTTCGAGAACAAGGAGAACAAGCAACCCAGCAGTTTCCGATTGCTGCTCGAGAAATTAGAAAAGCAAAAGCCTAATCCATACAAATGGGTAAAACCTAAAGATATTGGTGCAAAAAAAGATGTACCATAGACGCAGAAAATTGGGGGGTTAAATAGGTAATTTAAAGAACGCGATTTTAATTTACAAATCAAATCCCGTATCCATGATTGCATATGATGATAGAAGAGTACTCGGTCTCTGCAATGAATGAGGGAAATGTTATTTGAGTAATGTTGTATGAATTAGATTGAAGAATATATAAAAGCAGATGTGTATAGTAAGTTAGTTTCTTTTTAAAGATTTCAATAAATTTTTTAATTCTTATTTTTTTTTGTACTGTGGTTATTTAAAAAATTTATTTTGTTTCTGATTTATTGCTTTATTTAAATTTTTTTTCCAATTGCAAGATTTGATACTGCACTATTTATACATTTATCGAGAAAAGAGTTTATTAGCTAATCTTTCCTAGCGTTAGATTAACATTCTTGCCACATTTAAACGCACAGATTATTTAGTCTAGTGAAGTTTTGCTTAGGATATATTATATTAATTCAGAGCTGTAATAATAATAAATTTCCCGCGCCTTACATAGAAGTTTGTTACTGATTTTAACACTCATCAAATTAAAAAATGTCCCATAAGCAACAGTGTTATAAATTTAAATCTGACATTTATTTAATGCTATATATTATTCCGATAAAAACATTTTATCTGATCCGTAATTTAAGGATAGTGTTTATTTTATCTGAATTAAAGTGGAAGAATTTTTTAATGTTACATATTCATTGAGAAATCAATCAAGGAGTTGCATGCTTTGTTGTTATTTAAGAATGAATGAAATCTCAGTTTCATAATAATCCAAATCTCTTTAAGTTACTTGTTTTAGAAGTATAAAAATTCCTTATCCAATTCACACCAAACTCTAGTATAGAAATTTGAGTAGTAAAAGAATTTATTAGCTAATCTTTCCTAGCGCGAGATTAACATTCTTGCCACATTTAAACACACAGATTATTCAGTCTGGTGAATTTTTGCTTTGGATATATTATATTTATTCAGAACTGTAATAATATGAAATTTCCCGCGCCTTACATAGAAGTTTGTTTCTTATTTTAGCACTCATCAAATGAAAAAATTTCCCGTAAGCAACAGTGTTATAAGTTTAAGTCTGAGATTTATTTAATGCTATATATTATTCCTAGAAAAACACGTAATTTAAGGATAGTGTTTATTTTATCTGAATTAAAATAGAAGAATTTTTTAATGTTACATTTTCATTGAGAAATCAATCAATGAGTTGATATTATGTTTTGATGTTATTTAACAATGAATGAAATCTCAGTTTCATATTAATCCAAACCTCTTTAAGTTACTTGTTTTAAAAGTATAAAAATTACTTATCCAATTCACACCAAAACTCTAGTGTAGGAAATTTGAGTAGTGGAAGTAGGAATTTCAATTTTTTCAAATGTTACTTCAAGGGAAAAAAAATTCCATGATTTGAGTTTCTATGTTTTTTAATTTTTTAAAAGAAAAGTATTAAAACGCCGCAATTAATATATTAATATTTTTTTATAAAGAATAATGGAAGCAAAATTTGAAATATTAATATTGCTAAAAAAACTTTAACAGTTTTATAAAATTTAACACAAAAATGACCATAAATGTTTATGAAATGTGTTGTTTGTAAATTTTGAATGCTGCATTAAGTGTTCAGTATCTCTGATACATTTTGAAGTTCAACAAGCATGCGAATTCTAAAAAGGTTAGATACTTCACACAGCTATATAAAGAAGTTCTCTGGTAATTTATGGGATAATAACTCACATAAAAATGATCAAATTTAAGAAACTCTATTGCGATTTGTAGCTTGCCTTATAATATATTAAAAACTGAAATGCCTTTCTTGATACACTTTTATTTGTATGGGGCAAGACAAAAATTTAAATGAAAAAACACACTATTTTTAAACTTGCTTACTGAAAAATTCGTCAAACATCAAGAGGAATTTTAAGAAAATCATAGAAATTTAATAAATTTTTATGATTTTCTTAATGTATTTTATCAAGAATAAAAACGAATCAGTTATAACGACTTCTACATCCATTTAAACGAAGTCAATTTAAGTAACAAAAAAAAAGTATACAATCGGTTGAAAATTTTTGTTATTAAATTAAAAACAAAAAGAACTTTATTTCCCCCCCCCCCTCTATTTTAAAACTTTTTCCTAATTATTCATGGTATGACATTCACATTACAAACTGGGAGGGGGTTAGATCTCACCCACCCTCATTTTTCATGTTCATTCATTTATTCAACAAGACAATAAGATATTTTTTGCAACAAGGGCAGAAGACTCTTTAAGAACTATGCGTCAATAAAGAACAAAAGCAACTAGTGATTACTGATTATTTTGCATTTAATACTACCTAATTAAAACACAAGTATTTACTATTATGTAACTTAGATCAGTAAAGTAAATGATTGCTTGATAATAAGTAAACTTTCATTTTCTGCCTGTTTCTCAACTTTAACTATGTTTTCCCAGATGTTACTTGAGCAATAAGCAGTCCCAATTCCCTCTTTAGCTCATTGCATTTGGAGTATATTTTCCTTCAAATACTAAATGATGCAATTATAAATTAGTTCTTTTTTATAGGGTAGGTCTAGGATATAGTTCAAACCGAAGTAAAAAATATTAAGAACAGAGATAGAAGAAATGTTTATGCTTAGTTTCAATTCTAATACATTTATTCAACATATATTGAGTAAACAATAGTGAAATATTGTGAACAAAAAATCAGAAAAAAATTGTTTGAAAGCAAATTTAAAAAGTGATCATCTCTTAATGTCAAGGGAAGATGAGCGTCTAATACAGCAATGGAAAGAGATGAATTTAATTTGTAGAAAATAACACATTTCATGCAGTTGATATGAAAAACTTAAAATAGGCTGTAAGGAATAAACTTCATCTTGAAAACAAGTAAAAATAAATCTAGTAAATAAAATTTAATGAGCAGATTTAATCAATCACTTTTAAAAAAGAATCACATTTTGGGCAAAGGGTTTTAAAACTTATACATTTTACCTGGAGTCACAGCATACATCTTAAACATTTCATCCAGGCATCGTTTTTTATGTTTTCTAATGTTTCTAAGATGCCTCTTATTTTTTTAAACCAAGACTTACCCCAGTCACCTCAGAGCAGATTAATAGTAAAATAGAGAAAAATTTTTTTTTGCGTTTAGTTAGCTTTTATATATTTTTTTTATATAATGTGAGAGATACACCTTCTCTTGGTTCTTTTTTCAGTATTGCTGCTGTTTGCATCCAAGTAAATGGTCTTGAACTTGATGTGCCGGCTCAAGTATAGTGACATATTTTTTTCGAAGTGTTTTTCCACACTGAATCAAATAAAGACTCAATAAAATTCGTAGAACTATTAGTAGTTGTTCAAAAGTTATAAAATTTTTCATTGATAAAAGGTACTGTTTTGTACTTATGCATATTGACTTGTTTGTCACTGCCATATACACAAATAAATATATTTGATTATACGTACTTTTTACTCTAAATAGACGGAGATCAAAACTAAATTAATAGAACTAATAATTTTGATGTTTTAAGTGTTGAAATGATTTAATTTATAAAAAGGCCTTGACTTACACCTACTTCCGATTCTACATTTCTTTCTAGATGACATTTCTTTCTACATTCTATTTTTCTATTTCTAGATGACATTTCTTTCTACTATTCTATTTCTACATTTCTTTCTAAAATGAATAGTACAAATACTTTTAGTAATTATATAGCAATATCAAAAGTACTTAAGTGCTTATACAGCAATGTCAAATATATAAATAGGTACAAATCAAATTTATGCAGTTTAAAATAAAATTACTTCCAAACTATGCATCTTACAGGTTAAAATCTTATTCGGTTTCAGCCATTCGATGTATCGAAAAGGGATCGAATATGTTCAAAATAAGGTATTACATATTCCTAAAACTGTTAACAATAAAGTAATATTGATTTCATTTGAATTCGTTTTATCTGATTCAATTAATTCTAAAACAATTCACAGGATCTAAAACTATTTTCGTCTGCACAGCAATGTATTTAACCACAAAAGCTTTTATAGCTTCTGATCTATTAGTTGCATCGACGTGGATGATATTTTATTCGATTAAATGTATAATAATATTTCGGTACAACATGGATTTTTTCTAGATAGCAAAGTGTAAGTCGCCCTCCTCCCAATAAGTTCTAGATTTTGATAGCAGCTCATATTGAGAGAAGGTAATTTTTTTAAAATTCATTTCATTAGCTTGGGAGACATGGCCTGAAGTTACATTAAAATCACCTCTTGCCTGAACTATTGGGGTATTGCTACGCATTTTGAGTGTCAAGAATCCTAATTCATAGAAAACATTTTGCACAGAGAAAATAAGCATTTTTAAAGTTTAAGAGTAATTTTTTGTTTTTTAACAAGAAAAAATTACAATTAATAACATCTTTTGTAGAACATGACATATACTGTGATGTATATACTGCGAAACTATTGAAAGTCTGAGTTTTGATGTTTCATATTTTTAAAGTTGAAAAGGCTCCTTCCAAATTTTCTCTTTTTAAAAACCCTTGCTGCTTGCTGTAAAGATATAGGGCTTCCGATTTCAATAAATGTTAAAGAATACAACTTAAAAAAAAATTTAATTTTAAAAACTTATGAAGGAGCTAACACTACACTTACTAATGCCAACTGGTATAATTTGAGTATTGTAAATTAAAATGAATTGTTATCGTATGTTAAAATGAAAAATTAAAATGCGCATAAATTAAACTAAAAATGTAATCTAACATTAAAGCCATTGAGAACTTATTAGTTAAAAATCACAAGAATATTAAGCACAAATATTTTATAAAATTTTTAATTAGACATTTATAATTATAGCAAATCAGAATATAAGCTTGGAGTTCAAAATTAGCATTCAATCGTTTAATATTCTGAAACAAGAACGATACTGAAAATAATATCCAGTTACACACTGTAAAAAAAATATTTCTTTAAAAATCATTGCACAATGTTAATAAGAAATTAGTAATAATTAATCAATAATTAATAACTTAGCACGCATAACATAACAGAAATTTAATTAAATAACTACAAACAAAAATTATTAACTAAGTTAAGTTATAATTAAAAGACATTTATGGGTTTTAAAACACCGTTTACATTAAGTGTTAAATATGAAATTACTTTAATTTTTGATAAATGGTCTATAATAATTAATAAATGATAAATAATTTTTACGTAAACCAAAAGTAACTTTTCGAAAGTTTAAGAAAATATAGTATTTTCTTAATATAAGTATTTTGCAATTAAAAAAAAAAGAAAAAATCTCTGCGTGGGCGATAAAGGATACTCGTCAAGCAACCCTCTCCAAGTTTCATCTTTGTTCCTCACCCCAACTCCGATTTTGACAATTGAAGATTGATTGAGGATTAGGACTGCACACACACAGAGGGGGACTTGGGTTTGTGACGAGATAGCTGGAACATGATATCTCATGTCAATGGGAAGAGAGACCTACCTAGAAGCGAAATCAGTATATTCTTAGTAGTGGGGGGGGGTAATAATTGAGGCAATTACTAATCACAGTAAAAAGGGGCAGTAAAGAGAGATAAAATTCTCTTCATTCACTAAACTGTGTACCAGCAAGATTTGATTAATTCTTCAACTATAACACCTGTTCAGAGCAACAAATAAACAAGAAGTCCCTATTGAAGAGACTATCTATGGAATTCTTATCTTCTTAACTGAAATTTTCTTTCTAGTTGGTGAAACGTTTCTTAAAAATAAACGGACTTTTTTTCATTTCTGTACTTCTCTTTTATTCAATTAAGCGAGGACTGGAAACAACAAATATTCATTTAAACGAGGATATATATATATATATATATATATATATATATATATATATATATATATATATATATATATATATATATATATATATATATATATATATATATATACATTATTCTGAAAAGTTTAGTCGAAAGAGTTGGCCCTTTAATATTAATTTAATGTTTGCATATTTCGTTAGATCGCGGGAATTTTTTTAGCGCATTAAAAATTTTGTCCACATTTATAAATCTTGTTAATTCAAAGATAATTCCATATTAAAATAATTTTTTAAAATTATGTACTATTTTTTAGTCACATAGTTTAAATTATATGTAGTTTAAATTTTTATTTATAAAACTTCACAATGACCGATGGAACTTCCATTTCAGCAAAATTGATGTAACAATCGATTACTTACATTAATTGTTAAAATAGCGATTTTTTTAAGAAAATAAACAGCATTGAAAATAGCAATAAACTGCATTTTTCTTTTGTAAGTAGGAATATTACTTTTTGGAAGGTAGTTGATCAATGTTATTTTCCAACATGTTTGTAACAGAAAAATAAAGGACTAACTTTAGAATAAGAATTTGAGGTCGAAAGAAAGTTGTATTTGAATTTTCTTTATCGATACTAGAAATAAATAAAAATATCTTCCATTTTGCCCTTTTGTATGCAATATAACATAAAAGAAAAGGCATTTTTAAAAAAAAATATTCCGTAATCGTCATATCGAGCTTTTACTGTACTCTTTTGATTCAATTTCTAGCTAATTTAATCGTGAGCTAATTTTCAAAATCTCGCTAATGATTTAAATATATAGGTATAGTAAGGTATAATAAAACGGGCAAACTTTTAGGTATAATAAAACGGGTATAAAATAAAGTGAACTAAAATTTCATATTCGGAAAAAAAAATTAACTTTAAAAATGGACAGGACATTTTTCTTTACTCTGATAGATAAGGAAACTGATAGTTCACGATTCTAGATTGAGAAAAGTATGAACAGTGAAACCTGCCAAGTTGACCACAACTTGTAAGTTGGGCACCTGCATAAGTTGACCTCAATTATCAAGAACGGAATTTTTTCCTATATAATATAAAGAAGCAAAACCTTTGTAACTTGACCAACTGTCTATCTTGTATGTTGACCACTGAAATAAGTCAATTTTATCTAGGAGTATTATGAAATTCTATTCTAAAACCCTCATAAGTTGACCAGAAAAGAAAAATTAAGAAAATTTTCTGTCATTTTGGCAATGTATCTTAAATTTCACTTGTTTGGTGAAATAGTGTAAAAAGCTAATCTAAACCCTTTTGTGAGTTGACCATCAGGGGAAACTGTAAGCTTTTGACCATTTCCTTCATCCGTTCATTGAAAACAGGTGTGTTAGTTGAAAAGTTGTTCTTCCAGTTGCAATAGTGAGCATTTGAATAAATGAATGCTCTGAAATATGCTATGATCCTTTATTTATGGTCTTTGATCTTTAAGTGTAGTAAATAAATTTTAAAGTGTTCAAATAATTTTATTTTGTTAAAGTTTTCAAATTACATGTTTTCGTGTTCTGATATTTTAAGAAATTATATTTATTAAACACTTCACATGCATAACTAACGAAATAATTTTTTTTAAGAAATTAGTTAAATATTAGAATTATACAATGTATCAAATTGAAGTTCATTCAGGTTTAAACACATTTCTTAAGACATTCATTTGCATATTTTCTGAATAAAATTTTTAAGTCAAATAAAAAAAAAAATAAAGTAGCAACATGATATAGGAAACGGAAAAGTAAACAATGACCCACCCCCTCTATAAGTTGACCACTGAAACAATGCACCACAAGTGGTCAACTTACACAAGTTTTACTGTATTTACAATCCTTTGTCCATGAATCCATCTTTACAGCTTTTAACTGAAAAAGATGATTTGAGTCAGTCAGGGGGGTTATTACTAAATCATTTTTCTCATTTATGAAGCAGGAAACAGCCTTTCATACTTTTAATATGAATGGAGAGTGTCTTTAGCCTTATGCATGATAAGACACGTGACAATAACAATGATTCATAACAATGTAGCGAAGTATGTTATCTCAAACAATTTTCTACCTTATGAGGGTGGTCATCAATTCGCAGATGCTGTTCTGAGAAATTTTTATTTAAATTAACTCATTTCTGAGAAAATAAAGATATTCTTGATGAGACTGAAACACAAGTGATTGAATTTCCCTCCTTACATTGAATTCCTTTAACAGATTAACAATTTCAAGAATGAGACAATCGCTCATTTTTTTTTTTGATTGGAACTTACTAAATGTTTTGTTAACCTCATTGACTTTTAAAAAAGAAAGTTTTCTCTTTTATATGAGTTTTTATAATTTCTTCAATTTATTACTGGTCTCATTTAACACTTTCTCTAGCTTATCTCAACTTTTGACCGCACTCCTACCGAAACTTCCAAGAACTTATTTTAAACGTTATAGTGACCCATATTTTCATGGTCAAAAATCTAAATAGAATTTAAAAAAAAGTGAGGTTATTTAAAGAAAGTTAATTTTGTGTTAGATTTCATAGCTTAAACTATTTTTTGCGCTAATTAATTAACTTAGTTAAAGACAGAGTACAAAACCCTTGAGTTATAATGCGTGAAAATCCGACAATTGCATAAAAATATTTAGAATGTTTTTTTTTTTCAAGTTCACTGCATAAAGCCTGGTACATTTTTATTATGTTTCGCTTTTATTATGTATGTTTCGTCAAATATTACAAAATTAAGCTATATTGCTTCAATGATATGGTTGCTAGGGTAAAATTTTCAGAATTGAATATTTTATTTGAATCATTTGTAAGCCATAGCTTTATCTACAAACTTATTTTTGAGGTGAAAATGGAATTCGCAAATAAGAGAAGAAAATTGCAAGAGAATAAAAAATATGAATGAAAAATTTGACTTCGCCGTAAGCATGTTCAAAATTACGCATTAATTTTTCCATAAAATCCTCGATTTTATTGCAAAGAAAAAGTATGTAAAAAACTAAAATAAACATCATAATTAAAAATAATTAAAAATGCATTTAAATTACTTTAAAGATATTACTAAAAATTGTTAGTCTTCGTACTATCTGGTATTATCCATATAACTTTAGATATTTAAACAAATTTTAAAGCAGGAAAAAGTAATAAAATAGAATATATGTGTGCCTGTAAGACAGCACTTCTTCAGGGGACACACTGTCTACAAACACGCATGAGCCTTTCTGTTGTCAGTGGAAAAACCAAAACTGACACTGCCCCTATCCATATAAGCTATCTTTGAAAATTACAAATTACATTTCTATTTACATTTAAAAATAAAAAGATCATTCTTAATAAGACGGAGAATAATATCAAATCAAAGGTGGTTTAAGATTTTATTCGCAAAAACTATTTATCTTAAACACAAATATTAATGTTGGAGATGAACTTTTAGATATTACATTTGAAGACTTTTTTGAAGGTTTATATCATTTATAAATTGCTTCAATGAAACAATGCGTAATTTAATTTTATTTTTACTCAAATATTCAATGCTACTTAATCGAATTCTAATAATAACTGTTTTTCTGAATTATTTGAATGAAATATTTAAATTTTAAAGGATTGTGACAAAATTCTGTAATGCTTGTTGAGCTTTATAGAACTTTTCCTTTGGCATAATTAGCTCCAAAGACATGTCATTCTTGGAAAGAGTAATTATCATTGATAAGAGCTTCAAGTATGTAATACCCCCAATGATTTCTTATAGTTTGCATGATGCAGGAAAAGAATTGTGGGGATGGGGATAGGTTATGACTAGACACGAGTGACAATAGTTATGATTAAGTGTCCAGGCTTGACCAATGGGAGGCAGTTTTTTTAAGAGCATCTATTGTTGCAGTAAAAGTACATAACTGTTACTTTAAAATTGCAGTATTCACTTCGGTGTTGTACGGCAAGTTCGTGACTTTGTTTCTTAATAGTTATACTTGCAGAAAAGTGAAGTTACTTTGCTTGGTGAAAACTTGGTGTAGAGAATTTTTTAAGATTTTGTGAAGAATTTTTAGGAACATTAACGATGTCTCTGCTCAGGGATATAAAGTAAGTTTACTTTAGTTTTTATTAATTTATTTATTGATTAATTAAGGATTTTCATTCTTCGATCTCTATTTCATTTAATACGTTCTAATTAGAAGAAAAATGTGGCTTACGGTTATGGTTCATCTGAGTCTGAATAAGTTTTAGTATTTGAAATCGTTGAATAGATTTGAAAATATAAGATTGATTTATTTAAATAATTCAGAAATTAATTTAAATATATCATTTCTCCCACTCTTCCTATTAATACTAATTTGTTTTTGTTCTCCTGAAAGTGGTTTTTAGTTAAACTTAATTAAGTTTATTGATGATGTGGATTTCGTTATTTAAAATATTTTTTAATAAATTTTATTCTGTGGTCTCAGGAATCAGTTGATTCTGCAACGAAGCCCCCGAAATTACTCTAAATATCTCAGTTTTTTCTTGCTGTCTTTTTTAATACCTTTTCTTGCGAAGTAATTGCGATATAATGTAATTTTGATTAAATAATATAAGATTTATTTGATTAAATTATTTATTTTTTACCTAACAAACAGTTTTTAGAGAAATTTTATTTATCTAAGTTGATTGCTGAAATAGATATTATTATTTAAAGCACTTATTAATTTATTTTATAAAATATTTTATTCTGTGGTATCAGGAGTCAGTTAATCCTGTATTGAAGAGACAGGAATTACTCTAAATGTCTCAGCTCTTTCTCTCTCCTTTTGAATAAATTTTTTAGCAAAATAAATGTGGCATAATGCAATTTAATTTTAATGTAAAGACTTTTTGATTTTAACTAACGTAATTTTAACTTAATGTCAGATTTATTTGATGAAATCATTCGTCATTAATGCTCCACGAAGAATTTTTTATTTAAAATTTAATAATTAAAATGATTATAAATGACAATTGTTTTGAATAGAGAGCATTAATTCATTAAGAAGTTTTTTATACTGCAATTTCTGTATTCTTTTGCACTTAGGTTATTTAAATGAAAATTGTCTGTCAGAGAAGGAATTACCTATTCAAATTGAGATTTTCCTATTTTGCTTTTCCTAATGAAGGAATGAAATATATTACATCTATTGATATAGATTAGAGGAAAATTAAGTCATTTTTAATATTTTGGAGGAGTAAAATAGTACATGATTTTTTCTTCTTTAATATGAATTTTGTTAAACAATTTAAGACGATGGTTTGTTAAGAGATTTATTTTTTTCTCTGGCTATAATTGTATAAAATAACATAGTTTTGTCACAGTCTATAGTAGGCACTCCTGTAGTTGCTGCAATGCGCGCATTGACTGCTTTTTATTTGGTTTAGTACTTATTTCAGGAAAATGGTTCAAAGTTACTAAATTCAGAATTAATTTTGTTATTTAAAATATGTGGTGATGTTAAAATTTTTGTCAAATATCTTTTTAGGAATAAAATTTCTTCATTTTACTTGCGAAAATGGATAACAGAATAAGTGGTTACATTGCGTTCAAAAAATATAGTTTCCTTACTTTAGAAAATTAATGGATTAAAAGCTTATAAAAATGAATCTTTTTTTACAAATTTATCTTTTATGAATAAAATAGTAATTTTTAATCAGTGACATTAAGATATAGAAGGGGATTTAATCCCTTTCATCATTTATTTAGCTGCTTATGAATAGAAATTTTTGATCCAATTACGTCAGAAAATATTAACTTACGCCAAATTTAATTAGATTTTTTTTGTAATTAATAATGAAAAATTAACTAATATAATATGTGATTTTAATTTTTAAAAAATAAAATTTTCAATCTTAGTTATTTTCCAAAATTTAGTTATAATGTAAAGAAATTTCAAGGAAAATATGCTGGTGTAAAAGAGAGGCAAAATATATACAGATATAACCACTAATTTACTGATATATCACGTACTACAGGAATAGCCCTATGTATGTCTTTGGGCTGTGAAGTACTGTAGTGAAGGAAAAGGTTCTCATCTTCACGGATGGGTTTTACTGATTTTGGGACGATATTATCGTTTGTTGATATTACTTTTGCGCTTATACTTTTTGATATTCATCGTGTGTTGATATCTATCAATATTTAGCTTATGATAAGATTTTTCGTATATACTAAATATCGTTAGTATATATTTTAAATATCGTTTTCGCTATAAACTAAAATTATCGATGTTTCACGATATGTGTATTGATACACAAACTATTAGCTCCGAATTTAGCTGTAAATAATAAGTGAGTCGTAAGTTGAAAGATTTATCGTACACTGTAAAGATTAACTTTACAGAACAAAAAATTATTTTTAACAGGACAAAAAACTGTTTAAGAAACTGTTTCTGTTTTCAACTGTTATCCGCTCACTGTAAAAACTTCCTGTTATTTTTGCATACATTCTATGTATATTTGCAAAGCAGTTTTTCGCACTTTATAATTACTCTTTCTTTTTCAAATCATTTTACGATTAAGTATAGAAAGTAGTAGAGAAGTATCGAAAAATACTTGCTCTTATTTTTCAGGAAATATTTAATGATATTAACATCGTATAAATAACACTACGATCCAATTTTATTTTTAAATCGATACTTTAACTATATATTTCTTTAATATAAAATTTTTTGGCACATTAAGTTACCATACATTTTTATTCTGGTAGTCCTCTGTAGTTTCAACTTTTTTACGCTTAAACTAGTAATTGAAATAATATATAAGATGAAAACAGTTTAAGATTTTCTTCATATTGAGACGCCTAGAGCTCCGGTAGTATAGAGGACTCTTTGAGATGACCCAGGTTCGAATCTCAGCGTAGCGGAGAATGGTCGTACGAATGGTGCTCTTGGCATGCACTGACCAGAATGCAGGCATACATTTTTCGTAGAAGTTTTTATTGAAATAACAGAATTTTCAGAAATAACAGTACTTATCTGGTGAAAAAACAAGCACCCGTTTTTTTGAAGGAAAAAAGAAAGAAACAGTATTTTTACGAGAAATAAACAGTTTTATGCTGATACTTGAGCTGACAGTTCTTTTCTGCAAATTTAAAAAAAAAATTTCTGCATTTTTTTTTGATAGTTAAAACTGTTCCAGATAAATTATTTAAGAAAATGAATATAGAAAGTACAATTAAAATCTTTTTCACAAGATTATGTCCGTTTTTGATAGATAAGTTTAGTACTTGCCATCCCTCTTTGTTAAAATGTTGGTTTTATTTTAATTAAACATTAATAATATTGGCTAGGTAGTTCGCTTGTATTTTTACTTCTTTTTCAGTAATTTTATTTTTATTTGCGTCGATTAATTGCCTTTCCATCATTTTACCACTTTCATGGTTTTTTTTTTCGATTTTAGGCCATTAATAGCCTAATTACCATTCTTTAATAATATTTAGTATGTCACACTAAAAGTATACTGAAATTACAGGGCTAATACTAAAATTAAAAAAAAGTTTTAAGGAGCTGTTTTCCTTCATTTGAAAAAATATCGTCCATTTTTAGGACGCAAGATGTTTTTAAACTACCAAAACCTAAAATTATGCAACATTTGATCTTAAGAAGCTACAGGGGGTGAACAGAATAATAGAAACACTTTTATACTAATAATTTTTTTTTTCATGTTCCTCAAAAAATTATCTTATTCGCTGTTACGTTGATACGGATAATCAAATTATCTTATTACTTTAGAAGTGTTTAGATCCTATAATTTCTCCTACATGTAAATGAAGTTCAAAGGATTGAGGGACAGACAGTATATTATAAACCGAAAATATTGTTTTTAATCATTCTGTGCCAAAAAATATAGCAGTAGATTTGTAATTTGTGACAGTTATTTCGGTTTACTATAATTACCCAAAATTTCGTAAGCCTGACTCAAATATTTATGGAGATATTGTCATTATTATAAAAAATTGCTCTATGACTTTAAAATTATTAAGTAAAATTGGGGAAGACTCCTGATCATTTTAGGCTTCATTTTAAAAAGTACAAAAGCTACTTAGAAAACTACTTGGAACATTTTACGTTTTTAAGATATTCAAGTAAGACTTTTGATTAGTTGCCAAATAAGATTCACTTCATGATTGTGAAAAAAGAATGTAAGATTTTCCTCACTCATGTGCAGTACAAAAGAAAAACAACTTTGATTACTCATATCTTGTGCAGTTTTAAGCGAATTCTTCTCAAATTTTAAAGCAAACATTTTGTAATTAATTTTAAATTTCTCTAAATATTTTGATTAATTTTATTGAAGTTATAGGAAAACAGCGTAAGACAAAAAAACTATATATTAACTATAATAAACTATATAAAACTATATAAACTATATAAAAAAACTATATATTAATAACTATATATCTATAAATAGGATTACTACATTTTGTGCAACCATTGTATATAAGAACTAAAATATTTCAAAAAATACAAATTTATTGTTACATTGTTTAGTATAGAGTGTTCAAAAGCAATTTTTCCCGTTTGTTTTCACCATTGTCAGTCCCTCAAACCTAAAAGAAGCTTTAAAGTTTATTGATATGTATGAGAAATCACATGATTTACACACTTCTAAAGTTATAACATAATTCGTTAAGTATTTTCGAAGAAATTATAAAAAAATGTTGCAGTATAAAAGTGTTTCCATTATTTTATCCTTACACTGTATTATTACAGATGCATTATAGATTTTATAGATTTTATTAAATTTACTTCATGCAAAGTAATTAGTAAATGCATTAATGGATAATTTTTTTTTTACCAGGACCGTAAAATAGAGCTGTGAAAGATGAAACCTAGAAGATAATATCTCAATTTAGTTTATGTTGGAAAAATATTTATGACTCATAGTTGAATTTTTAAAATTCCTTTTAAAATACGAATTTTTTTACTAATGAGCTTAAAAGATTTATATCCATTTAACTATGCTTATAAACATCAAATACTCCATAATATGTGCACTGTAAAAGATATCGGTTCAAATTACGGTATAAAGTACCGTCACTAAGGGTGCCGGTCCTTTTTACCATAAAATCCACTCTTACTGAAACATGCTACGTTGTAAAAAAATTTATTTATTGTAATAAAAATTTTATTTTCAGTAATAATTACCGTAAAATCATTTTAATTAAATAAATATTACTGTTGGATTTTAAGTATAATATTTCATTTTAAAATTAGATTGGACTGATGATGCACTCATAGACGATGTACTTTATATCGTAATTTAATTAAAAACATTTTACAGTGTAACAACCATTGTGTGCTTTATTTCTATAACTATCATGTGCTGACTTATTTCTGTGAATTTTTTCACTTTCATACTTGCTAATAGTTTTTAGAGTCATCAGATGTCAAGTTACATCAGGTTATAAGCGAAACAAGATACCACTTAAGCTGTTTCAGCTTAAGTTTTTTGATCTAAAAGTCTTACTTTAAAATTCCCTTTAAAGTAAAATTTTTAAGAAAAGAATGCTTAAAATTAATTTATGTCGTTAATTTTTTCGAATTATGCAGTTTTTGAGCCACTCCAAGTATGTGATTTTTTCTCTAATGGATTCAAGAAAAATGTCATGTCAAATTAACCAAGTGGATACTAGAAATGCTGCGTACATTGTAAAAAATTCTGAAATGAATTACGGTAAAAATTACTGGCACCCTTTGTGCATCATCTTCAAAATCCATTTTACTGCAAAATTGGCCACGTTTTCTTGTTTTCAGTGGCGCCATCTATTTCAAAGACACGACTTCAGCCACACACTTCCGTCACAGCCCGTGTTAAAGGATGAACCAATTCATACATCCACAGATCGTAATTTTGACCTAAATCAGAAAGCGATTAGTTAGAGTTCAGAGTAACTGATTTGTTATGGGAACTTGGAGGTTTTAGTGATCTGACGGTGCACCAGTCGCCATTTACTATACACGGGGAGTCTTCGCTAGTCTGGGATAGAGCTCACTGCTTCTCGGACATGGTTCCTATCCCCTACCAAACCAACAGACTATTTCACCTCTAATAAAATTTTCTGCATTAGTTTATGGAATCACTTTAATTTAACAGAATTATTTATTTAATTACGGTGATTTACTGATTTTACAGTAAATATTATTGCAAAATTTGCAGTATATAAATATTGTCCCGAAAAATTTTACTGTGAAGCTCACCAGCAGGCTGAGTGCCAGTACTTTTTATCGCCATTAGTTTCGAAATTTTTTACGGCGTAATTCAATAACACCATTGCTGATGCATTGCTTTTTTTATGAAGTGTTTCGATTTAATTGTTTATTTTTTTTCAGAATCTCTGCACCTGTTAGACCCTTTCAACAGATAAAGAGAAAAGCGGTTGAAGATATTGCTACTAAAAACAGCAAGAGTATGAAAAGAGATCCTGAAACAGAGAAACTTCAGCAAACTCCCAGGTGCCGATTTTTCCCGAAGTGCCGCATGGGTCAAAAGTGCCACTTTCAGCATCCAACCTGCAAGTATAATGCCGCATGCAGAAATCTGAAGTGCATTTACCGACACATTGGTCCCAGAAAAATAGAGCTCTTCGAGAACAAGGAGAACAAGCAACCCAGCAGTTTCCGATTGCTGCTCGAGAAATTAGAAAAGCAAAAGCCTAATCCATACAAATGGGTAAAACCTAAAGATATTGGTGCAAAAAAAGATGTACCATAGACGCAGAAAATTGGGGGGTTAAATAGGTAATTTAAAGAACGCGATTTTAATTTACAAATCAAATCCCGTATCCATGATTGCATATGATGATAGAAGAGTACTCGGTCTCTGCAATGAATGAGGGAAATGTTATTTGAGTAATGTTGTATGAATTAGATTGAAGAATATATAAAAGCAGATGTGTATAGTAAGTTAGTTTCTTTTTTAAAGATTTCAATAAATTTTTTAATTCTTATTTTTTTTTGTACTGTGGTTATTTAAAAAATTTATTTTGTTTCTGATTTATTGCTTTATTTAAATTTTTTTTCCAATTGCAAGATTTGATACTGCACTATTTATACATTTATCGAGAAAAGAGTTTATTAGCTAATCTTTCCTAGCGTTAGATTAACATTCTTGCCACATTTAAACGCACAGATTATTTAGTCTAGTGAAGTTTTGCTTAGGATATATTATATTAATTCAGAGCTGTAATAATAATAAATTTCCCGCGCCTTACATAGAAGTTTGTTACTGATTTTAACACTCATCAAATTAAAAAATGTCCCATAAGCAACAGTGTTATAAATTTAAATCTGACATTTATTTAATGCTATATATTATTCCGATAAAAACATTTTATCTGATCCCGTAATTTAAGGATAGTGTTTATTTTATCTGAATTAAAGTGGAAGAATTTTTTAATGTTACATATTCATTGAGAAATCAATCAAGGAGTTGCATGCTTTGTTGTTATTTAAGAATGAATGAAATCTCAGTTTCATAATAATCCAAATCTCTTTAAGTTACTTGTTTTAGAAGTATAAAAATTCCTTATCCAATTCACACCAAACTCTAGTATAGAAATTTGAGTAGTAAAAGAATTTATTAGCTAATCTTTCCTAGCGCGAGATTAACATTCTTGCCACATTTAAACACACAGATTATTCAGTCTGGTGAATTTTTGCTTTGGATATATTATATTTATTCAGAACTGTAATAATATGAAATTTCCCGCGCCTTACATAGAAGTTTGTTTCTTATTTTAGCACTCATCAAATGAAAAAATTTCCCGTAAGCAACAGTGTTATAAGTTTAAGTCTGAGATTTATTTAATGCTATATATTATTCCTAGAAAAACACGTAATTTAAGGATAGTGTTTATTTTATCTGAATTAAAATAGAAGAATTTTTTAATGTTACATTTTCATTGAGAAATCAATCAATGAGTTGATATTATGTTTTGATGTTATTTAACAATGAATGAAATCTCAGTTTCATATTAATCCAAACCTCTTTAAGTTACTTGTTTTAAAAGTATAAAAATTACTTATCCAATTCACACCAAACTCTAGTGTAGGAAATTTGAGTAGTGGAAGTAGGAATTTCAATTTTTTCAAATGTTACTTCAAGGGAAAAAAAATTCCATGATTTGAGTTTCTATGTTTTTTAATTTTTTAAAAGAAAAGTATTAAAACGCCGCAATTAATATATTAATATTTTTTTATAAAGAATAATGGAAGCAAAATTTGAAATATTAATATTGCTAAAAAAACTTTAACAGTTTTATAAAATTTAACACAAAACTGACCATAAATGTTTATGAAATGTGTTGTTTGTAAATTTTGAATGCTGCATTAAGTGTTCAGTATCTCTGATACATTTTGAAGTTCAACAAGCATGCGAATTCTAAAAAGGTTAGATACTTCACACAGCTATATAAAGAAGTTCTCTGGTAATTTATGGGATAATAACTCACATAAAAATGATCAAATTTAAGAAACTCTATTTGCGATTTGTAGCTTGCCTTATAATATATTAAAAACTGAAATGCCTTTCTTGATACACTTTTATTTGTATGGGGCAAGACAAAAATTTAAATGAAAAAACACACTATTTTTAAACTTGCTTACTGAAAAATTCGTCAAACATCAAGAGGAATTTTAAGAAAATCATAGAAATTTAATAAATTTTTATGATTTTCTTAATGTATTTTATCAAGAATAAAAACGAATCAGTTATAACGACTTCTACATCCATTTAAACGAAGTCAATTTAAGTAACAAAAAAAAAGTATACAATCGGTTGAAAATTTTTGTTATTAAATTAAAAACAAAAAGAACTTTATTTCCCCCCCCCCTCTATTTTAAAACTTTTTCCTAATTATTCATGGTATGACATTCACATTACAAACTGGGAGGGGGTTAGATCTCACCCACCCTCATTTTTCATGTTCATTCATTTATTCAACAAGACAATAAGATATTTTTTGCAACAAGGGCAGAAGACTCTTTAAGAACTATGCGTCAATAAAGAACAAAAGCAACTAGTGATTACTGATTATTTTGCATTTAATACTACCTAATTAAAACACAAGTATTTACTATTATGTAACTTAGATCAGTAAAGTAAATGATTGCTTGATAATAAGTAAACTTTCATTTTCTGCCTGTTTCTCAACTTTAACTATGTTTTCCCAGATGTTACTTGAGCAATAAGCAGTCCCAATTCCCTCTTTAGCTCATTGCATTTGGAGTATATTTTCCTTCAAATACTAAATGATGCAATTATAAATTAGTTCTTTTTTATAGGGTAGGTCTAGGATATAGTTCAAACCGAAGTAAAAAATATTAAGAACAGAGATAGAAGAAATGTTTATGCTTAGTTTCAATTCTAATACATTTATTCAACATATATTGAGTAAACAATAGTGAAATATTGTGAACAAAAAATCAGAAAAAAATTGTTTGAAAGCAAATTTAAAAAGTGATCATCTCTTAATGTCAAGGGAAGATGAGCGTCTAATACAGCAATGGAAAGAGATGAATTTAATTTGTAGAAAATAACACATTTCATGCAGTTGATATGAAAAACTTAAAATAGGCTGTAAGGAATAAACTTCATCTTGAAAACAAGTAAAAATAAATCTAGTAAATAAAATTTAATGAGCAGATTTAATCAATCACTTTTAAAAAAGAATCACAAATCATTTGGGCAAAGGGTTTTAAAACTTATACATTTTACCTGGAGTCACAGCATACATCTTAAACATTTCATCCAGGCATCGTTTTTTATGTTTTCTAATGTTTCTAAGATGCCTCTTATTTTTTTAAACCAAGACTTACCCCAGTCACCTCAGAGCAGATTAATAGTAAAATAGAGAAAAATTTTTTTTTGCGTTTAGTTAGCTTTTATATATTTTTTTTATATAATGTGAGAGATACACCTTCTCTTGGTTCTTTTTTCAGTATTGCTGCTGTTTGCATCCAAGTAAATGGTCTTGAACTTGATGTGCCGGCTCAAGTATAGTGACATATTTTTTTCGAAGTGTTTTTCCACACTGAATCAAATAAAGACTCAATAAAATTCGTAGAACTATTAGTAGTTGTTCAAAAGTTATAAAATTTTTCATTGATAAAAGGTACTGTTTTGTACTTATGCATATTGACTTGTTTGTCACTGCCATATACACAAATAAATATATTTGATTATACGTACTTTTTACTCTAAATAGACGGAGATCAAAACTAAATTAATAGAACTAATAATTTTGATGTTTTAAGTGTTGAAATGATTTAATTTATAAAAAGGCCTTGACTTACACCTACTTCCGATTCTACATTTCTTTCTAGATGACATTTCTTTCTACATTCTATTTTTCTATTTCTAGATGACATTTCTTTCTACTATTCTATTTCTACATTTCTTTCTAAAATGAATAGTACAAATACTTTTAGTAATTATATAGCAATATCAAAAGTACTTAAGTGCTTATACAGCAATGTCAAATATATAAATAGGTACAAATCAAATTTATGCAGTTTAAAATAAAATTACTTCCAAACTATGCATCTTACAGGTTAAAATCTTATTCGGTTTCAGCCATTCGATGTATCGAAAAGGGATCGAATATGTTCAAAATAAGGTATTACATATTCCTAAAACTGTTAACAATAAAGTAATATTGATTTCATTTGAATTCGTTTTATCTGATTCAATTAATTCTAAAACAATTCACAGGATCTAAAACTATTTTCGTCTGCACAGCAATGTATTTAACCACAAAAGCTTTTATAGCTTCTGATCTATTAGTTGCATCGACGTGGATGATATTTTATTCGATTAAATGTATAATAATATTTCGGTACAACATGGCTTTTTTCTAGATAGCAAAGTGTAAGTCGCCCTCTCCTCCCAATAAGTTCTAGATTTTGATAGCAGCTCATATTGAGAGAAGGTAATTTTTTTAAAATTCATTTCATTAGCTTGGGAGACATGGCCTGAAGTTACATTAAAATCACCTCTTGCCTGAACTATTGGGGTATTGCTACGCATTTTGAGTGTCAAGAATCCTAATTCATAGAAAACATTTTGCACAGAGAAAATAAGCATTTTTAAAGTTTAAGAGTAATTTTTTGTTTTTTAACAAGAAAAAATTACAATTAATAACATCTTTTGTAGAACATGACATATACTGTGATGTATATACTGCGAAACTATTGAAAGTCTGAGTTTTGATGTTTCATATTTTTAAAGTTGAAAAGGCTCCTTCCAAATTTTCTCTTTTTAAAAACCCTTGCTGCTTGCTGTAAAGATATAGGGCTTCCGATTTCAATAAATGTTAAAGAATACAACTTAAAAAAAAATTTAATTTTAAAAACTTATGAAGGAGCTAACACTACACTTACTAATGCCAACTGGTATAATTTGAGTATTGTAAATTAAAATGAATTGTTATCGTATGTTAAAATGAAAAATTAAAATGCGCATAAATTAAACTAAAAATGTAATCTAACATTAAAGCCATTGAGAACTTATTAGTTAAAAATCACAAGAATATTAAGCACAAATATTTTATAAAATTTTTAATTAGACATTTATAATTATAGCAAATCAGAATATAAGCTTGGAGTTCAAAATTAGCATTCAATCGTTTAATATTCTGAAACAAGAACGATACTGAAAATAATATCCAGTTACACACTGTAAAAAAAATATTTCTTTAAAAATCATTGCACAATGTTAATAAGAAATTAGTAATAATTAATCAATAATTAATAACTTAGCACGCATAACATAACAGAAATTTAATTAAATAACTACAAACAAAAATTATTAACTAAGTTAAGTTATAATTAAAAGACATTTATGGGTTTTAAAACACCGTTTACATTAAGTGTTAAATATGAAATTACTTTAATTTTTGATAAATGGTCTATAATAATTAATAAATGATAAATAATTTTTACGTAAACCAAAAGTAACTTTTCGAAAGTTTAAGAAAATATAGTATTTTCTTAATATAAGTATTTTGCAATTAAAAAAAAAAGAAAAAATCTCTGCGTGGGCGATAAAGGATACTCGTCAAGCAACCCTCTCCAAGTTTCATCTTTGTTCCTCACCCCAACTCCGATTTTGACAATTGAAGATTGATTGAGGATTAGGACTGCACACACACAGAGGGGGACTTGGGTTTGTGACGAGATAGCTGGAACATGATATCTCATGTCAATGGGAAGAGAGACCTACCTAGAAGCGAAATCAGTATATTCTTAGTAGTGGGGGGGTAATAATTGAGGCAATTACTAATCACAGTAAAAAGGGGCAGTAAAGAGAGATAAAATTCTCTTCATTCACTAAACTGTGTACCAGCAAGATTTGATTAATTCTTCAACTATAACACCTGTTCAGAGCAACAAATAAACAAGAAGTCCCTATTGAAGAGACTATCTATGGAATTCTTATCTTCTTAACTGAAATTTTCTTTCTAGTTGGTGAAACGTTTCTTAAAAATAAACGGACTTTTTTTCATTTCTGTACTTCTCTTTTATTCAATTAAGCGAGGACTGGAAACAACAAATATTCATTTAAACGAGGATATATATATATATATATATATATATATATATATATATATATATATATATATATATATATATATATATATATATATATATACATTATTCTGAAAAGTTTAGTCGAAAGAGTTGGCCCTTTAATATTAATTTAATGTTTGCATATTTCGTTAGATCGCGGGAATTTTTTTAGCGCATTAAAAATTTTGTCCACATTTATAAATCTTGTTAATTCAAAGATAATTCCATATTAAAATAATTTTTTAAAATTATGTACTATTTTTAGTCACATAGTTTAAATTATATGTAGTTTAAATTTTTATTTATAAAACTTCACAATGACCGATGGAACTTCCATTTCAGCAAAATTGATGTACAATCGATTACTTACATTAATTGTTAAAATAGCGATTTTTTTAGAAAATAAACAGCATTGAAATAGCAATAAACTGCATTTTTCTTTGTAAGTAGGAATATTACTTTTTGGAAGGTAGTTGATCAATGTTATTTTCCAACATGTTTGTAACAGAAAAATAAAGGACTAACTTTAGAATAAGAATTTGAGGTCGAAAGAAAGTTGTATTTGAATTTTCTTTATCGATACTAGAAATAAATAAAAATATCTTCCATTTTGCCCTTTTGTATGCAATATAACATAAAAGAAAAGGCATTTTTTTAAAAAAAATATTCCGTAATGTAATCGTCATATCGAGCTTTTACTGTACTCTTTTGATTCAATTTCTAGCTAATTTAATCGTGAGCTAATTTTCAAAATCTCGCTAATGATTTAAATATATAGGTATAGTAAGGTATAATAAAACGGGCAAACTTTTAGGTATAATAAAACGGGTATAAAATAAAGTGAACTAAAATTTCATATTCGGAAAAAAAAATTAACTTTAAAAATGGACAGGACATTTTTCTTTACTCTGATAGATAAGGAAACTGATAGTTCACGATTCTAGATTGAGAAAAGTATGAACAGTGAAACCTGCCAAGTTGACCACAACTTGTAAGTTGGGCACCTGCATAAGTTGACCTCAATTATCAAGAACGGAATTTTTCCTATATAATATAAAGAAGCAAAACCTTTGTAACTTGACCAACTGTCTATCTTGTATGTTGACCACTGAAATAAGTCAATTTTATCTAGGAGTATTATGAAATTCTATTCTAAAACCCTCATAAGTTGACCAGAAAAGAAAAATTAAGAAAATTTTCTGTCATTTTGGCAATGTATCTTAAAATTTCACTTGTTTGGTGAAATAGTGTAAAAAGCTAATCTAAACCCTTTTGTGAGTTGACCATCAGGGGAAACTGTAAGCTTTTGACCATTTCCTTCATCCGTTCATTGAAAACAGGTGTGTTAGTTGAAAAGTTGTTCTTCCAGTTGCAATAGTGAGCATTTGAATAAATGAATGCTCTGAAATATGCTATGATCCTTTATTTATGGTCTTTGATCTTTAAGTGTAGTAAATAAATTTTAAAGTGTTCAAATAATTTTATTTTGTTAAAGTTTTCAAATTACATGTTTTCGTGTTCTGATATTTTAAGAAATTATATTTATTAAACACTTCACATGCATAACTAACGAAATAATTTTTTTTTAAGAAATTAGTTAAATATTAGAATTATACAATGTATCAAATTGAAGTTCATTCAGGTTTAAACACATTTCTTAAGACATTCATTTGCATATTTTCTGAATAAAATTTTTAAGTCAAATAAAAAAAAAATAAAGTAGCAACATGATATAGGAAACGGAAAAGTAAACAATGACCCACCCCCTCTATAAGTTGACCACTGAAACAATGCACCACAAGTGGTCAACTTACACAAGTTTTACTGTATTTTACAATCCTTTGTCCATGAATCCATCTTTACAGCTTTTAACTGAAAAAGATGATTTGAGTCAGTCAGGGGGGTTATTACTAAATCATTTTTCTCATTTATGAAGCAGGAAACAGCCTTTCATACTTTTAATATGAATGGAGAGTGTCTTTAGCCTTATGCATGATAAGACACGTGACAATAACAATGATTCATAACAATGTAGCGAAGTATGTTATCTCAAACAATTTTCTACCTTATGAGGGTGGTCATCAATTCGCAGATGCTGTTCTGAGAAATTTTTATTTAAATTAACTCATTTCTGAGAAATAAAGATATTCTTGATGAGACTGAAACACAAGTGATTGAATTTCCCTCCTTACATTGAATTCCTTTAACAGATTAACAATTTCAAGAATGAGACAATCGCTCATTTTTTTTTTTGATTGGAACTTATTAAATGTTTTGTTAACCTCATTGACTTTTAAAAAAGAAAGTTTTCTCTTTTATATGAGTTTTTATAATTTCTTCAATTTATTACTGGTCCTCATTTAACACTTTCTCTAGCTTATCTCAACTTTTGACCGCACTCCTACCGAAACTTCCAAGAACTTATTTTAAACGTTATAGTGACCCATATTTTCATGGTCAAAAATCTAAATAGAATTTAAAAAAAGTGAGGTTATTTAAAGAAAGTTAATTTTGTGTTAGATTCATAGCTTAAACTATTTTTTGCGCTAATTAATTAACTTAGTTAAAGACAGAGTACAAAACCCTTGAGTTATAATGCGTGAAAATCCGACAATTGCATAAAAAATATTTAGAATGTTTTTTTTTTTCAAGTTCACTGCATAAAGCCTGGTACATTTTTATTATGTTTCGCTTTTATTATGTATGTTTCGTCAAATATTACAAAATTAAGCTATATTGCTTCAATGATATGGTTGCTAGGGTAAAATTTTCGGAATTGAAGTAAGCCATAGCTTTATCTACAAACTTATTTTTGAGGTGAAAATGGAATTCGCAAATAAGAGAAGAAAATTGCAAGAGAATAAAAAATATGAATGAAAAATTTGACTTCGCCGTAAGCATGTTCAAAATTACGCATTATTTTTCCATAAAATCCTCGATTTTATTGCAAAGAAAAAGTATGTAAAAAACTAAAATAAACATCATAATTAAAAATAATTAAAAATGCATTTAAATTACTTTAAAGATATTACTAAAAATTGTTAGTCTTCGTACTATCTGGTATTATCCATATAACTTTAGATATTTAAACAAATTTTAAAGCAGGAAAAAGTAATAAAATAGAATATATGTGTGCCTGTAAGACAGCACTTCTTCAGGGGACACACTGTCTACAAACACGCATGAGCCTTTCTGTTGTCAGTGGAAAAACCAAAACTGACACTGCCCCTATCCATATAAGCTATCTTTGAAAATTACAAATTACATTTCTATTTACATTTAAAAATAAAAAGATCATTCTTAATAAGACGGAGAATAATATCAAATCAAAGGTGGTTTAAGATTTTATTCGCAAAAACTATTTATCTTAAACACAAATATTAATGTTGGAGATGAACTTTTAGATATTACATTTGAAGACTTTTTTGAAGGTTTATATCATTTATAAATTGCTTCAATGAAACAATGCGTAATTTAATTTTATTTTTACTCAAATATTCAATGCTACTTAATCGAATTCTAATAATAACTGTTTTTCTGAATTATTTGAATGAAATATTTAAATTTTAAAGGATTGTGACAAAATTCTGTAATGCTTGTTGAGCTTTATAGAACTTTTCCTTTGGCATAATTAGCTCCAAAGACATGTCATTCTTGGAAAGAGTAATTATCATTGATAAGAGCTTCAAAGTATGTAATACCCCCAATGATTTCTTATAGTTTGCATGATGCAGGAAAAGAATTGTGGGGGATGGGGATAGGTTATGACTAGACACGAGTGACAATAGTTATGATTAAGTGTCCAGGCTTGACCAATGGGAGGCAGTTTTTTTAAGAGCATCTATTGTTGCAGTAAAAGTACATAACTGTTACTTTAAAATTGCAGTATTCACTTCGGTGTTGTACGGCAAGTTCGTGACTTTGTTTCTTAATAGTTATACTTGCAGAAAAGTGAAGTTACTTTGCTTGGTGAAAACTTGGTGTAGAGAATTTTTTAAGATTTTGTGAAGAATTTTTAGGAACATTAACGATGTCTCTGCTCAGGGATATAAAGTAAGTTTACTTTAGTTTTTATTAATTTATTTATTGATTAATTAAGGATTTTCATTCTTCGATCTCTATTTCATTTAATACGTTCTAATTAGAAGAAAAATGTGGCTTACGGTTATGGTTCATCTGAGTCTGAATAAGTTTTAGTATTTGAAATCGTTGAATAGATTTGAAAATATAAGATTGATTTATTTAAATAATTCAGAAATTAATTTAAATATATCATTTCTCCCACTCTTCCTTTTAATACTTTTTTTTAAAAAATATGACAATGTAATTTTAATTTAATGTAAGATTTATTCGATTAAATAATTTGTTTTTGAACTCTGCGAAAAATTTTTTATAGCTGAAATGGATTTCGGTATTTAAAGCATTTATTTATTTGTTTTATAAATTACTTTAGTTTCTGGTATCAGGATTCTGTATTGAAACGTCAGAAATTACTTTAAATATCTCATTTCCCTCACTCTTCCTATTAATACTTCTTTAAAGCAAGTAAAAAATGCATAGAGTAATTTTAATTTAATGTAAGATTTATTTGATTAAACAATTTGTTTTTAAAGAAAAGAGCTTTTTTTTAATTTTATTAAGTTTATTGCTGAAATGGATTTCGGTATTTAAAGTATTTATTTATTTGCATTATAATATATTTTGTTCTGTGGTATCAAGAATAAATTAATTCGGCCTTGAAGTGCCTAACTCCACGAATAGTTCTCTATTTAAATTCAATTAACCTAATTTCCCTAAAAGTAGTTTGTTAATTAGTGTTAATTAAAATTCATTTTATAAAATATTAATTTTGTGGTATGAGGAATTAGGTGATTTTTCATTAAAACGTCCGAAATTATATCTTATTTCTTCTCTCTTTTGTAATACTTTTTTTTTACCGAAGTAAATATAATATAGTTTATAAAATTATTTGTTTTTTTTTTTCTCCTGAAAGTGGTTTTTAGTTAAACTTAATTAAGTTTATTGATGATATGGATTTCGTCATTAAAAATATTTATTAATAAATTTTATTCTATGGTCTCAGGAATCAGTTGATTCTGCAACGAAGCCCCAGAAATTACTCTAAATATCTCACCTTTTCCATGCTTTTTTAATTCCTTTTCTTGAGAAGTAAATGTGATATAATGTAATTTTAATTAAATATAAGATTCAGTTGATTAAATTATTTATTTTTTACTTAACAAACAGTTTTTTTTAAAATTTTTATTTAATTAATTTGATTGCTGAAATGGATTTTATTATTTGAAATTTTTATGAATTTAATTTACAAAATGTTTTATTCTGTGGTATGAGGAATCAGTTGATTCTGCATTGATATTTGTTGTAAGACTTATTTGACTAAAGTATTTGCTTTTGAACTCAATGAATAATTTTTTTAAAGTTTAATTTAGTTAAGTTTATTGCTCAAATGGATTTCATTATTTAAAGTATTTATTAATTTATTTTATAAAATATTTTATTCTGTCGTATCAGGAATCAGTTGATTCTGCATTGAAGCGACAGAAATTTCTCTAAATGTCTCATTTATTCCTCTCTCACTTTTAATACTTTTTTTTTATCTAAGTAAATCCGATATAATTTAATTTAAATTTAATGTAAGATATATTTGATTAAATTTTTTTTATACTCCACGGAGGGTTTTCTATAAAATGTTTTTTAGTTAATTGCTTAAATGAATTCATTTATTAATTTATTAATTAATTTATCTTGTAAATATTTTATTCAAAATATCAGTAATCAGTTGGTTCTTCTTTGAAATAACAGAAATTACTCTAAATATCTCATTTCCTCCTCTCTTACTTTTAATATTTTTCTTTAGTTAAAGATATGATAAAATTTAATTTAAAACTAATGTTAGATATATTTAATTAACATGATATATTATGTTTTGGAACTTCACATAGAGCTTTTTTTAAATTTAATTAAGTTAATTGCTGAAATGGATTTCGTTATTTATAGCATTTAATAATTTATTTTATTAAATATTTTGTTCTGTGGTATCAAAAATCAGTTGATTCGGCCTTGAAGTGACAAAAATTACTCTAAATATCCCAGTTCTTCCTCTCTCTATTCTTAGTACTTCTTTTATCAAAGTAAATTTTTTATACTCCACGAAGAATTATTTTTTTCAAATAAATTTTGTTCATTTAGTTACTTAATTGAGTTTTGTTATTTATAGTATTTATTAGTTAATTTTATAAAATATTTTACTCTAAGTTTTCAGGAATCAGTTAATTCTGCTTTGAAACGACATAAATTACTTTAAATATCTTATTTCTCCCTCTCTCACTCTTAATATTTTTCTTTAGTAAAGTAAATGTGATATAATGAAATTTAAATTTAATGTAAGATATATTTGAGTAAATTGTTTGTTTTAGTGCTCCACGAGAAGGTTTTTTAATTAAATTTATTTTAGTTTATTACTTATGTATTTTGCTATTTAAAGTATTTATTATTTTATGGTGTGGTGTCTGGCAATAATTAATTCTGCATTGAAGTGAATTGACAAAAATTACTCTAAATGTCTCAGTTCTTTCTCTCTTCTTTTTAATACTTTTTTTAAAGCAAAATAAATGTGACTAATGTAATTTAATTTTAATGTGAAGATTTTTTGATTAAATGATTTGTTTTTGTACTCCACGAAGTATTTTTTAATTAAATTTTTTGTACTTTAATACTTAAATGTATTTCGTTATTTATAAGATTTATTAATTTATTTTATAAAACAATTTTGTTCTGTGGTATTAGGAATCAGTTGATTCAGTATTGAAGCGACAGAAATTACTCTCAAACATATTTAAATTCTTCCTCTCTCTCTTTTAATGCTTTTTTCAGCGAAGTAAATATGACACAATGTAATTTTAATTTAATGTCAGATTTATTTGATGAAATCATTCGTTATTAATGCTCCCAGAAGAGTTTTTTATTTAAAATTTCATAATTAAAATGATTATAAATGACAATTGCTTTGAATAGAGAGCATTAATTCATTAAGAAGTTTTTTATACTGCAATTTCTGTATTCTTTTGCACTTAGGTTATTTAAATGAAAATTGTCTGTCAGAGAAGGAATTACTTATTCAAATTGAGATTTTCCTATTTTGTTTTTCCTAATAATGGGAATGAAGTATATAACATCTATTGATATAGATTAGATGAAAAATAAGTCATTTTTAATATGTGGGAAGAGTAAAATGTTGCATGATTTAATTTTTTATTCCTTTAATATGAATTTTATTAATTAATTTAAAAAAAGTTTTGTTAAGAGATTTAATTTTTTTCTCTGGCTTTATTTGTATAAGATAACATAATTTTGTCATAGTCAATAGTAGGCAGTCCTGTAGCAGTTGGCTAATTTGGTTTAATATTTATTCGTTCAAAGTTACAATTTTGATTCTTTTAAATTAATGAATTCTGAATTAGTTTTGTTATTTTAAATATGTGGTAATGCTAAAATTTTGTCAAATATTTTTTTGTGAATAAACTTTCTTTATTTTATTTGCGAAAATGGATATTAAAAAAGTTATTACTTTAGACACTTTTACCTTTAAAAATTTGAGTTTCTTTACATTTGAAAAATTAATGGGTCAAAGGCTTATAGAATTTTTTTTTTGCAATTTAATCTTTTTTGAAAAAAATTAGTAATTTTTATTCAGAGACATTGGAATATAGAAAGAGATTTAATCCCATTAATCTCGAATTCAGCTGTTTATAAATAGAAAATTTTGATCCAATTATGTCAGAAAATATTAATTTACGTCAAATTTAATTTGATAATTTGTGATTGATAACGATAAAATATTATAATATGCGATTTGATTTTTCAAAAATAAAATTTTCAATATTAATTATTTTTCAAAATTCAGTTAAAATGTAAAGAATCATAGATGTGTAAAAGAGGGGTAAAATATGTACACTAATTTATTGATATATCACGTACTCCGAGATAGCGCCAAGGCTGTGAAATGCTGTAGTGAAGGAAAAGGTTTTCTTCTTCATGGATGGGTTTTACTGATTTTGTTACGATATTATCGTTTGTGGATATTTATTGTGCCCACATATTTTTTGATATTCATCGTGTGTCAATATTTATCAATATTTAGCTTATGTTAACATTTTTCGAAATTTTCATATATCGTGAGAATATCTTTTAAATACCGTTCTATGGATAAATTAAAATTATCGACGTTTCACGAGACATCGACTCATTGAACTATTAGCACCGAATTTGTCTGTGAATAATGAGTCCTAAGTTTAAAGATGTATCGCACCCTGTAAGGATTAACTGGATTAACTTAACTGAAGAAAAAGATATTTTTCACAGGGATAAAACACTGTTTAAGAAACCATTTCTGTTTCTCGCCGTTAGCCACTCACTGTAAAAAAATCCCATTATTGCAGACTTTCTCTGTATATTTGCAAAGCAGTTTTCAGTTTTCTTTACCGTATAATCACTCTTTCTCTTTCATATCATTTTACGATTAAGTATAGAAAGTAGTAGAGAAGTATCGAAAAATACTTGCTCTTATTTTTCAGGAAATATTTAATAATAATTACATCGTATAAATAAAATTGCGATCAAATTTTATTTTTAAATCGATACTTTAACAGTGTATTTCTTTAATATATAATTGCTGGCACATTTGTTTACCATACATTTTCATTCTGGTAGGCCTCTATCGTTTAAACTTTTTTACACTTATTTATTATTTCAACAGTTTAAGGAAAACAGTTTAAGATTTTCTTCATACTGAGACGATTAGATCTCCGGGAGCATAGAGGACTCTTTGAGATGTCCCAGGTTCGAATCACAGCGTCGCGGAGAATGGTCGTACGAATGGTGCTCTCGGCATGCACTGACCACAATGCAGGCATAAATTTTTCGTAGAAGTTTTTATTGAAATAGCAGAATTTTTTGAAATAATAGTACTTATCTGGTGAAGTGCCTGTTTTTTTTCGAGAAAATGAAAAAAAGCCGTATTTTGGGGTAGAGCTCACTTCTACTCGGACATTATTCCAACGCCCTACCAAGCCAGCAGACTATTTCGCCCTTATAAAATGTTATATATTAGTTTATGTAACCACATTAATTTTATGGAATCATTTATTTAATTAAGGTGAATTAGCGATTTTACAGTATATATTATTACAAAATTTCCAGTATATAACTTTTGTCCCGAAAATTTTTTTACAGAGAAACGCGCAGCCAAACTGATTTCCAGTACTCTTTACCGTAATTAGTTTCAGATTTTTTTGCAGCGTAATTTCATAATACCATTGTTGATACAATATTTTTTATGAAGTGTTATGATTTAATTGTTGATTTAATTGTTTATATTTTTTTTCAGAATCTCATCACCTGTTAGACCCGTGCAGCAGACAAAGAGAAAGGCAGTTGGAGATATTGCTACTAAAAACAGCAAGAGTATAAAAAGAGATCCCGAAACAGAGAAACTTCAGCAAACTCCCAGGTGCCGATTTTTTTCGAAGTGCCGCATGGGTCAAAAGTGCCACTTCCAGCATCCAACCTGCAGGTATAATGCCGCATGCCGAAATCTGAAGTGCATTTACCGACACATTGGTCCCAGAAAAATAGAGCTCTTCGAGAACAAGGAGAACGAGCAACCCAACAGTTTCCGATTGCTGCTCGAGAAATTAGAAAAACAAAAGCCTAATCCATACAAATGGGTAAAACCTAAAGATGTTGGTGCAAAAAAAGATGTACCATAGACGCAGAAATTTGGGGAGTAAAATAGGTATTTTAAAGAACGCGATTTTAATTAACAAATCAAATCCCGTATCCATCTTTGCACGCGATGAAAGGAAGAGTACTCGATCTCTGCAATGAATGAGGGAAATGTTATTTGAGTAATATGAATTAGGTTGAAGAATATATAAAAGCAGATTTGTATAGTACGTTAGGTTTCTTTTTAAAATTTCAATAAATTTATTAATTCTATTTTTTTGTACTGTTGTTATTCAAAAATTCATTTTGTTTCTGATTTATTGCTTTATTTACATTTTTTTTTATTTGCAAGATTTGACACTGTAGTATTTATTCATTTACCGAAAAAAAAAAGTTTATTAGCTAATCTTTTCTAGCGCGAGATTAACATTCTTGCCACATTTAAACATACAACATTCAGTCTAAAAGAATTTTTGCTTAAAGTATACATATTATGTTAATTCCAAACTGCAATAATAATAAATTTCCCAACCTTACATAGAAGTTTGTTAATTATTTTAGTACTCATCAAACTTAAAAATGTCCCATAACCAACAGTGTTACAGGTTTAAATCTGAGAATTGTTTAATGTTGTATATTATTCCTAAAAAAATACGTAAGTTGAAGTTGGTGTTTATTTTTTTTTTAATTTTATATTAATTAAAATGGGAGAATTTTTTAATGTTGCATTTTATTCGGAAAATCATTCCATGAGTTGATATTATGCTGTTATTTAACAATGAATGAAATCTTAGTTTCATTATAATCCGAGTCTTTCTGAGTTACTTGTTTTTAAAATATAACTATTCTTTATCCCCAATTCACATCTAACTCTACTGTAGGAAATTTGAGTAGTAAAAGTTAGAATTCCAATTTTTTTAAATGTTAATTCAAAGAAAAAGAACGAAATTCCATGATTTGAGTTTTTATGTTTTTTAATTCTTTTTTATAAAGTAATAAAACGCAGCAATTAATATATTAATATCATAATTTTTTATAAAGTATAATGGAAGTGAGTTTTAAAATATTAATATTGCTAAAAAAAACCTAAACAGTTTAATTAAATTTAACACAAAACCGACTATAAATGTTTATAAAATGTGTTACTTGTAAATTTTGAATGCTGCATTAAGTGTTCAGTACTTGTGATACATTTTGAAGTTCAACAAGCATGCAAACTCTAAAAAGGTTAGATGTTTCACACAGCTGTGGAGAGAAATTCACAAGAAATTCATGGGATAATAACTCACAGAAAAATCAACAAATTTAAGAAATTCTATTTGCGATTTACAGATTACCTTATAACAAAATGGGTTATACAAAAAATTAAATGAAAAAACACACTATTCTTATACTTGCTTTCTGAAAAATTAGTCAAGCACAAGAAAGTTAATAAATTTTTATGATTTTCCTAATGTATTTTATCAAGAATAAAAACTTGTGAAATTTTCAGTTATAACGACCTCTACATCCATTTAAAAGAAGTCAATTTAAGTAACAAAAAATTGTATACAATTGGATGAAATTTTATTTTTATTCAATTAAAATCAAAAAGAACCTTATTCCCCCCCCCCTGTATTTTAAAACTTATTTCCTAATTATTCATGGTATGACATTCACCATACAAACCGGGAGAGGGATGTTCATTCATTCATTCATTCAAAAAAGGAAACTATATTTTTTACGACGGGTTTAGAAGACTCTTTAAGAATTATGCGTCAATGAGGAACCAAAGCAACTAGTGATTATTTTGCGTATTATCCAACCTAAGTAAAATACAAGTAATTACTCTTATTTAAGTTAGATCTGTAAATTGAATAATTACCTGATAATTAGTACCCTTTTATTTTCTGCTTGTTTTCACAACTTTAACTATTAAACGATATTTCCCATATGTTACTTAAACAATAAGCAGGTCCAATTCTCCTTTTAGTTCGCCGCGTTTGGCATATACTTTCATTCAAACGCTAAATAATGCAATTATAAGTCAGTGCTTTTTATAGGGGAGGGTCTTGGATATAGTTCAAACCAAAATAAAAATATTAAGAATAGAGATAGAAGAAATGTTTATGCTTATTTCAAATTCTCATACATTTATTCAACATATATTGAGCAAGAAAGAATAATATATTGAGAACAAAATATCAAAAAAAAATTTTTTTTCAGAGCAAACAAAAAGTGGTCATCTCTTAATGTCGAGGAGAGATGGTCGTCTAATACAGCGATGGAAAAAACGAATTTAATTTGCAGAAAATGACACATTTCATATAGTTTATATGAAAAACTTAAAATAGGCTGTAAGGAATGAATTTTATTTTGAAAATAAGTAAATATAAATCTAGCAAATAAAATTTAATGAGCAGATTTAATCAATTACTTAAAAAAATAAATCATATTTTGTGCAAAGGGTTTTAAAACTTATACATTTTTTCTGGAGTCATAGCATACATCTTACACATTTCATCCAGTCACCGTTTCTTATGTTTTCTAATGTTTCTAATATAACTCTTATTTTCTTAAACCAAGACTTACCCAAGTCACCTCTGAGCAGAGTTAATAGCAAAATAGAAAATAAAAATTAGTTACGTTTATTATATGTACCTTTTATATTTTTTTATATAATGGGAGAGATACACATTCTCTTGATTCTTTTTTCATTATTACTGTTTCTCCGAATCAAAAAAAGTACTGTTTTGTACATATGCATATTGAGCTGTTTGTCCCCGCTAAATAAGTGAATCAATATATATGATTATACGTATTTTTTGTTTCTCTGAATAAACAGAAATAGAAGCCAAATTGGTAGAATTAATAATTTAGAAGTTTTAAGTGTTGAAATGATTTAATTTACAAAAAGGTTTTGACTTACACCCATTTGCGATTCTACATTTCTTGCTAGGTAACTAAAAATGTATGGTACAAATGCTTTTGGTAATTATATAGCAACATTAAAAGTGCTTATACAGCTGTGTCAAATATATAAATAGGTACAAATCAAAATTTATGCAGTTTAAAATAAAATTACTTCCAAATTATGCGCCTTATCAGGTTATCTTATTACTTCCAAACTATGCATCTTACAGGTTAAAATCTTATTCGGTTTCAGCAATTCGATGTATCGAAAGGGGAATATGTTCAAAATAAGGCATTAAATATTCCTGAAGCAGTAAATAATATACTGATCTTGATTTCATTTGAATTCGTTTATCTGATTAAATTAATCCTAAAAAATTCACAGAGTCGAAAACTATTTTCGTCTGCACAGTAATGTATTTAACCACAAAAGCTTTTACAGCTTCTGATCTATTAGTTGCATTGACGTGGATGATATTTTATTCGATTAAACGCAAAATATTATTTCGGAACAATATGGCTTTTTTATAGATAGCAAAGTGTAAGTTACACCCTCCCCTCAGTAAGTTCTGGATTTTGATTGCACCTCATATTGGGAGAAGGTAAATTTTTTTAAATTCATTTCATTAGTTTAGAAGGCATTTCCTGAAGTTATATAAACCCTTTACAACCCGTGTTGCATAATAATTATATAACCCGTGTTGCATATCTGCAACATACACAAAAAGCCTATGTCTTTGCCCCAACAAATTTTGAAGGACGATTTCGGCGATTGTCGGCCAAAACCAGTGGGCCAAGATGAAATTGGGCACTGACCTAATTGGGCTAACAAAAGAATCAGATGAAAATACCCAAAATGCAAAAAATTAACACAAACTATTTGTGAGAAATGTGGTATAGGACTTTGTTACATTAAAAGTAACAACTGTTTTAAAAATTTTCATATGAATTAAAATTTTTGAATCTTTCAATCTTAGTGCCATTTTTTCACAATGTTGCAGGAATGCAACAAGCACTTTTTGTCATTTTGCATAAGGGTGCAGAAATGCAACAATAAATTTTTTTCCTACAATTTTGCTTATTTTATGTTGTAAATTTTTTTATAATTTTTTACATGCTTAGAATGATGTATTCTAATGTATCTAATGTATAATAATGTAGAAATTAAAATATGGTTAGAATTGGGAAAAAGTGAGTAATAAAAATAATAAATAAATAAATATTAAAAAATATTTTACACGCAGTTATTTTTAGACTTTTATAATTGAGTGTCAATTGTCTTAAAAATTTATTTTGTTCCAAAGGTGGGATGAAACACTCAAAAAAGTAGTCCCCTACATTTTGAAGGATACTCAAACAATATCCGAAAAAAAAAACACAAAATTGAAAAATATATTTTTAGAAGTACGAGATTGCTTAAAAATTTAATTAATCATACCTTTAATACTAGAGTTTCTGAATGACAGATGCTAATAAAAAATAAAAGACAGTAGTACTCCGTTATAATGAACTGTCTGGGGACCAGTGACAGGTTCACTATAAACGATGGTTCCCTATTTCCAATTTCTGAAAAATTATTTTTAGCACATAATGGAAATAGGGATTACGAAAACTCATAATTGTTTTAATAAAGTTCGTTTTAACTAATCAATTAAATTGAATAATAAAAAGTAAAATGAATAATTTTCACATTGATCGGAAGAAATTAGTGATTTCTGATGTACTACAATTCGATTTGAAGCACAGTTCTGTATCAAGCACAGTTCCGTTTTCTGTTGTAAGAAAATTTCATTCCTGAGGTAAATTGGTGAAATTCCTTGCTCTTCATCAACATGAAGGGGATTTGCTGCTTAACAAATTGTTTTCGTACGGCATGCTAGATTGAAAATTTGTCACTGCGTAAGGAAATGTCTCCACATAAAATCACAAATAAAAAAAATAAAAAAAAAGGAAAAAAAAGCTGAAAAATTCACTATAAATGAACTACCCATTTTTAGCTGTCCACTATAAGCGTATAAAATAACATTAGTTAAATGAAATCAGAAGGACCACTAAAAAGTTGATTACAATCGGATGTTCACTATATTACAGGTTCATTATAGTGGAGTTGCTCTGTATAAAAAATATTCATTGAAAATATAGCACATTACAACTGTTATTTCAACCTGATTGCTATTATTTCAATTAATGTGTAGTGATACAATGAATAAAAGAAAATGTATATTACCCTAAACAGCTGGTTATAATTATTGAATTTTCAAGAATTGAGTACCAATGTTAATACTTTGAAAACGTGACGTAAGATTTCTAAAGTTAAGACGAAATTTTAAGTTATGAATTAATTGTTTTTTGATCAACAAGTAAGCATACCAAATGTAAAATTTCTCAATAACCATAACTTTTTTCGATGGATTTAGATTTTCGGTCATTAATCTGAAAAGTTTAGTCACAAAAGTTGGCTTTTTAATATTAATTTTAGTTTTTATATAGTTTTGCTACATAGTTTAGTTTTACACAGTTAAGTTTTTGCATATATTCGGGAAATTTTTTAGCACATCAAAAAGTTTTTGTCCACATTTATAAAATTTGTTAATTCAAAAATATTTCCATATAAAAATAATTTTTTAAAATTATGTACTAATTTTTAGTCATATAGTTTAAATCCTATATAGTTTAAATTTCTATTTGTAAAATTTCACAATAGCTGATGAAACTTCCATTTCAGCAAAATTGATGTAATAAGCGAATACTTACATTAATTGCTAAAATAGCAATTTTTCTTCAATAAACAGTATTGAAAATTTCAATAAACTGCATTTTTCTTTTGTAAGTAGGAAGATTACTTTTTGGAAGGTCGTTGTTATTCCCGCATGTATGTTATACAAAAATAAAGGACTAACTTTAGAAAAAGAATTTAAGGTCTAAGGAATTTTGATCCGTTCCATTTTGTACTTTTTTATGCAATAAAACATATAAAAAACAGCATTTCTAAAAAAATATGCCGTAATCACGATATGAAGCTTTCTCTGTACTCCTTTGATTTAAATTCTAGCTAATTTAATAGTAAGCTAATTTTCAAAACCCCGCTAATTACTTAAAAATACAATGCTTTTAGGTATAATAAAACGGGCATAAAATAAGGGGAACTCTAATTTCATATTCGGAAAAAAAATTAACTTTAAAAATGGACAGGAAATTTTTCTTTACTCTGATAGATAAGGAAACTGATGCTTCACAATTCTAGATTGAGAAAAGTATGTATTTTACAAGCCTTTGTCCATGAACCCATCGTTACAACTTTTGACTGAAAAATATGATTTGAGTCAGTCAGGGGGGTTAATACTAAATCATTTTTCTCATTTATGAAGCAGGAAACAGCCTTTTGTACTTTTAATATGAATGGAAAGTGTCTTTGACCTTAGGCATGATAAGAGGTGCGACAATAACAATGATTCATAACAATGTAGAGAAGAATGTTTTCTCAAACAATCTTCTACCCTATGGGGGTGGTCGTCAATTCGCAGGTGTTGTTCTGAAAAATTTTTATTTAAATTAACTCATTTCTGAGAAAATAAAAGATATTCTTGAGGAGACTGAAACACAAGTGATTGATTTTCCCTCCTTACATTGAATTCATTTAACAAATTAGCAATTTTAAGAATGAGACAATCGCTTTTTTTTGTGATTGGAACTTATTAAATTTGTTGCAAAACTCAAAGATTTTTAAAAAAGAAAGTTTTCTCTTTTATATGAATTTTTATAATTTCTTCAGTTTATTTCTGGTTCTCATTTAACACTTCCTGTAGCTTATTTAAACTTTTGACCGCACACCCTATTGAAACTTCCAAGAGCATATTTTAAACTTTATAGCAACCCATATTTTCATGGTCAAAAATCTAAATAGAATTTAAAAAACTGAGGTTATTTAAGGAAAGGTAACTTTGTGTTAGATTTCATAACTTAAACTACTTTCTGCGCTAATTAATTAGCTTAGTCAAAGACAGTGTTCAGAACCATTAAGTTTTAATGCGTGAAAATCCCGACAATTGCGTAAAAGAAATATTTAGAATGCTTTTTTTTCTCATGTAGACTGAATGAAACCTGGTACATTTTTATTATGTTTCGTTTGCCCTTAGAAGTCAAATATTACTGAAGTAAGTTATATTGTTTCAATGATATAGTTGCCAGTGCAAAATTTTCGGAATTGTATATTTTATTTGAATTATCTGTAAGCCATAGTCTTATCCACAAAATTATTCTCATTTTGACAACGGAATGAGCCAATAAAAAAAGAAAATTAGAAAAGAATAAAAAAATTGAAGGAAAAATTTGACTTTGCCGTAAGCAGTTTCAAAATTTCATGTTATTTTCCCATAAAATCCTAGATTTTAGTGCAAAAAAATATATATTGAAAACTGAATTAACTTAAAATTAAAAATAATTAAAATCAAAAATAAAAATAAGAATAATTTTAATTTTTTAAAATTAAAAATAATTAAAAATGCATTTATATATATGATCTTACTAAAAATTGTTAGTCGGCTTAATATCTAATGTTATCCATATAAGCTATCCTTGAAAATTAAAAATTACATTTCTAATGACATTAAGAAAAAAAGATCATTCTCAATAAGATGGAGAATAATACCAAATCAAAGGTGATTTAAGATTTTATTTGCGAAAATTATTTCTCTAAAATACTAATATTAATGTTGGGGATAAACGTTTAGGTAGTACATTTGAAAAATTTTTTTTGAAGGCTTATATCATTTATAAATTGCTTCATAGAAACAATGCGAAACTTAATTTTATTTTCATGCAAATATTCAATGCTACTTAATTGAATTCTAATAATAAGTGTTTTTTTTAAATATTTGAACGAAATATTTAAATTTTAAAGGATTGTGACAAAATTCTGTAATGCTAGTTAAGCCTTTTTGTACTTTTCTTTTGGCATAATTGGCCCCAAAGACATGTCATTCTTGCAAAGAGTAATTATCATTGATAAGAGCTTCAAAGTATATAATACCCTGAATGATTTCTTATACTTTGTATGTTGCTGGAAAAGAAATGCGGGGGAGGGGGGAGGTTATGATTTGACACGAGTGACAATAAGTTATGATTCACTGTCCAGGTTTGACCAATGGGAGGTGTCTATCTATTGTTACAGCAAAAGTACATAACTGTTACTTTAAAATTGTAGTATTCATTTCAGTGTTGTACGGTTAGTTCGTGACTTAGTTTCTTAATACCTAGTTAAATTTGAAGAAAAGTGTAGTTACTTCGTTATAGTCTTGAAGCTTGGTGTAGTGAATTTTCTATCAAGATTTTGTGGAAAACTATTAGGATTATTTGCGATGTCTCTGCTTAAGGATATTAAGTAAGTTTACCTTATTTTTTATTGATTAATTAAGGCTTTTCGTTCTTCTATCTCCATTTCATTTAATACGTTCTAATTAGAAAAAAAAATGTGGCTATAGGAAATAGGAAAGTAAATATGAATTAATGTAATTTTAATTTAATGTAAGATTTATTCGATTAAATTATTTGTTTTTGAACTCCTCGAAAAGTTTTTTTAAAATTTAATTAGTTATTATTATTGCTGAAATGGATTTCGGTATTTAAAGTATTTATTTATTTGCTTTATTAATTATTTTTATTTGTGGGATCAGGAATCAATTGATTCTGCATTGAAACGTCAGAAATTACATTAAATATCTCATTTCTCCCACTTTTCCTATTAATACTCTTTTAAAGAAAGTAAATTATGCATAATGTAATTTTAATTTAATGTAAGATTTATTTGATTAAATAATTTGTTTTTGAAGCAAAGAGCTTTTTTTAATTTGATTAAGTTTATTGCTGAAATGAATTTTGCTATTTAAAGTTCTTATTAATTTGTTTTACAATATATTTAGTTCTGTGGTATCAAGAATCAATTAATTCTGCCTTGAAGTGCCTAACTCCACGAATAGTTTTTTTAAAATTTAAATTCAATTAACCTAATTTCCTTATATGTATTTTGTTAATTAATGTTAATTAAAATTCATTTTATTAAATATTTATTTTGCGGTATGAGGAATTAGGTGATTTTTCATTAAAACGTCCGAAATTATATCTCATTTCTTCTCTTTTTTGTAATACGTTTTTCACCAAAGTAAATATAATAGAGTGTATTAAATCATTAGTTTTTGTTCTCCTGAAAGTGGTTTTTAGTTAAACTTAATTAAATTATTGATGATATGGATTCACTATTTAAAATATTGCCTTCCCCCCTAAGAAAAAAAAATCATACATGTGTAAAAGAGGGGTAAAATATGTACGCTAATTTACTAATATATCACGCACTCCAAGAATAGGCGCCTTAGGCTGTTAAATACTGCAGTGAAGGAATAGGTTTTCTACTTCACGGATGTGTTTTACTGATTTTGTTATGATATTATCGTTTGTCGATATTTATTGTGCCCATATATTTTTTGATATTCATTGTGTGTTGATATTTATCAATATTTAGCTTATGTTAACATTTTTCGTATTTACTATATATCGTGAGAATATCTTTTAAATACCGTTCTCGCGGTAAATTCAAATTATCGACGGCTCGCGAGATATCGATGCATCGAACTATTTGCTACGAATTTGTCTGTGAATAATAAGTGAGTAATAAGTTTAAAGATGTATCGAACACTGTAAGTATTAACTGGATTAACTTAACGGAAGAGATAGTTATTTTTCACAGGAAAAAAACACTGTTTCAGAAACTGTTTCTGTTTTTCTCCGTTACCCACTCACTGTAAAAATTTTTTCGCCATTATTGCAGACTTTCTCTGTATATTTGCAAAGCAGTTTTCCTTACTGTATAATCAGTCTTTCTTTTTCAAATTATTGTACGATTAAGTATAGAAAGAAGTAGAGAAGTATTAAAAAATTCGTACGCCTGTTTTTCAGGAAATATTTAAGGATAATAATAAGGGTAATTTTGTGCATCCATTGTATATAAGAACTAAAATAATTCAAAGAATACAAATTTATTGTTACATTGGTACCTCTTAAACTGTTAAAGTTTTATAATCTAAAGGTCTTACTTTAAAACTCCCATTATTATTGAAGTAAAATTTTTAAGAAAAGAATGCTTAAAATCAATTTATGACGTATTTTTTTCCCTAATCATGCAGTTTTCAAAACACTCCATATATTTCGAACCACTTCATATGTGTGATTTTTTTTTAATGGGTTCAAGAAAAATCTAATGTAGAATTAACTAAACGGACACTAGATATGCTGCTTACATTGTAAAAAGTTCCGAAATGAATTACGGTAAAAGTTACTGGCACCCTTAGTGCAACATCTTCAAATTCCATTTTTACTGTAAAATTATATGTTTTTATTGTTTCTAATGCCACATGCCAATTACCAGCAAATGTGTCATGCGAAACCAACCGAATTTAGGGCATGAGGTGCGTTTTCTTGTTTTCAGTGCTGCCATCCATTTAAAAAAATACGACTTCAGCCACACACTTGCGTCACAGCCCGTGTTAAAGGACGAACCAATTCATACATCCACAGATCATAATTTTGATCTAAATCAGAAAGCGGTTAGTTAGAGTTCAGAGTTACTGATTTGTTATGAGAGCTTGGAGGTTTTAGTGACCTGACAGTGCACCAGTCGCCATTTACTATACACGGGGAGTCTTCGCTAGTCTGGGATAGAGCTCACTACTTCTCGGACATGGTTCCAGTGCCCTACCAAACCAACAGACTATATCGCCTCTAATAAAATTTTATGCATTAGTTTATAAAATCACTTTAATTTAACAGAATTATTTATTTAATTACGGTGATTTAGTGATTTTACAGTAAATATTATTGCAAAATTTGCAGTATGTAAATATTGTCCCGAAATATTTTTACTGTGACACGCACCAACACTCTGATTTCCAGTACTCTTTACCGTAATTAATTTTGGATTTTTTTGCAGCGTAATTTAATAATACCGTTGTTGATGCATGACTTTTTATGAAGTGTTTTGATTTAATTGTTTATATTTTTTTCAGAATCTAATTAAATCTGACATTTATTTAATGCTATATATTATTCCTATAAAAACGTTTTATCTGATCCCGTAATTTAAGGATAGTGTTTATTTTATCTGAATTAAAGTGGAAGAATTTTTTAATGTTACATATTCATTGAGAAATCAATCAAGGAGTTGATATTATGCTTTGTTACTTAACAATGAATGAAATCTCAGTTTCATAATAATCCAAATCTCTTGAAGTTACTTCTTTTAAAAATTCCTTATCCAATTCACACCAAACTCTAGTGTAGGAAATTTGAGTAGTAGAAGTTGGAATTTCAATTTTTTCAAATGTTACTTCAAGGGAAAAAAAATTCCATGATTTAAGTTTTTATGTTTTTTAATTTTTCCTAAAAAAAGTATTAAAACGCAGCAATTAATATATTAATATAATAATTTTTTATAAAGAATAATGGAAGCAAGTTTTGAAATATTAATATTGCTAACAAAAACTTTAACAGTTTTATTAAATTTAACACAAAACTGACTATAAATGTTTATGAAATGTGTTGTTTGTAAATTTTGAATGTTGCATTAAGTGTTCAGTACCTCTGATACATTTTGAAGTTAAACAAGCATGCAAACTCTAAAAAGATTCCATACTTCACACAGCTATATAAAGAAGTTCTGTGAAAATTTATGGGATAATAACTCACATAAAAACTATCAAATTTAAGAAATTCTATTTGCGATTTGTCGGTTACCTTATAATGTATTAAAAACTGGAATGCATTTCTTGATAAACTTTTATTTGTATGGGGCTATACGAAAAAGGAAAAGAAAACACACACTATTGTTAAATTTACTTATTGAAAAATTAGTCAAGCATCAAGAGGAATTTTAAGAAAATCATAGAAAATTAATAAATTTTTGTGATTTTCTTAATGTATTTTATCAAGAATAAAAACGAATAAGTTATAACGACTTCTACATCCATTTAAACGAAGTCAGTTTAAGTAACAAAAAAAATGTGTACAATCGGTTGAAAGTTTTTGTTATTAAATTAAAAACAAAAAGAACTTTATTTCCCCCCTCTATTTTAAAACTTTTTTCCTAATTATTCATGGTATGACATTCACCATACAAATCGGGAGAGGCCTAGATCTCACCCACCTTTATTTTTCATGCTCATTCATTTATTCAAATGAAAAAAAAAAGAAAATAAAAACTATATTTCTTACAACAAGGGTAGAAGACTCTCCAAGAATTATGCGTCAATTGGGAACCAGTGCAACTAGTGATTACTGATTATTTTGCGTATTATCCAACCAAAGTAAAATACAAGTAATTACTCTTATTTAAGTAAGATCAGTAAATTGAATAATTACTTGATATTAAGTACCCTTTCATTTCCTGCCTGTTTTCTCAACTTTAACTATTAAACGATATTTCCAAGATGTTACTTGAACAATAAGCCGGTCCAATTCTCCTTTTAGTTCTGTATTTGGCTTTTACTTTCATTCAAACACTAAATGCAATTATAAGTTAATACTTTTTATAGCGCAGGTCTTAGATATGGTTCAAATCAAAGTAAAAATATTAAGAACAGAGATAGAAGAAATGTTTATGCTTATTTTAAATTCTCATACATTTATTCAACATATATTGAGAAAAAATAGTGAAATATTAAGAACAAAATATCAGAAAAAAATTGTTTGAAAGCAAACATAAAAATTGGTCATCTCTTAATGTCGAGGAGAGATTTAATACAGCAATTGAAAAAGTGAATTTAATTTAAAGAAAATAACACATTTCATACAGTTGATATGAAAAACTTAAAATAGGCTGTAAGGAATGAATTTTATCTTGAAAATAAGTACAAATAAATCTATCAAATGAAATTTAATGAGTAGATTTAATCAATCACTTTAAAAAAAAATCACATTTTGGGCAAAGGGTTTTAAAACTTATACATTTTACCTGGAGTCACAGCATACATCTTAAACATTTCATCCAGTCATCGTTTTTTATGTTTTCTAATGCTTCTAATTACACCTCTTATTTTTTTAAACCAAGACTTACCCCAGTCGCCTCAGAGCAGATTAATAGTAAAATAGAGAAAAAGTATTTTTGCGTTTAGCTAGCTTTTATATTTATTTTTTATATATAATGTGAGTGATACACCTTCTCTTGGTTCTTTTTTCAGTATTGCTGCTGTTTGCATCCAAGTAAATGGTCTTGAACTTGAAGTGTTTTTCCACGCTGAATCAAATAAAGACTCAATAAAATTTGTAGAACTATTAGTAGTTGTTCAAAAGTTATAAAATTTTTCATTGATAAAAGGTACGGTTTTGTATTTATGCATATTGACTTGTTTGTCACTGTATATACACAAATAAATATATTTGATTATACGTATTTTTTTCTCTAAATAGACAGAGATCGAAACCAAATTAATAGAATTAATAATTTTGATGTTTTAACTGTTGAAATGATTTAATTTATAAAAAGGCCTTGACTTACCCTACTTCCAATTCTACATTTCTTTCTAGGTAACTAAAATGAATAGTACAAATACTTTTAGTAATTATATAGCAATATCAAAAGTACTCATTTTGAGTGTCAAGAATTCTAATTCATAGAAAACATTTTGCTCAGAGAAGATAAGCACTTTCAAAGTTTAAGAGTAATTTTTTGTTTTTTAACAAGAAAATTTTCCAATTAATAAAATTTTTTGTGGGACATGACCTATACTGTAATGTATATACCGCGAAACTATTGAAAGTCTGAGTTTTTATATTTCATATTCTTATAGCTAAAAAAGCTCCTTCAAAAATTTCTCATTTTATAAACCCTTCCTGTAAAGAGTTAAGGCTCCCTATTTCAATAAATGATATAAATGCTTCTTTCTCGATTACCATGTGCATTTCTAATAATTATTATTACATTTTGTGAGAACATTGATTTTATAAACCTTATTATTGCTTATTAACAGATTTCCCTCATATTTACTAATAACGAAATTATTCTTATAAGACCTTTGTAACTAGTTAATTTTCACACATAGTTGTGATTGAAAATTAATACGAATTCACATATAATCCCAATATTCACAATCGTATTTTTAATAAAATAGTAGTTTAAATGTAAATAAACGAATAAATAAATTAAGACTGTATTGATAAAAAAATAACTTGAAACGATAATGAAAACTTTCAACGGTAAGAAAATTCCCCTAAATTTTTTATAAAATGTTGATGAAAATCACTTTAATAAGGTAAATTATATTGCACGTAAATTAAACGAAATAACTAAAATTAAAGGAAATTAGCATTAAAATCATTAAATTATAATAAAACAATGACACAAAAATATGGTTTTATAAATAGCATAAGGTTTTATAATAAGCATAGAATTATTTGGTAAAATTACCAAACATTTTCTAAAATTATTAATTTTTATTCTAATCGAAAATAGCGTTCAGAGGTTTTAAAGAACACAACTTACAAAAAAAAAAATTGTAATTTTAGGTATAATAAAACGGGCATAAAATAAGGGGAACTCTAATTTCATATTCGGAAAAAAAATTAACTTTAAAAATGGACAGGACATTTTTCTTTACTCTGATAGATAAGGAAACTGATGCTTCACAATTCTAGATTGAGAAAAGTATGTATTTTACAATCCTTTGTCCATGAACCCATCGTTACAACTTTTGACTGAAAAAGATGATTCGAGTCAGCCAGGGGGGTTAATACTAAATCATTTTTCTCATTTATGAAGCAGGAAACAGCCTTTTGTACTTTTAATATTAATGGAAAGTGTGTTTGGCCTTAGGCATGATAAGAGATGGGACAATAACAATGACTCATAACAATGTAGAGAAGATTGTTTTCTCAAACAATCTTCTAACTTATGGGGGTAGTCGTCAATACGCAGGCGTTGTTCTGAGAAATTTTAATTTAAATTAACTCATTTCTGAGAAAATAAAAGATATTCTTGAGGAGACTGAAACACAAGTGATTGAATTTCCCTCCTTACATTGAATTCCTTTAACAGATTAACAATTTTAAGAATGAGACAATCGCTTTTCTTTTATTTTTCTTTATTGGAACTTTTTAGATGTGTTGTAAAACTCAGAGACTTTTACAAAAGAAAGGTTTCTCTTTTATATGAGTTTTTATAATTTCTTCAGTTTATTACTGGTTCTCATTTAACACTTTCTCTAGCTCATCTCAACTTTTGACCGCACTCCTACCGAAACTTCCAAGAACATATTTTAAACATTATAGCGATCCAAATTTTCATGGTCAAAAATCTAAATAGAATTTAAAAAACTGAGGTTATTTAAGGAAAGGTAACTTTGTGTTAGATTTCATAACTTCAACTATTTTCAGCCCTAATTAATTAGCTTAATCAAAGACAGAGTATAGAATCATTAAGTTTTAATGCTTGAAAATCTGACAATTGCATAAAAGAAATATTTAGAATGCTTTTTTTTCCATGTTGACTGAATGAAACCTGGTGCATTTTTATTACGTTTCATTTGTCCTTAGAAGTCAAATATTGCTGAAGTAAGCTATATTGTTTCAATGATATAGTAGCTAGGGTAAAAGTTTCGGAATTGTATATTTTGTTTGAATCATTTGTAAGCCATAGTTTTATCCAAAAAGTTATTTTCGTGGGGAAAATGGAATGCGCAAATAAAAGAAGAAAATTGGAAGAGAATGAAAAATTTAGCTTTGCTGTAAGCAGTTTCAAAATCTCACATAATTTTCCCATATAATCTTCGTTTTTAGTGCAAAGAAAAAAATATATTGAAAACTGAAATAACTTTCAAAATTAAAAATAATTAAAAATGCCTTTAAATTACTTTAAGGATATTACTAAAAATTGTTAGTCGCCTTATTATCTAATGTTATCCGTATAAGCTATCTTTGAAAATTACAAATTATATTTCTAATTACATTAAAAAAAAGGATCATTCTCAATAAGATGGAGAATAATATCAAATCAAAAGTGTTTTAAGATTTGATTTGCAAAAAATTACTTCTCTAAAGCACAAATATTAATGTTGGGGATAAACTTTCAGATAGTACATTTTAAGATCTTCTTTGAAGGTTTATATCATTTATAAATTGCTTTAATGAAACAATCCGTAACTCACTTTTATTTTTACATAAATATTGAATGCTACTTAATTGAATTCTAATAATAACTGTTTTTTTAGGTATTTGAATGAAATATTTAAATTTCAAAGAATTGTGACAAAATTCTGTAATGCTTTTTGAGCCTTATAGAACTTTTCTTTTCGCATAATTAGCCTCAAAGACATGACATTCTTGTAAAGATTAATTGTCATTGATAGAGCTTCAAAGTATATAATACCCTGAATGATTTCTTATAGTTTGTATGTTGCATGAAAAGAATTGTGTGTGTGTGGGGGGGGGGGTTATGACTTGACATGAGTGACAATAGTTATGATTCAGTGTCCAGGTTTGACCAATGGGAGGCATCTATCTATTGTTGCAGCAAAAGTGCATAACTGTTACTTTAAAATTGTAATATTCATTTCGGTGTTGAACTGTGAGTTCGGGACTTAGTTTCTTAATAGTTATATTAGTAGAAAAGTATAGTTACCTCGTTATAGTATTGAAGCTTGGTGTAGTGAATTTTCTGTCAAGATTTTGTGGAAAAGTCTTAGGATCCTTAACGATGTCTCTGATCAAGGATATTAAGTAAGTTCTTCTTTATTTTTTACTGATTTATTTATTGATTAATTAAGGCTTTTCATTCTTCTATCTCCATTTTATTTAATACGTTCTAATTAGAAAAAAAATGTGGCTTACAGTTATGGTTCATCTGTGTCTGAATATAAGTTTTAGTATTTGAAATTTCTTAGTATTTGTAATTAATATTTGAAATTGTTGGATATATTAGAAAATAAACTAGGAGAGTAAATTTGACTTAATGAAATTTTAATTTAATGTAAGATTTATTTGATTAAATAATTTGTTTTTGAACTGTACTCCTGAAAGTGGCTTTGAACTGTAATTTTTTAATTAATGTTAATTAAAATTCATTTTAGAAAATATTTATTTTGTGGTATAAGGAATTATTTGATTCTTCATTAAAATGTCCGAAATGTCCTCTTTTGTAATACTTTTTTTACCGAAATAAATATAATAGAATGTATTAAATTATTTGTTTTTGTACTCCTGAAAGTGGTTTTTAGTTAAACTTAATTAAATTTATTAATTATATGGATTTCGTCATTTAAAGTATTTGTTAATACATTTTATTCTGTGGTCGCAGGAATCAGTTGATTCTGCAACGAGCCCCCAGAAATTACTCTAAATATCTCAGCTTTTCCTTGCTGTCATTTTTAATACCTTTTCTTGCAAAGCAAATGTGATATAATGTAATTTTAATTATATATAAGGTTTAGTTGAATAGGTTATTTATTTTTGACCTAAGAAACAGCTTTTTTAAAAATTTTATTTAACTAAGTTGATTGCTGAAATGGATTTCATTATTTAAAGTATTTATTAATTCATTTTATAAAATATTTTATTCTGTGGTATCAGGAATCAGTTCATTCTGTATTGAGGTATGAAGAATTAGGTGATTTTTCATTTAAACGTCCGAAATTATATCTCATTTCTTCTCTCTTTTGTAATACTTTTTTTACCAAAGTAAATATAATAGAGTGTATTAAATTATTTGTTTTTGTTCTCCTGAAATTGGCTTTTAGTTAAACTTAATTAAATTTATTGATGATATGGATTTCGTTATTTGAAATATTGTTATTAAAATTTCGTCATAGTCAATAGTAGGCAGTGCTGTAGTAGTTGCAATGCGCGCATTGGCCATTACTTTTCATTTGTTTTAGTATTTATTCATTCAGAGTTGCTATTTTGAATTCTTTAAATTAATAAATTCTGAATTAGTTTTGTTAATTTAAATATGTGGTAATGTTAAAATTTTGTCAAATATATTTTTTGTGAATAAACTTTCTTCATTTTATCTGTGAAAATGGATATTAAAAAAGCGATTACTTTTCGCACTTTTACATTTAAAAAATTGAGTTTCTTTACATTTGAAAAATTAATGGGTTAAATACTTATAGAAATTTTTTTTTCACACATTAATCTAATCTTCCTTGAAAAAAATTAATACTTCATCAGAGACATTAGAATATAAAAAGAGATTTAATCCATTACTCTTGAATTGAGCTGCTTATAAATAGAAATATTTGATCCAATTACATCAGAAAATATTAATTTACGTCAAATTTATATAGATTATTTGCAATTGATAAAGATAAATAAAATAATATAATATGCGATTTGGTTTTTCAAAAATAAAGTTTTTAATATTAGATATTTTTCAAAATTCAGTTAAAATGTAAAGAAATTAAGAAAAAAAAATCAAACATGATTAAAAGAGGAGTAAAATATGTACTCTCATTTGCTGAAATATCGCGTACTCCAAGGATAGCGCCAAGCATGTCCTTAGGCTGTGAAATACTGTAGTGAAAGAGAAGGTTTTCTTCTTCACGGATGGGTTTTACTGATTTTATTACGATATTATCGTTGGTCGATATTTATTGTGACCATATATTTTTTGATATTCATCGTGTGTTTTTATTTATCAATATTTAGCTTATGTTAAAATTTTTTGTATTTACTATATATCGTGAGAATATCCTTTAAATACCATTCTCGCGATAAATTCAAATTATCGACGGCTCACGAGATATCGATACATCGAACTATTAGCTCCGAATTTGTTTGTGAATAATAAGTGAGTCCTAAATTTAAAGATGCATCGTACACTGTAAGGATTAACTTAACGGAAGAAAAATATATTTTTTACAGGAAAAAAACACTGTAAACATGTTTCTGTTTTTCTCCGTTATCTGCTCGCTGTAAAAAATTCCCGGTATTTTTGCAGACTTTATCTATATTTGCAAAGCAGTTTTTCTTACCGTATAATCACTCTTTCTTTTTCAAATCATTTTACTATTAAGTATAGAAAGTAGTAGAGAAGTATCGAAAAATACTTGCTCTTATCTTTCAGTATAAATTAAACTGCGATCTGATTTTATTTTTAAATCAATACTTTAACTATATTTCCTTAATATATAATTTTTCGGAAGTTAAGTTACCATACATTTTCATTCTGGTAGGCCTCTATAGTTTAAACTTTTTTACACTTACGTGTTATTTCAATAACTTTTTTAAGATGAAGACAGTTTAAGATTTCCCTCATACTGGGACGCTAGAGCTCCGGTAGTACAGAGGATCCATTGCTATGTCCCAGGTTCGAATCCCATCTTCGCGTCAACAGGTCGTACGAACGCTGCTCTCAGCATGCGCTGACCGCAATGCAGACATAAATTTTTCATAGAAGTTTCTGTTGAAATAACGGAATTTTCAGAAATAACAGTACTTATCTGATGAAAAAACAGACGCTAGTTTTTTGAAAAAAAAAAACTGTTTTTTTTTTTCTCTGTAAAATAAACAATTAATTTTACGCCATTATTAACCAAATCACCATTCTTTAACAATATTTAGTTTGTCACACTAAAAGTATACTGAAGTTACTATGATAATACTGAAAAAAAGTTCAAAGGAACTGTTTTCCTTTATTTGAAAAATATCGTCAATTGTTAGAACGCAGGATGTTTATAAACTCCCAAAGCCTAAAATTACGCAAGATATGATCTTAAGAAGTTACCTGGGGTGAACAAAACAATAGAAAAACTTTTATACTAATACATTTTTGTTTCAAATTTCTTCAAAAGAAAAAAAAAACTTAAAGAATAATATTATAACTTTAGAAGTGTTTAGATCATATAAATGAAAATCAGAGCTTTTTCAGAAGTTTGAAGGGCAGACACTATATTGTAAATGCAAAATAATGTTTTTGAACACAGCAAATGCCGAAAAATATAGCAATAGATTTATATTTTTGTTAGTTACTCAGTTATTTTGGTTAGTATATACTATAATTATGCAAAATTTCGTAAGCCGAGCTGAAATATTTATGGAGATTTGGTCATTTTTATAAAAAGTTTATTTCTTTGTCTCAGGTGCAATGCTAAACTTAAAATATTAAGTAAAATTGGACTAAAATTTGTGGAAGACACCTGAAGCTACATAGAAAATTGCTTGAAACTTTCTACGCTTTAAAGATGTTTAACTGAGACTTGAATCTAAATTAGTTGCCAAATGCGATTCATGTCAAAACTATGAAGAAAAATTGTAAAAATTTTCCAGCGCATGCGCAGTAAAAAATTTTTTTTTCATTACTCATATGTCGTTACTCATATTTCATTACTCAATTTTTCTCAAATTTTAAAGCATACATTTTGCAATTAATTTTAAATTTCTCTAAATATTCTGATTAATTTTATTGAATTTTTTTCATTGAAGTTATCGAAAAACAACGTAAGACAAGAAATATATATTTTTTTCTTATAAAATTATTAATTCTTAGTTATAATTATTTAGCTTAATTTTATAAAAATTACTATATCTCCATAAATATTTAAGCTAGGCTTACTAAAATTTGTGCTACCATTGCATAAAAGAACCAAAATAATTCAAGTAATACAAATTTATTGTCAAATTGTTTGGTATAGGGCGTTCAAAAGCGTTTTTTTTTCGTTTGTAATTCATTGTCAGTCCCTCAAATCTTAAAAAGGTCTTAAGTTTATTGATATGTATGAAAAATCGTATGATCTAAGCGCTTCTAAAGTTATAAAATAATCCGTTGTGTATTTTCAGAGAAATTTGAAAAAATGTAGTAGTATAACAGTGTTTCCATAATTTTGTCTACTACCTGTATAATTACAATTGTATTTATTAAATTTGCTTCATGCAAAATAAATTGTAAATGCTGTGAATGATAAAACTTAAAAAATAATTTCTTAATTTAGTTTATGTTGGAAAAATATTTATGACTCATAGTTGAATTTTTTAAATTGCTTTTAAAAATCCGAAATTTCTCACTAATGAGTTTAAAAGATTTATATTCATTTAACTATGCTTATAAACAGCAAATACTCCATATTCTGTACACTGTAAGAGATTTCGGATCAAATTACGGTATAAAGTACCGCCACTAATGGTGCTGATACTTTTTACCATAAAATCCACTCTTACTGGAGCATGTTACGGAGCAAGAAATTTGATATATCGTAATTTTTGCAGTAATAATTACCGTAAAATCACTTTAATTAAATGAATATAACTGTGAGATTTTTAAGTATCTTATTTTATGGTAAATTTGGATTGCACTGCAGATGCACGCACAGACGATGTACTTTATATCGTAATTTAATTAAAAAAATTTCACAGTGTAACAACCATTGTGTGCTTTATTTCTGTGAACTATCATGTGCTGAATTGTTTCTGTGAATTTTTTTCACTTTCATACTTGCAATATGGGCTAATAGTTTTTGGAGTCATCAGATGTCAAGATATGTCAGGTTATAAGCGAAACAAGATACCACTTAAGATGTTTAAGCTTAAGTTTTTTGATCTAAAAGTCTTACTTTAAAATTCCCATCATTAAAGTAAAATTTTTAAGAAAAGAATTCTTAAAATAAATTTATGTCGTTAATTTTTTCGAATCATGCAGTTTTTGAACCACTCCATATATGTGATTTTTTCTCTAATGGGTTGAAGAAAAGTGTCATGTAGAATTAACTAAGCGGACACTGGAAATGCTGCGTACATTGTAAAAAATTCTGAAATGAATTACGGTAAAAATTACTGGCACCCTTAGTGCATCATCTTCAAAATCCATTTTACTGTAAAATCCATTGTTACTGCAAAATTATATGTTTTTATTGTTTCTAATGCCACCTGCCAAATACCAGAAAATGTGTTATGTGAAACCAACCAAGGCATATGGTGCGTTTTCCTGTTTTCAGTGGCGCCATCTATTTCAAAGAACACGACTTCAGCCCCACACTACCGTCACAGCCCGTGTTAATTTTATGCATTTGTTTATGGAATCACTTTAATTTAACAGAATTATTTATTTAATTACGGTGATTTAGTGATTTTACAGTAAATATTATTGCAAAATTTGCAGTATATATATATTGTCCCGAAAAATTTTACTGTGAAACGCACCAGCTCACTGACTGCCAGTATTTTTTACCGCCATTAGTTTTGAAATTTTTTACGGCGTAATTTAATAACACCATTGCTGATACATTGCTTTTTTTATGAAGTGTTTTGATTTAATTGTTTATTTTTTCAGAATCTCTGCACCTGTTAGACCCTTTCATCAGATAAAGAGAAAAGCTGTTGAAGATATTGCTACTAAAAACAGCAAGGGTATGAAAAGAGATCCTGAAACAGAGAAACTTCAGCAAACTCCCAGGTGCCGATTTTTTCCGAAGTGTCGCATGGGTCAAAAGTGCCACTTCCAGCATCCAACCTGCAGGTATAATGCCGCATGCAGAAATATGAAGTGCATCCACCGACACATTGGTCCAAGAAAAATAGAGCTCTTCGAGAACAAGGAGAACAAACAACCCAACAATTTCCGATTGCTGCTCGAGAAATTAGAAAAGCAAAAGCTTAATCCATACAAATGGGTAAAACCTAAAGATATTGGTGCAAAAAAAGATGTACCATAGACGCAGAAAATTGGGGGGTTAAATAGGTATTTTGAAGAACGCGATTTTAATTAACAAATCAAATCCCGTATCCATGTTTGCACGCCATGATAGAAGAGTACTCGGTCTCTGCAATGAATGAGGGAAATGTTATTTGAGTAATGTTGTATGAATTAGATTGAAGAATATATAAAAGCAGATGTGTATAGTAAGTTAGTTTCTTTTTTAAGGATTTCAATAAATTTTTTAATTCTAATTTTTTTTGTACTGTGGTTATTTAGAAATTTATTTTGTTTCTGATTTACTGCTTTATTTAAATTTTTTTTCCAATTGCAAGATTTGATACTGCAGTATTTATTCATTTATCGTGAAAAGAGTTAATTAGCTAATCTCTCCTAGCTCAAGATTAACTTTCTTGCCACATTTAAACACACAGATTATTCAGTCTAGTGAATGTTTGCTTAGGATATATTATATTAATTCAGAACTGTAATAATAATAAATTTCCCGAGCCTTACATAGAAGTTTGTTACTTATTTTAGCACTCATCAAATTAAAGAATGTCCCATAAGCAATAGTGTTATAAGTTTAAATCTGACATTTATTTAATGCTATATATTATTCCTATAAAAACATTTTATCTGATCCCGTAGTTTAAGGATAGTGTTTATTTTATCTGAATTAAAGTAGAAGAATTTTTTAATGTTACATATTCATTGAGAAATCAATCAAGGAGCTGATATTACACTTTGTTGTCATTTAACAATGAATGAAATCTCAGTTTCATAATAATCCAAATCTCTTTAAGTTACTTGTTTAAAAAATTCCTTATCCAATTCACACCAAACTCTAGTGTAGGAAATTTGAGTAGTGGAAGTTGGAATTTTAATTTTTTCAAATGTTACTTCAAGGGAAAAAAAATCCCATGATTTGAGTTTTTATGTTTTTTAATTTCTTTAAAAAAATATTAAAACGCAGCAATTAATATATTTATATAATAATTTTTTATAAAGAATAATGGAAGCAAGTTTCGAAATATTAATATTGCTAAAAAAACTTTAGCAGTTTTATTAAATTTAACACAAAACTGACTATAAATGTTTATGAAATGTGTTGTTTGTAAATTTTGAATGCTGCATTAAGTGTTCAGTACCTCTGATACATTTTGAAGTTCAACAAGCATGCGAGTTCTAAAAAGGTTAGATACTTCACACAGCTATATAAAGAAGTTCTCTGGTAATTCATGGGATAATAACTCACATAAAAATGATCAAACTTAAGAAACTCTATTTGCGATTTGTAGCTTGCCTTATAATGTATTAAAAACTGAAATGCCTTTTTTGATACATTTTTATTTGTATGGGGCAAGACAAAAATTTAAATGAAAAAACACACTATTTTTAAACTTGCTTACTGAAAAATTCGTCAAACATCAAGAGGAATTTTAAGAAAATCATAGAAATTTAATAAATTTTTATGATTTTCTTAATGTATTTTATCAAGAATAAAAACGAATCAGTTATAACGCCTTCTACATCCATTTAAGCGAAGTCAATTTAAGTAAGAAAAAAAATGTATACAATCTGTTGAAAATTTTTGTTATTAAATTAAAAACAAAAAGAACTTTATTTCCCCCCCTCTATTTTGAAACTTTTTCCTATGTATTCATGGTATGACATTCACATTACAAACTGGGAGGGGGTTTGATCTCACCCACCCTCATTTTTCATGTTCATTCATTTATTCAACAAGACAATACTATATTTTTTGCAACAAGGGCAGAAGACTCTATAAGAACTATGCGTCAATAATGAACAAAAGCAACTAGTGATTACTGATTATTTTGCATTTAATACTACCTAATTAAAACACAAGTATTTACTAGTATGTAACTTAGATCAGTAAAGTGAATGATTGCTTGATAATAAGTAAACTCTCATTTTCTGCCTGTTTCTCAACTTTAACTATGTTTTCCCAGATGTTACTTGAGCAATAAGCAGTCCCAATTCTCTCTTTAGTTCATAGCATTTGGAGTATATTTTCCTTCAAATACTAAATAAGGCAATTATAAATTAGTTCTTTTTTATAGGGTAGGTCTTGGATATAGTTCAAACCGAAGTAAAAAATATTAAGAACAGAGATAGAAGAAATGTTTATGCTTAGTTTCAATTCTGATACATTTATTCAACATATATTGAGTAAAAAATTGTGAACAAAAAATCAGAAAAAAATTGTTTGAAAGCAAATTTAAAAAGTGATCATCTCTTAATGTCAAGGGAAGATGAGCGTCTAATACAGTAATGGAAAGAGATGAATTTAATTTATAGAAAATAACACATTTCATACAGTTGATATGAAAAACTTAAAATAGGCTGTAAGGAATAAACTTTATCTTGAAAACAAGTAAAAATAAATCTAGTAAATAAAATTTAATGAGCAGATTTAATCAGTCACTTTAAAAAAAAATCACATTTTGGGCAAAGGGTTTTAAAACTTAAACATTTAGCGTGGAGTCATCTCACACATTTCATCCAGTCATCGTTTTTTATGTTTTCTAGTGTTTCTCACTTGCCTCTTATTTTTTTAAACCAAGACTTACCCCATTCGCCTCAGAGCAGATTAATAGTAAAATAGAATTTTTTTTTTACGTTTAGTTAGCTTTTATATATATTTTTCATATATTGTGAGAGATACACCTTCTCTTGGTTCTTTTTTCAGTATTGCTGTTGTTTGCATCCAAGTGTTGCATCAAATAAAGATTCAATAAAATTTGTAGAACTATTAGTAGTTGTTCAAAAGTTATAAAATTTTTCATTGATAAAAAGTACTGTTTTGTACTTATGCATATTGACTTGTTTGTCACTGCCATATACACAAATAAATATATTTGATTATACGTATTTTTTTCTCTAAATAGACGGAGATCAAAACTGAATTAATGGAATTAATAAATTTGATGTTTTAAGTGTTAAAATGATCTAATTTATAAAAAGGCCTTGACTTACACCTACTTCCGATTCTACATTCCTTTCTAGGTAACTAAAATGAATAGTACAAATACTTTTAGTAATAATATAGCAATATAAAAAGTACTTAAGTGCTTATACTGCAATGTCAAGTATATAAATAGGTACAAATCAAAACTAATGCAGTTTAAAATAAAATTACTTCCAAACTATGCGTCTTACAGGTTAAAATCTTATTCGGCTTCAGCAATTCGATATATCGAAAAGGGAATATGTTCAAAATAAGAAGTTAGATATTTCTGAAACTGTTAACAATAAAGTGATCTTGATTTCCTTTGAATTCGTTTTATCCGATTAAATTAATTCTAAAAAAATCGAAGAGTCGAAAACTATTTTCGTCTGCACAGCAATGTATTTAACCACAAAAGCTTTTATAGCTTCTGATCTATTAGTTGCATCGAAGTGGATGATATTTCATTCGATTAAATGTAAAATAATATGTCGGAACAACATGGCTATTTTCTAGATAGCAAAGTGTATGTCACCCCCTCCTCCCCGTAAGTTCTAGATTTTGATTGCAGCTCATATTGGGAGAAGGTAATTTTTTTAAAATTCATTTCATTAGTTTAGGAGACATGGCCTGAAGTTATATTAAAATCGCATCCTTGCCTGAACTATTGTGGTACTGCTACTCATTTTGAGTTTCAAGAATCCTAATTCGTAAAAAACATTTTGCACAGAGAAAATAAGCATTTGTAAAGTTTAGAGTAATATTTTGTTTTTTAGCAAGAAAAATTTCAAATTAATAAAATTTTTTGTGGGACATGACCTATACTGTGATGTATATACTGCGAAACTATTGAAAGTCTGAGTTTTGATGTTTTATATTCTTAAAGTTAAAAAGGCTCCTTCAAAACTTTCTCATTTTATAAGCCCTTCCTGTAAAGAGATAAGGCTCCCGATTTCAATAAATGATGTAACTGTTTTTCTTTCTCGATTTCCATGCGTATTTTTTAATAATTATTAATACATTTCGTGAGAACATTGATTTTATAAACTTTATTATTTATTATTAACAGATTTCCCTGATATTTACAAATTACGAAATTATTTATGCAACAATTTAATTTTTACAGATAGTTGCGATTGAAAAATAATACAAATTCAAATATGATCCTAATATTTACAAATATATTTTTAATAAAATAATAGTTTAAATGTATATAAGCGAATAATTTAATTAAGACTGTATTGATAAAAAAATAACTTGAAACAATAATGAAAACTTTTAACAGCAAAAAAACTGAAAATTCCCTGAAATTTTTTATAAAATGTTGATGAAAATCACTATAATTAAGAAAAATTATATTGCACTTATATTAAACGAAATAACTAAAATTAAAGGAAATAATCATTAAATACAAGACCAGCAAGATTTGATTAATTCTTAAACTATAAAATTTGATTAATTCTAAAACTAACACCTGTTCACAGCAACAAATAAACAAAAAATTCCTATTGAAGAGACTAATTGTCGAATTCTTATCTTCTTAACTGGAAATTTCATTCAGTTGGTGAAACATTTCTTAAAAATAAACGTTTTTTTTTCTTTTCATTTTAGTACCTCTCTTTTATGCAATTAAACGAGGACTGGAAGCAACAAATATTCAGTTAAACGAGGAAATTTAACATTAGTTTCATATGAAATGATTTGTTTGTTTTCTCTAAATTTTATTCGTATAAGCAGTACTACTCTGTATATATATATATTCTTTGAAAGCAAAGCGTATGGTTTCTAATTAGCAATTACATAGTAAACGTAAAATTTCTCAATAAACGTAACTTTTTTTCAGATTTTCGGTCATTATTCTGAAAAGTTAAGTCGAAAGAGTTGGCCCTTTAATTTTAATTTTAGTGTTTGCATATGTCGTTGGATCAGGGGAAAATTTTTTGCGCATTAAAAATTTTGTCTACATTTATAAAATTGTTAATTCAAAGATAATTCCGTATTAAAATAATTTTGTAAAATTATGTGCCATTTTTTCGTCAGATAGTTTAAATAATATATAGTTTAAATTTTCATTTATAAAATTTCACAATGACTGATGGAACTTCCATTTCAGCAAAATTGATGTAAAAAGCGATTACTTATATTAATTGTTAAAATAGCGATTCTTTTCTTTAAATAAACAGCATTGAAAATGGCAATAAACTGCATTTTTCTTTTTAAGTAGGAAGATTACTTTCTGGAAGGTAGTTGATCATTGTTATTCCTGCATGCATGTTACAGAAAACTAAAGGATTAAATTTATAAAAAGAATTTAAGGTCGAAAGAAATTTGATTTGAATTTACTTTAGCGATACTAGAAATAAATAAAAATATCTTCCATTTTGCCTTTTTTTATACAATAAAACATATAAAAAAAAGCATTTTTAAAAAAATATGCCGTAATCATTATATAGAGCTTTTACTGTACTCTTTTGATTCAATTAATATCTAATTTAATAGCAAGCTAATTTTCAAAATTTCGCTAATTACTTAAAACTATAATGTTTTAAGGTATAATAAAACTGGCATAAAATAAGGTGAACTCAAATTTCCTATTCGGAAAAAAATTAACTTTAAAAATGGACAGGACAATTTTCTTTACTTTGATAGGTAAGGAAACTTATGATTCACAATTCTAGATTGAGAAAAGTATGTATTTTTCGATCCTTTCTCCTTGAACCCATTACAATTTTCGACTGAAAAAGATGATTTGAGTCAGTCTGGGGGGTTATTACTAAATCATTTTTTCTCATTTATGCAGCAGGAAACAGCCTTTTGTACTTTTAATATGAATGGAAAGCGTCTTTGGCCTTAGGTATGATAAGAGGTGGGACAATAACAATGATTCATAACAATGTAGCGAAGTATGTTATCTCAAACAATCTTCTACCTTATGGGGGTGGTCGTCAATTAGCAGGCGCTGTTCTGAGAAATTTTTATTTAAATTAACTCATTTCTGAGAAAATAAAATATATTCTTTAGGAGACTGAAGCAGGAGTTATTGAATTTCCCTCCTTACATTGAATTCCATTATCAGATGAGCAATTTTAAGAACGAGACAATCGCTTTTTTTTTAGTGGAACTTCTTAAATGTGTTGTAAAACTCAAAGATTTTTGAAAAAGAAAGTCTTCTCTTTTATATGAGTTTTTATAATTTCTTCAACTTACTACTGGACTTCATTTAACACTTTCTATAGCTTATCTCAACTTTTGACCGAAATCCTACCGAAACTTCTAAGAACATATTTTAAACGCTATAGCGACCCATATTTTCATGGTCAAAAATCTAAATAGAATTTAAAAAAAGTGAGGTTATTTAAAGAAAGTTAACTTGGGTTAGATTTCACAACTTAACTAATTTTTTGCGCTAATTAATTTACTTAGTCAAATTCAGAGTACGAAACCCTTAAGTTATAATGCGTGAAAATCTGACAATTGCATAAAAAATATTTAGAATGCTTTTTTTTCATGTTCACTGCATGAAACCTGGTACATTTTTAATTATGTTTTGTTTTTATTATGCATGTTTCGTCAAATATTGCAAAATTAAGCTAAATTGTTTCAATGATATAGTTGCTAGGGTAAAATTTTCGGAATTGTATTGTATTTTATTTGAATCATTTGTAGCCTATAGTATTATCCACAAAGTTATTTTCGTGGCGAAAATGAAATGCGCCATTAAAAGAAGAAAATTGGAAGAGAATGAAAAAAATAAATGAAAAATTTGACTTCGCTGTAAGCATTTTCAAAATTTCACTTTATTTTTCCATAAAATTCTCGTTTTTAGTGCAAAGAAAAAATACGTAAAAAACTAAAATAAACTTCAAAATTAAAAATAATTAAAAATGCATTTAAATTGCTTTAAAGATATTACTAAAAATTGTTAGTCTCCTTAGTACCTGATATTATCTATATAAGTTTAGATATTGAAACAAATTTCAAAGCAGGAAAAGGTAATAAAATTGAATATATGTGTGCCTGGTAGACAGTACTTCTTCAGGGAACACACTGTCTACAAACACACATGAGCCTTTCTGTTGTCAGTGGAAAAACCAAAACTGACACTGCCCCTATCCATATAAGCTATTTTGGAAAATTACAAATTACATTTCTAATTACATTAAAAAAAAGAACATTCTCAATAAGATGGAGAATAATATCAAATCAAAAGTGTTTTAAGATTTTATTTGCAAAAAATTATTTCTCTCAAACACAAATATTAATGTTGGAGATGAACTTTTTGATAGTACATTTGAAGACTTTTTCTGAGGGTTTATATCATTTATAAATTGCTTCAATGAAACAATCCATAACTCACTTTTATTTTTACAAAAATTCATGGCTACTTAATTGAATTCTAATAATAAATGTTTTTTTTTAAATATTTGAACGAAGTACTTAAATTTTAAGGGATTGTGACAAAATTCTGTAATGCTTGTTGAGCTTTATAGAACTTTTTCCTTGGCATAATTAGCCCCAAGGACGTGTCATTCTTGCAAAGAGTAATTATCATTGATAAGAGCTTCAAAGTATATAATACCCCGAATGATTTCTTATAGTTTGTATGTTGCAGGAAAAGACATGGGGGGGGGAGGTACATGAGTGACAATCAGTTATCATTCACTGTCCAGGTTTGACCAATGGGAGGTATCTATCTATTGTTGCAGCAAATGTACATAACTGTTACTTTAAAATTGTAATATTCATTTCGGTGTTGAACTGTGAGTTCGCTCGTTATAGTTATATTAGTAGAAAAGTGTAATTACTTCGTTATAGTCTTGAAGCTTGGTGTAGTGAATTTTCTGTCAAGATTTTGTGAAAAAGTCTTAGGATCATTAGAGATGTCTCTGCTCAAGGATATTAAGTAAGTTTATCTTATTTTTCATTGATTTATTCATTGATTAATTAAGGCTTTTCATTCTTCCATCTTCATTTTATTTAATACGTTCTAATCAGAAAAAAAGTATGGGTTACGGTTATGGTTCATCCGTGTCTGAATAAGCTTTAGTATTTGAAATTTTTTAGTATTTGAAATTGTTGAATATATTTGAAAATAAACTAGGAAAGTAAATATTACTTAATGTAATTTTAATTTAATAGAAGATTTATTGATTTAATAATTTGTTTTTGAACTCCTCCAAAAGTTTTTCTGAATTTAATTCAGTTTATGGATTAAATGGTTTTTGGTATTTAAAGTATTTTATTTGTTTTATAAATTATTTTAATTTGTGGTATCAGGAATTAATTGATTCTGCATTGAAATGTCAGAAATTACATTAACTATCTGATTTCTCCCACTCTTCCTATTAATACTATTTTGTTTTTGTTCTCCTGAAAGTGTTTTTTAGTTAAACTTAATTAAGTTTATTGATTATGTGGATTTCGTTATTTGAAATATTTTTTAATAAATTTTATTCTGTGGTCTCAGGAATCAGTTGATTCTGCAACGAAGCCCCCGAAAGTACTCTAAATATCTCAGTTTTTTCTTGCTGTCTTTTTTAATACCTTTTCTTGCGAAGTAATTGCGATATAATATAATTTTGATTAAATAATATAAAATTTATTTGATTAAATTATTTATTTTTGACCTAACAAACAGTTTTTAAAGAAATTTTATTTATCTAAGTTGATTGCTGAAATAGATTTTATTATTTAAAGTACTTATTAATTTATTTTATAAAATATTTTATTTTGTGGTATCAGGAATCTGTTCATCCTGTATTGGAGAGACAGGAATAACTCTAAATGTCTCAGTTCTTTCTCTCTCCTTTTTAATACTTTTTTTTAACAAAATAAATGTGGCATAATGTAATTTAATTTTAATGTGAGGATTTTTTGATTAAATGATTTGTTTTTGTACTCCATGAAGTGTTTTTGAATTAAATTTTCTGTAGTTAAATATATAAATGTATTTCGTTATTTATAATATTTGCTAATTTATTTTATAAATTATTTTATTCTGCGGTATCAGTAATCAATTGATTCTGTACTGAGACGACAGAAATTACTCTAAATATTTCAGATCTTCCTCTCTCTCGAGTGTTTTTTTCAGCGAAGTAAATATGACACAATGCAATTTTAATTTATTGTCAGATTTATTTGAAGAAATCCTTCGTCATTAATGCTCCCCGAAGAATTTTTTATTTAAAATTTTATAATTAAAATGATTATAAATGACAATTGTTGTGAATAGAATGCATTAATTCATTCAGAAGTTTTTTATACTGCAATTTCTGTATTCTTTTGCACTTTGGCTATTTAAATGAAAGTCATCTGTCAGGGAAGGAATTACCTATTCAAATTTAGATTTTCCTATTTTGTTTCTGAATGAAATATATTGCATCTATTGATATAGATTGGAGGAACCTTTTGGAAATAGAGGAAGTCATTTTTAATATTTTGGAGGAGTAAAATAGTGCATGATTTTTTTTTTCTTTAATATGAATTTTGTTAGACAATTTAAGACGACGGTTTGTTAAGGGATTTATTTTTTTCTCCGGCTATAATTGTATAAAATAACATAGTTTTATCACAGTCAATAGTAGGCACTCCTGTAGTTTCTGCAATGCGCGCATTGACTACTTTTTTTTTGTTTAGTACCTATTTCAGGAAAATGGTTCAAAGTTACTAACTTCAGAATTAATTTTGTTATTTAAAATATGTGGTGATGTTAAAATTTTGTCAAATATCTTTGTAGGAACAAAATTTCTTCATTTTACTAGCGAAAATGGATATAAGAAAAAGTGGTTACATTGCGTTCAAAAAAAAATAGTTTCTTTACTTTAGAAAATTAATGGGTTAACAGCTTATAAAAATGAATCTTTTTTCACAAATTTATCTTTTTTGAAAAAAATTTTAATTTTATACAGTGACATTAAGATGTAGAAGGGGATTTAATTCCTTTGATCATTTATTTAGCTGCTTATGAATAGAAATTTTTGATCCAATTACGTCAAAAAAATATTAACTTACGTCAAATTTAATTAAGATTTTTTTGTAATTGATAATGAAAAATTAACTAATATAATATGTGATTTTAATTTTTAAAAAATAAAATTTTCAATCTTAATTATTTTCCAAAATTCAGTTATAATGTAAAGAAATTTCCAAGAAAATATGAAGGTGTAAAAGAGAGGTAAAATATATACAGATATAACAACTACTTTACTGATATATCACGTACTACAAGAATAGCCCTATGTATGTCCTTGGGCTGTGAAATACTATAGTGAAGGAAAAGGTTCTCATCTTCACGGATGGGTTTTACTGATTTTGTGACGATATTATCGTTTGTGACGATATTACTTTTGCGCTTATACTTTTTGATATTCATCGTGTGTTGATATTTATCAATATTTAGCTTATGTTAGGATTTTTCGTATATACTAAATATCGTTAGTATCCCAAGTAGCACAGGGATATTGTAACAGCTTCAGTCTACATCGACCGACATTGTCAATATTGGCGAAAATCGAAATTGTGTGTACGATATTGTACGATTCCCGTCGATTTCACATTAAAAATCTGTTTGTAAAATTTTGATTTAAAACTTTATTGTGTTCTTAAATCAAAATTAATCATTTAAAATACAAAAAATGAATTCAAATTGTTATAATTCTAAAAAATAAATTTGAAATATAAATTTAGTGATATCCGCATAACACCCGGACAATATTTGATATCAATATTGTAATCGTGTTTTTGTCACGACATCGATCGTTTTCACTAAATAATGAAAACTACGATTTAAACCACTCGCAACCGTAACCCGTTAAGATGCTGTTTATCATTTTTCGCTACACCTGCGGTCTATTTATCTTTTGTCTTCTTATATTTAAATCTGATTTCGTCTCATAATATTTATATCTTAGCTCATAATGTAAGTTTAATGAAAGTTGTTTTGATTAAGCGAGACCGAAAACTCAAACCAGCTGAAGATGAATTAATGCACCATGTTGAAATGTGCGAATTCTCTGATCTTGGCAGGTATGTGCTGTTTTTAATATATATAATTATATATTGTGTAAGAATTACATCGATTTCCTTTTTTTTTCATGTCCAGGCTGCTTAATTATTTAATTATATCACATTATTCAATTCTCATATTCAGAAACATTGGCGTAATTTTATAGTATGTTTGGAGGTGTTAAGCCTTCTGACATGCTTATGTTTATATTTTTTCACACCTGCAACTTGTACTTTCGATGAAAAATATTTTTTAATACTTAAACTAATTCAAAATTTAAGAGCTAAGCGAGCTAACAAATAGATCATATTTGCATATTTTTTAATTATTAATTTTTCATGGTAGATTGAAATGTTTTTTTCTCGAAATTTTATATTGAAGATTTAGTATATGTACTAGATTGATTTAATATGTCTACTGAAGATTTAATAAGATCTCTAATATTGCTGCTAGTAAGAAGTTTTTTTCTCAACCGTACAAGTTTGCAGCTATATCTATCTATATATATATGTATGTTTAATTATTATTACGTTTAATGTATTTAATTAATATATATATATATATATATATATAATGTTTAAATTACAAAAAAAAGAAGAATTTAATCATGAAAATTTTATGTGTCTACATCTTACTTAACTTACCGAATCGAATAGCTCATTAATCAAGTTATGAATAATTTCAGAAGGGGTTTTGATATGTGTATATATATTTGCCAGAATTACGCCAATTTCCTCTTTTTTTTTTAGTTGAAGTTAGTTAACTATTAAATTATATCACATTATTCAATTCTGATATTCCCAAAGATCTTGTTTACTTTTATTGTTTGTTTACTTTTATTGGTTATGGTTATGTGCACTATAACAATTTGTCTGCTCCTCTCGGACTAAAGAAATGTCTGAAAGACTTGAAATATGACGAAAATTACCTTTTTTATTTTTTGACAGAAATTTACCAGTTATATTTTAATCATGCATTTAAATAATAACTTTTTGACAGGCTCAATATACGCCGATAGTAGCGTAAATTGATGTATTTTTTCTGTTGTATTTTCGTCAGTTATTGATGTTGATTTTCATGTGGATTTTAAGTATCCCAATAAACAACCTGAAAAATTGGAATCTTGTATTTGGATATTTACTTTTTAAATCGATAATTCTGTCGAATTTTATCAGTTATTGCTGCTGATTTCTCTGTAGTTTTTAAATCTGATATCTTTATACAACAGCCTAATCCAGAAACGAAACACTCATTTGAGGCGACCGATTCGTGTGAATTCGTCGTCAATCTTTTTTTTTTCACCAAGTACTACTGCATATTTAATGATTTGCAATTTTTTTTTATTGTGATGATTAGTTACAAAAGGTGAAGGTAATAATTTCTGTGTCCCCCGGCCTACCAACAAAAATGTGAAAATGTTACATGTAATGTTATAATAAAAATTACACATTCAATTTAAAAAAAGCTATATATAGGTTTTTTTTTAAACACAGCGCTTTTGTTATTTTAAATTAGCAGCATACATGTTTATTATTATGAAAGGTATTTTGCAGAAAGATATTAGTGCTAGAGAGTTTTGTCGCAGATAGCTCGAAAAAATTCTGCCTCATGGATTCAGAGTACAACAACTTTGGTTATACCTATCATTTCAATTAATGTTATTATATTGCTTTTTTAAATTTATTGTTGTGTTTTTGTTGGAAAAAATAGTAACTTCGGTAAGTCATGACAACTTCTTGGAATTATTGATGGAAAGTCAGGGATTTGAAAATCTAAAATGTCGCAGATACCCTGTACATATCAAAATCAAAAGCAATCCATAGCTGAATGTGTCTCAACTTTGCAACATATTTTGACTTACGTGATTCTTAAGTCAAATATTACTGTGATAAGTGTTTTGATGGTATGGGTATTTCTCCGCACACAATTTATACATAGAATTCTTGATAATTGGATTCGTTCACATACGATCTGATATTGCAATGTTTAATATATTTATGCAAAGGCAATTGCTTTGAAAGCTTCTCATATACAAAGTAAAGAACTAATGCAATAACTCTTTCAGTGAAAAGTGACTGAAGTCATAAATAATATCTTATAAAAATGAAAAATTTAGATAATTCCTTCCTTCAGCAATCCCATGCCCGTTTTACTTATATCATCTTAATTGATGATAAAATATGAGATACATTTTGTAATGGTTATTAAAACAATATATATATATATATATATTTTTTTTTTTCTTTCAGATATGTTATTTTGAAACCATCTGTAAAGGCTATTTATGCTCTTTTACTTCAGCACCATCTTGGAATTGGCGATGACATATTGTAAATTAGAATGAAAAGGGAAGCAGTGTTTTGGAAGCCTCTCAGCTGTTACAAGCACCATCTTGGGTAATTTTATAAACATAGAATTTTAAAATTTGTAATAAGACTTTACTTTTTTACGAGTCATTATCTTGCACTAAAATGGATCAGTTATTCCTTAAATTGATTACCCTGATCCTTCCTGTTTTATTTTGCATAGTTTGTATTCTAAACTCTAATACTTTTACATTTTACAGCATTGTATGTTTCAAAGTTCAAAAGTTAATCTCTCTTGAAGTTTTGTAATGTTGTTCATGGCGTCTTTTCTCAACTACTAGCTATCAGGGTTTGTTGATTTAAATCAGCTTGATTTAAATCATAATTTAATACAAGATTTAAATCAAATGATTTTTTTAAAAAAAATCATTGATTTTGAAAGTTAAAAAACGGTGTTATAAAGTATTGATACTTTATTGTTTTCTTTTCTTAGTTTTAAAATTTATTTTAAATAAATTGCTGCATTAATTAATTTTAGTTATTGAAATTACTTTCTTTCTTGGTGTGTGTTATATTCCAACACATTTGAAATTACATTTTTAAAAATCTTTTTTATTCTTGAGATTGATTGGATAGCATTAAATGTGTACAGATAAAATGCACATTTAATGCTGTCTTAATATAGACTTGCATAGCTGTAGGAAGTAATTAATAAGTATGAATTTTTTCAAAAAAAAAAAATTCAAATAATGTTAATTAAAATTCTACCCTTTGATTGATAAAAGCATGGAATTAAAATCTACATTATATTTTATTAGTGAAAAATGTATATTTCTAAAGCTTGAGGTTATATTAGAAGGAAATTACCCTAATGTGTCAAAAATAGAAGGAATAAAAAAGGGGGCTGATGAATTCAGATGTTTTTTTCCTGATATAGTGTCATTCTTCCCTTTCAGAGTCTATTTGAGGCAGTAGAGTTATTAACTGGTAACTGGTATTTTTTTTCTCATAATATGTTTATAGTCTCTTTGACATTATCAGATTTTCTGTAAAGAAATTTTGTGGAAAAAAAAATTCCAATGATCACATAGATTTTTAAAATTTTTTTTTTTCGCTTAACTTATCTATTTTGATATAAGATTAAAAATGAATATTTTAATATAAAAATATATAGATTAAATATTTATTTATTTATTGATGAATGACTACATTTATAAACACAATCTGTTGCATTTATTTTGTCATATTAAAAATCAAGAGAAAAAAATCTCACTTTTAAATAAAATTATGGTTTGCTAATTGAAACTTTGTTTAATAGTTAAAGAACAGGGATCTGTGTCCAAGCCAAATTTATTACCACTTAGCGGTACCTTTACAAAATACTTCACTATATCTGAATCAGCGCTGTGGTAAGCACATGTTAGATGTGGAAGTTGTATTGACTAGCCGGGTTCCAATCCCAGCCGATACTGGAATTAAAACCTGGATCACCTCATCGAAAGGTGACTAAATAATTTTTAAAAATTATTCAAAGAAAAACTTTTTTCCAACTGTTATATTATAAAATATAATATTTTCCTTATGTTATAAACTTACTCGTAAAGGACCCCCATATAAAAGCAGGCCCAGTGCTCCTGAAAACATAAAAACTGCTCTGATTGTATACAAAAGAATTATCAACCTAGGGATTAGCATAAACGCTGCTAGTAGTACTTGCGTTTTGCTTATGTCTACTTTAGTTCATGTAATGTTTTCAATATAACTATTTGTCTTTTAATTTAAAAATATTAAAATTAACCACAGCTCATGTCTCATTTTTTTTCAGCTACTACCTTCAGACTGTTTAAAGAAACTAGCAGACTAGAAAAAGCTTAAAAATTTGGTGAAGTTCTTGCCACCGTCCACGACCGGGAAGGCAAGAAGACTAAGTTTGCCTCAACTGACACAGTTTTGTTTTAGAAACAATTGATTGTATTAAAGAATACAATAAATTATAGAAATTAGTATATTATTCTTTACTGTTTAATAAAAATTATATTTCATTGACACATTTGACAACTGTTCATGCCCTAATAGATATTTTAGCTACACTTAAATGGACAAAGGCTATATGTAAATTAAATCGCAGCTTATTCTACCATGCTTACCCTATTTTAAATCAGAAATCTGAGGAAGTGACTCCTGTTATTTTATTATTACAACATCAGTGTAAATATTGCTTTTTTTAATCAGATTTCTTAAAATCGAACATGATGCTGTGAAGATAAGGAATTTTGTTTTCCATACATACTATTTTAGTAAAATACAGATTATATAATACTAAAACGTCACAGCAAAAATGTTTATAGTTTTAAATTAAACATATTGTAATTTTAATCTACATAGTAAAATATAGATGCTGTAAAAATTATTGCACAAATCACTTAAAATATTAAAATTATTTCACAGTATAAATGGCTGCTTGTAACCTGAAAAAGAGAAAAAATATCTTAACAAAACTATTTACTTTCTAGCTTATTTTCTAGAATAGTAATAAAATATACCTGCCTACCCAAACTTATTAAATATTAATAACTAATATTTTAACTTTAAAATTCTATAAGTTTTGGTAATAACAAATAATTTAATTTTAAACAAGCTAGAACGGTTTTGTTATCAGCTTTTTCCAGGTTACAAGCAGGCATGAATATAGCAGGCATGAAAAACCAATTTTTATTTTCTCAAATAACGTAATTTTGGCGATTGTCGGCATTCCGCAGCATTCGTTTTTTGAATATCGTGTTGGCGATGTCGGTCGGCATTGTACAACGTTTGTAAATGCAGAGAGATGTCGATCGACGTTCCCCAACGTTTTTACAACATCGTACAATATTGTTTTGCAATATTGAATATACGTTATAAAAGGGGTCCATTTTTATATTGTACAATATTTCGCTACGATATTGTACAATGTTCAAAGCTAAGTTTTTACGATATCGTTTTTGTGAATTGTGCTACTTGGGATATATTTTAAATATCGTTTTCGCTATAAACTAAAGACAAAACAAAACGTTTCGCTACAGAACAAAAATTTATTTTTAACAGGACAAAAAAGTGTTTAAGAAACTGTTTCCGTTTTCAACTGTTATCCGCTCACTGTAAAACCTTCCTGTTATTTTTGCATACATTCTCTGTATATTTGCAAAGCACTTTTTCGCACTGTATAATTACTCTTTCTTTTTCAAATCATTTTACGATTAAGTATAGAAAGTCGTAGAGAAGTATCGAAAAATATTTGCTCTTATTTTTCAGGAAATATTTAATGATATTAACATCGTATAAATAAAACTGCGATCCCATTTTATTTTTAAATCGATACTTTAACTATATACTTCTTTAATATAAAATTTTTTGGCGCATTAAGTTACCATACATTTTTATTCTGGTAGGCCTTTATAGTTTAAACTTTTTTACACTTAAACTAGTTATTGAAATAACATATAAGATGAAAACAGTTTAAGATTTTCTTCATATTGAGACGCCTAGAGCTCCGGTAGTATAGATGACCCAGGTTCGAATCTCAGCGTCGTGGAGAATGGTCGTACGTATGGTGCTCTTGGAATGCACTGACCAGAATGCAGGAATACATTTTTCATGGAAGTTTTTATTGAAATAACAGAATTTTCAGAAATAACAGTACTTATCTGGTAAAAAAAACAAGCACTCGTTTTTTTGAAGGAATAAAAAAACCATATTTTTACGAGAAATAAACAGTTTTATGCTGATACTTGAGCTGACAGTGCTTTTCTGCAAATTTAAAAAAAAAATTTAAACATTTTTTTTGTTAGTTAAAATTGTTCCAGATAAAGTATTTAAGAAAATGAATATAGAAAGTACAATAAAATCTTTTTCACAAGATTATATCCTTTTTTGATAGATAAGTTTAGTACTAACCATCCTTCTTTGTTAAAATGTTGGTTTTATTTTTATCAAACATTAATAATATTGGCTAGGTAGTTCGCTTGTATTTTTACTTCTTTTTCAGTAATTTTATTTTTATTTGCGTCGATTAATTGCCTTTCCATCATTTTACCACTTTCATGGTTTTTTTTCTTTCGATTTCAGGCCATTAATAGCTAAATCACCATTCTTTAATAATATTTAGTATGTCACACTAAAAGTATACTGAAGTTACAGGGCTAATACTAAAATAAAAAAAAGTTTTAAGGAGCTGTTTTCCTTCATTTGAAAAATATCGTCCATTTTTAGGACGCAAGATGTTTTTAAACTACCAAAACCTAAAATTATGCAACATATGATCTTAAGAAGTTACAGGGGGGAACAAAATAATAGAAACACTTTTATACTAAAATTTTTTTTTTCATATTCCTCAAAAAATTTTCTTATTCGTTGTTACGTTGATACGGATAATCAAATTATCTTATAGGATCTAAACACTACTAAAGTAATAATTTCTCCTACATGTAAATGAAATTCAATGGATTGAGGGACAGACAATATATTATAAACCGAAAATAATGTTTTTAATCATTCTGTGCCAAAAAATAAAGCAATAGATTTGTAATTTGTGACAGTTATTTTAGCTTACTATAATTACCCAAAATTTCGTAAGCCTGACTCAAATATTTATGGAGATATGGTCATTTTTAAAAAAAATTGCTTTATGACTTTAAAATTATTAAGTAAAATTGGAGAAGACTCCTGATCATTTTGGGCAATGTTTTAAAAAGTACAAAAGCTACTTAGAAAACTGCTTGGAACTTTTTACGTTTTTAAGATATTCAAGTAAGACTTTTGATTAGTTGCCAAATAAGATTCACTACAAAATTGTGAAAAAAGAATGTAAAATATCCTCGCTCATGTGCAATACAAAAGAAAAACAACTTTAATTTCTCATATCTTGTGCAGTTTTAAGCGAATTTTTCTCAAATTGTAAAGCAAACATTTTGTAATTACTTTTAAATTTCTCTAAACATTTTGATTAATTTTATTGAAGTTATAGGAAAACAACGTAAGACAAAAAAACAAGTTTTTATAATTAATAAAATAACTATATATCTATAAATAGGATTACTAAATTTTATGCAACCATTGTATATAAGAACTAAAATATTTAAAAAAATACAAAATTGTTATTTCATTGTTTGGTATAGGGTGTTCAAAAGCAAATTTTTCCCGTTTTTTTTCACCATTGTCAGTCCTTCAGACCTAAAAAAAGCTTTAAAGCTTATTGGTATGTATGAGAAATCATATGATTTACACACTTCTAAAGTTATAAAATAATTCGAAGAAATTTTAAAAAAATGTTGTAGTATAAAAGTGCTTCCATTATTTTGCCTACACCCTGTATTATTACAGATGTATTATAGATATTACAGATTTTATTAAATTTGCTTCTTGCAAAGTAATTAGTAAATGAATTAATGGATAAATTTTTTTTACCAGAACCATAATATACAGCTGTGAAAGATGAAACCTAGAAGATAATATCTCAATTTAGTTTATGTTGGAAAAATATTTATGACTCATAGTTGAATTTTTTAAATTGTTTTTAAAAATCCGAAATTTCTCACTAATGAGTTTAAAAGATTTATATCCATTTAACTATGCTTATAAACAGCAAATACTCCATAATCAGTACACTGTAAGAGATTTTGGATCAAATTACGGTATAAAGTACCACCACTCATGGTGCTGATACTTTTTAACATGAAATCCACTCTTACTGGAGCATGCTACGGGACAAGAAATTTGATATATCGCAAATTTTGCAGTAATAATTACCGTAAAATCACTTTAATTAAATGAATATTACTGTAAGATTTTTAAGTATCTTATTTTATGTTAAATTTGGATTGCACTGCTGATGCACGCACAGACGATGTACTTTATATCGTAATTGAATTAAAAAAATTTCACAGTGTAACAACCATTGTGTGCTTTATTTCTATGAACTATTTTGTGCTGAATTATTTCTGTGAATTTTTTCTCTTTCATACTTGCAATATAGGCGAATAGTTTTTGGAGTCATCAGATGTCAAGTTATATCAGGTTATAAGCGAAACAAGATACCACTTAAGCTGTTTAAGCTTAAGTTTTTTGATCTAAAAGTCTTACTTTAAAATTCCCATCATTAAAGTAAAATTTTTAAGAAAAGAATTCTTAAAATAAATTTATGTCGTTAATTTTTTCGAATCATGCAGTTTTTGAACCACTCCATATATGTGATTTTTTCTCTAATGGGTTCAAGAAAAGTGTCATGTAGAATTAACTAAGCGGACACTGGAAATGCTGCGTACATTGTAAAAAATTCTGAAAGGAATTACGGTAAAAATTACTGGCACCCTTAGTGATTCATCTTCAAAATCCATTTTACTGTAAAATCCTTTGTTACTGCAAAATTATATGTTTTTATTGCTTCTAATGCCACCTGCCAAATACCAGCAAATGTGTTATGTGAAACCAACCAAGGCATATGGTGCGTTTTCCTGTTTTCAGTGGCCCCATCTATTTCAAAGAACACGACTTCAGCCCCACACTTCCGTCACAGCCCGTGTTAAAGGATGAACCAATTCATACATCCACAGATCGTAATTTTGACCTAAATCAGAAAGCGATTAGTTAGAGTTTAGAGTTACTGATTTGTTATGGGAACTTGGAAGTTTTAGTGATCTGACAGTGCCATTTACTATACACGGGGAGTCTTCGCTAGTCTGGGATAGAGCTCACTGCTTCTCGGACATGGTTCCAACGCCCTACCAAACCAACAGACTATTACGCTTCTAATAAAATTTTATGCATTAGTTTATGGAATCACTTTAATTTAACAGAATTATTTATTTAATTACGGTGATTTAGCGATTTTACAGTAAATATTATTACAAAATTTGCAGTATATAAATATTTTCCCGAAATATTTTACTACGAAACGCACCAGCTCTCTGAGTGCCAGTACTTCTTACTGCCATTAGTTTCGAAATTTTTTACGGCGTAATTTAATGACACCATTGCTGATACATTGCTTTTTTATGAAGTGTTTTGATTTAATTGTTTATATTTTTTTTTCAGAATCTCTGCACCTGTTAGACCCTTTCAACAGATAAAGAGAAAAGCGGTTGAAGATATTGCTACTAAAAACAGCAAGAGTATGAAAAGAGGTCCTGAAACCGAGAAACTTCAGCAAACTCCCAGGTGCCGATTTTTTCCGAAGTGCCGCATGGGTCAAAAGTGCCACTTCCAGCATCCAACCTGCAAGTATAATGCCGCATGCAGAAATCTGAAGTGCATCTACCGACACATTGGTCCCAGAAAAATAGAGCTCTTCGAGAACAAGGAGAACGAGCAACCCAACAGTTTCCGATTGCTGCTCGAGAAATTAGAAAAGCAAAAGCCTAATCCATACAAATGGGTAAAACCTAAAGATATTGGTGCAAAAAAAGATGTACCATAGACGCAGAAAATTGGGGGGTTAAATAGGTGTTTTAAAGAACGCGATTTTAATTAACAAACCAAATCCCGTACCCATGTTTGCACGCGATGATATAAGAGTACTCGGTCTATGCAATGAATGAGGGAAATGTTATTTGAGTAATGTTGTTTGAATTATATTGAAGAATATATAAAAGCAGATGTGTATAGTAAGTTAGTTTCTTTTTTAAAGATTTCAATAAATTTTTTAATTCTTATTTTTTTGTACTGTGGTTATTTAAAAATTTATTTTGTTTCTGATTTATTGCTAAACTTTCCAATTGCAAGATTTGATACTGCACTATTTATTCATTTATAATTTATTCAATATAATTTATCGAGAAAAGAGTTTATTAGCTAATCTTTCCTAGCGCGAGATTAACAATCTTGCCACATTTAAACACACAGATTATGCAGTCTAGTGAATTTTTGCTTAGGATATCTTATATTAATTCAGAACTGTAATAATAATAAATTTCCCGAGATTTACATAGAAGTTTGTTACTTATTTTAGCACTCATCAACTTAAAAAATGTCCCATAAGCTACAGTGTTATAAGTTTAAATCTGACATTTATTTAATGCTATATATTATTCCTATAAAAACATTTTATCTGATCCCGTAGTTTAAGGATAGTGTTTATTTTATCTGAATTAAAGTAGAAGAATTTTTTAATGTTACATATTCATTGAGAAATCAATCAAGGAGCTGATATTACACTTTGTTGTCATTTAACAATGAATGAAATCTCAGTTTCATAATAATCCAAATCTCTTTAAGTTACTTGTTTTAATAATTCCTTATCCAATTCACACCAAACTCTAGTGTAGGAAATTCGAGTAGTTGAAGTTGGAATTTCAATTTTTCCAAATGTTACTTCAAGGGAAAGAAAATTCCATGATTTGAGTTTTTATGTTTTTTAAATTTTTTAAAAAAAAGTATTAAAACGCAGCAATTAATATATTAATATAAAAATTTTTTACAAAGAATAATGGAAGCAAGTTTTGAAATATTAATATTGCTAAAAAAACTTTAGCAGTTTTATTAAATTTAACACAAAACTGACTATAAATGTTTATGAAATGTGTTGTTTGTAAATTTTGAATGCTGCATTAAGTGTTCAGTACCTCTGATACATTTTGAAGTTCAACAAGCATGCAAACTCTAAAAAGGTTAGATACTTCACACAGCTATATAAAGAAGTTCTCTGGTAATTTATGGGATAATAACTCACATAAAAATGATCAAATTTAAGAAATTCTATTTGCGATTTGTCGGTTACCTTACAATGTATTAAAAACTGGAATGCATTTTTTTATAAACTTTTATATGTATGGGGTTATACGAAAAAGGAAAAGAAAAAACACACTATTGTTAAATTTTCTTATTGAAAAATTAGTCAAGAATAAAAACTTGTGAAATTTTCAGTTATAACGACCTCTACATTCATTTAAAAGAAGTCAATTTAGGTAACAAAAAATTGTATACAATCGGTTGAAAATATTTGTTACTAAATTGAAAACAAAAAGAAACCTCATTCCCCCCCCCCTCTATTTTAAAACCTATTTCCTAATTATTCATGGTATGACATTCACCATACAAACTGGGAGGGGGTTAGTCTCACCCACCCTCATTTTTGAAGTTCATTTATTCAACAAAAAAAATTATATTTTTTGCAACAGGGGTAGAAGACTCTTTAAGAATTATGCGTCAATAGGAAATAAAAACACCTAGTGATTACAGATTATTTTGCGTATTATCCTACCTAATTAAAATACAAGTATTTACTCTTATTTAACTTAGATCAGTAAATTGAATAATCACTTGATAAATAGTACCCTTTCTTATTCTGCCTGTTGTCTCAACTTTAACCATGTTTTCCCAGATGTTACTTGAGCAATAAGCAGGCCCAATTTTCCTTTAGTTCATTGTACTTGGAGTATACTTTCATTCAAAGACTAAATAATGCTATTATAAGTTGGTACTTTTTATAGGGTAGATCTTGGATATAGTTCAAACTAAAATAAAAATATCAAGAATAGAGATAAAAGAAATGTTTATGCTTATTTCATATTTTCATACATTTATTCAACATATATTGAGCAAAAAATTATTAAATTTTGATAACAAAAAAGCAGGAAAAAAATTGTTTGAAAGCAAACAAAAAAGTGGTCATCTCTTAATGTCGGGATGAGATGAGCGTTTAATACAGCAATGGAAAAAGTTAATTTAATTTACAGAAAATAACACATTTCATACAGTTGATATGAAAAACTTAAAATAGGCTGTAAGGAATAAATTTTATCTTGAAAACAAGTAAAAATAAATCTAGCAAATAAAATTTAATGAGCAGATTTAATGAATCACTTTAAAAAAATCACATTTTGGGCAAAGGGTTTTAAAACTTAAACATTTTGCGTGGAGTCATCTCACACATTTCATCCAGCCATCGTTTTTCACATTTTCTAATGTTTCTAACATGCCTCTTATTTTTTTAAACCAAGATTTACCCCAGTCGCCTCAGACCAGATTAATAGTAAAATAGAATTTTTTTTTTTACGTTCAGTTAGATTCTATATATTTTTTTAATATAATGTGAAAGATACACCTTCTCTTGGTTCTTTTTTCAGTATTGCTGTTGTTCGCATCCAAGTAAATGGTCTTGAACTTGATGCATCGGCTCAAGTATGGTGACATATTTTTACCGAAGTGTTTTTCCACGCTGAATCAAATAAAGACTCAATAAAATTTTTAAAACTATTAGTAGTTGTTCAAAAGTTATAAAATTTTTCATTGATAAAAGGTACGGTTTTGTATTTATGCATATTGACTTGTTTGTCACTGTATATACACAAATAAATATATTTGATTATACGTATTTTTTTCTCTAAATAGACAGAGATCGAAACCAAATTAATAGAATTAATAATTTTGATGTTTTAAGTGTAGAAACGATTTAATTTATAAAAAGGCCTTGACTTACACCTACTTCCGATTCTACATTTCTTTCTAGGTAACTAAAATGAATAGTACAAATACTTTTAGTAATTATATAGCAATATCAAAAGTACTTAAGTGCTTATACAGCAATGTCAAATATATAAATAGGTACAAATCAAAATTAATGCAGTTTAAAATAAAACTATTTCCAAACTATGCGTCTTACAGGTTAAAATCTTATTCGGCTTCAGCAATTCGATATATCGAAAAGGGAATATGTTCAAAATAAGATATTAAATATTCCTGAAACTGTTAACAATAAAGTGATCTTGATTTCATTTGAATTCGTTTTATCTGATTCAATTAATTCTAAAAAAATTCACAGTATCTAAAACTATTTTCATCTGCACAGCAATGTATTTAATCACAAAGGCTTTTATAGCTTCTGATCTATTAGTTGCATCGACGTGGATGATATTTTATTCGATTAAGTGTAAAATAATATTTCGGAACAACATGGCTTTTTTCTAGATAGCAAAGTGTAAGATTTTGATAGCAGCTCTTATTGGGAGAAGGAAAAGTTTATTAAATTCATTTCATTAGTTTAGGATACATGGCCTGAAGTTATATTAAAATCGCCTCCTTGCCTGAACTATTGGGGTATGGCTGCTCATTTTGCGTGTCAAGAATCCTAATTCATAGAAAACATTTTGCACAGAGAAGATAAGCACTTTCAAAGTTTAAGAGTAATTTTTTGTTTTTTAACAAGAAAAATTTCAAATTCATAAAATGTTTTGTGGGACATGACCTATACTGTAATGTATATACTGCGAAACTATTGAAAGTCTGAGTTTTGATGTTTCATACTCTTAAAGTTAAAAAGGCTCCTTCAAAAATTTCGCATTTTATAAACCCTTCCTGTAAAGAGATAAGGTTCCCGATTTCAATAAATGATATGTATGCTTTTTTCTCGATTTCCATGTGCATTATTAATAATTATTAATACATTTTTTGAGAACATTGATTTTATAAACTTTATTATTGATTATTAACAGATTTCCCTGATATTTACAAATTACGAAATTATTTATGCAACAATTTAATTTTCACACATAGTTGCGATTGAAAATACAAATTCAAATATGATCCTAATATTCAAAAACATATTTTTAATAAAATAATAGTTTAAATGTATGAAAACGAATAATTTAATTAAGACTGTATTGATAAAAAAATAACTTGAAACTATAATGAAAACTTTTAACAGCAAAAAAACTGAAAATTCCTTGAAATTTTTTATAAAATGTTGATGAAAATCACTATAATTAAGAAAAATTATATTGCATGTAAACTAAACGAAATAACTAAAATTAAAGGAAATAATCATTAAAATCATTAAGTTATAATAAAATAATATATAAAAAATATGGTTTTATAAATAGCATAAGAGTGATAAGTATAGAATTATTTGGTAAAATTACTAAACTTTTTCTGAAATTATTAATTTTTATTCAAGTCAAAATTCGCGCTTAGATGTTTTAAAGAATACAACTTAAAAAGAAAAATTGTAATTTTAAAAACTTATAAGGGAGCTAACACTACACTTACTTATGCCAACTAGTATAATTTGAGTATCGTAAATTAAAATGAATTGTTATCGTATATTAAATTGAAAAATTAAAATGCGCATAAATTAAACTAAAAATGTAAACTAACATTAAAACTATTGAGAACTATTGTCAAAACTATTGTCAAATTTAAGAAATTCTATTTGCGATATGCAGGTTACCTTAGAATGTATCGAAAACTGGAATACATTTTCTGATAAACTTTTATTTGTATGCAGAAGTTGTTTTTCGTATTTTTAACATACTTTTGATGCAGAACATCACTAAAGGTACAAGAAAATTGAAGTTTGTCTTTTATTTTCATCAATTTACAGAAAAAACCATTAAAGGAACGCTTGTTCCTTCACTGGTTTTTCATCGCCTGGGGGATCCAGTGAATAAACAACCCCTTATGTCAGTACTTTGTTATGCTATGATGCTTAAAAAAAAAACAATAAAACGTAACTCCAATAACTAAATTTTGAATTCTCTTTTTTACAATGAGAAAAATAAAACTATTGCATGCAATTAATTCCACTACAAACGTATAAATGCAAGCACTCACCTTATAATTTTTTGCAAAGAAACTAGGTGTTGCAGAGATAATAAAAAATTCAAAATTTTTTCCAGATAAGTCTATTTGAGCAGGTAATTCAAAACATTGCTAGATGACTTCCTATTGTTTGGCAGTAAGCTACTGTTACCAATCAATCTAAAGAAAAACTTTCAAATTCTTGTTTTTAATCAATATATATGAAATGTTCCTTCACTGGTTGGTTTACCCTATATAAGCTTTACTCTATAGTGAGAAAATAACTGGAAGAAAAGAATTATTATTATTTTTTTTTTAAAGGGAAACTTTTAAACGAGATATAAGATGAAATATTCTTAAAAATTATAAAATCAGTTTAAAAAAACTGTTTTTCGATGGCTTCGCTCGAAAAATTAAAATATAAAGTACTTAGTGTAGCTTTTCAATTTGTGAGAATCGAGATCTCTCAGTTAATTCTGATAAAATGTTCATTTAAAATAAATTTTATCTTTAAATGAGTTGCAAGAATTCCTTATTATTTTCTTAAAGAGAGAAAAGTTGGGGATTTATTTCGTATTGTTATTATTAATCATAAAACTCCAACTTTTCATCCGCTTTTCTTTTAAAAGTTAGTAAGAAATTTTTGTAACATATTTTAAGATAAAAATTTATATAAAATGAACATGATGTTTGATAAAATGACTGCGACTATATCAACTCAATTCTTATATTACACTCAATATTTTGATTTTTGTTTTTGCTGGCAAAACCATAGAAGTGTTGTTGTTTTGTAAAATTTAATCTTACTCTTAAGCAATTACTTGGAGGAAATTGTTTTTAAATTTTATTTATAAAACACTGAGTATGACTTTTATACATAATAATGCATTTAAACATGCCCTAATCAAAAGATCGAAGATCTTTTTGAAAATGTTGAACATTTAAGGGGATCAAGGGAAAGCAGAGCTTTCTTTCGAGAAATAAACTTGGGTCGCAAGGAATTCAAGCCAAGAACAAACTCTTGCAGAAGCAGGGAAGGAACGATCTTAAGCGATAGAGAAGAGGTGCTGAACAGATGGAATGAACACTTTGACCATCTGTTGAATGGTGATGAGGAAGAAGACGAGATAGCAATAGACAATTTACAGATGCATAACCAAGAAATGGTTACACCTCCAACGTTGGAAGAGGTCATCATGGGAATTGACAAATTAAAAAACAATAAAGCTCCTGGCCCTGACACCATACCATCTGAATTAATAAAAGATGGGGGAATGGAGGTTGCGAAGAAAATATATGATCTATTACTAATTATATGGGAACGGGAAGTAATCCCAGAGGATTGGAAAATTAGTTTGACTTGTGTAATTCATAAAAAGGGAGATGTTCTTGAATGCTCAAACTATCGAGGAATTAACTTACTTTGCACGAGCTATAAGGTATTCTCAAATATTTTATTCAATAGACTTACTATGTTTTCAGAGGAAATAATAGGAGAGTATCAAAGTGGTTTTAGAAGGGGAAGATCAACTACTGAGCAAATTTTTACCATTCGGCAGATATTGGAGAAAACGAGAGAATTTGGAATTGATTTGCACAACCTGTTCATTGACTTTAAAACCGCCTATGATAGTATTAACAGAAAAGCTCTGATCATGGCAATGAGAGAATTTAAAATACCAGAAAAATTGGTGAGATTGATTAACCTAACACTAAGTGAAACTAAAATCATGGTAAAAATACAGAATTGTTTATCAGAGCCATTAGAAATAAAAAATGGTGTGCGACAGGGAGATTCTTTAGCCTGTCTCCTCTTTAATCTAGCATTAGAAGAGGTAATAAGAGATTCAAAAATCAATAACAGAGGAACTATATTTAATAAGTCAATACAATTGTTGGCTTTTGCTGACGATATAGGAATTATTGCTCGAACACCAAGAGCACTTGAAGAGGCCTTTATTTCTTTAGAGAAAGAGGCCCTGAAGATGGGTCTAAAAATAAATGAAAATAAAACTAAATATATGCCTTGTACTAAAACAGCCCACAGGAGTACCCATCTAAAAATTGGGGGACATTCATTCGAGGTAGTGGACAGCTTCACGTATTTAGGCTCTGAAATAAATAACAGGAACGATGTAACTGCAGAAATACGAAAGAGAATCACAGCAGCAAATAGGTGCCTTTATGGATTAAGAAAGTTTTTAAGATCAAATGTAATCAAGAGAAAAACAAAGCTGTTATTATTTAAAGGCCTCATTAGGTCAGTTTTAACATATGCTTGTGAAACATGGACATTGACTCGTGCAGATGAAGAAATGCTGAGCATATTTGAGAGAAAGATTTTACGGTGCATTTTTGGAGGAATTAATAAAAACGGTCAGTGGTTAAGAAGATCAAATTTAGAACTCTATCGATCATATAATGAACCAGACATCATAAGATTCATTAAGGTCCAAAAGATAAAATGGGCAGGCCACTTAGTAAGAATGGAAGAAGACCGTATTGTGAAAAAGATTTTTGATGCCCGGCCGACAGGAACACGTAGAAGGGGCAGGCCAAATCTCAGATGGCTAGATACCCTGGAGAAAGATTTATCTATATTAAAAATAAAGAATTGGAAGTCCATTGCCAAAAGAAGGACAGCTTGGAAAAAACTACTGGAGAAGGCCAAGGCCCATCCTGGGCTGTCGAGCCAGTGAGGAAGGAATCAAAATTTTTTTATTCACAATAAATCAATTAAACAAAAACAGTAATAATAATAGGAAAAGTTCATCAATTCTTTTATTCCAGAATTTATAATTCAGCATCATTTGTAAAATTTAATAACACATAACGATAATAAAAATGTAATGATAAATGCAAGATTATCAGCAAAGGCATCATATTTTAGTTGTAAATCTAATTCTGATTGCAATATCTTACATTTATTTCTCTGCATAACTTGATGTAATATATTCTTATATATTAATGTGGGTCGGGCTAATCGCCAAGATAATGTTTGATTTTTATAAATTGCACCTCTCACATGTCAAATAGAAGAGAGACCTACCTAGAAGTGCAATCCGCATGCTGTTAGCAGTGTGGGGGGGGGTATAATTGAGGCAATTAGGAAGCACAGTAAAGAGAGGTAGCAAAGAGGGATACAATTCTCTTCATACACTCCAATGTATAACTAACTACCAGCAAGATTTGATTAATTCTTAAACTATACTCCTAACACCTGTTCAGAGCAACAAATAAACAAGAAGTCCCTACTGAAGAGACCACCTATCGAATTCTTATCTTCTAAACTGAAAATTTCATTCTAGTTGGTGAAACATTTCTTAAAAATAAATTGATTTTTTTTTTCATTTCAGTACCTCTTTTTCATGCAATTAGGCGAGGACAACAAATATTCGTTTAAACGAGGAAGTTTAACATTAGTGTCATATAAAATTATTTGGTTTCTTTAAATTTTTTTCATATAAGCGGGTTATTCGATTATCTGATGTGCTATTAATTAAGTAGGGATGACTCTGTATATGTGTGTATACAGTTTTTGGATGATTTATTTTTCATTGGTTTCAATAGCTAAAAAAACTAACTATTCCATTTAATCATCAAATTTTCCCACAAAAATCAATCAAAAATCAATCAAATTATGTTAACAAAAATAATCTTTCAATACTCATTTTCAACCCTTAAAACAGGGAGAAAATATTTTCAAACTGTAAAATATAGTTCCAATTGCTTAATTCGAAAGTTAAAAGCCAGTAATATTCTTTATTCTTTTTGAAAACTTCACCTTATCTTCGGGACTAATTAAACGATTCAAAAATTCAAGAACATAATGGTTAAAAAAATATTTATTTAAAAATAATTACAGGTAATATGAGATTAATTGCTTTCTTCATAGTTTTTTTTAAATGAGAGGTACATAAAGTTTTCACAATAATTTAAGGAATGTTATCTCTGACGACAAAATCTAAAAAATTTGAAAAAAAAATTTTTATTTACAAAAACTTTATGGAAATTTTCGCTATTGTCATTTAAAGAAGCAGAGTTTTTGAAATGAGAAAAACGTGAATGCCCTACAAATTAAAATATGATTAAAATTGGAAAAATTAAGTTATAAAAATTATAAATAAATAAATGATAATAAATGATAAATAAATAATATTTTACACTCAGTAATTTTTAAATAAAAGACTTTTATAATTGAGTGCAATTTTTTTTAAAATTTTATTTTTTTCTGAAGGTGTGATGAAACACTCAAAAAGGTAGTCCCCCATATTTTGAAGGGTACTCTCACAATATCTGAGAGAAAAAACACAGAATTAAAAAATATATTTCTAGAAAATAGGAGATTGTGTAAAAATTTAATTAAGCATACCTTTAATACTAGAGTTTCTGAATGACTAATAAAAATGCTAATAAAAAATAAAAGACAGTCGAACTCCGTTAAAATGAACTGTCTGAGGACCCTAGTGATAAGTTCACTATAAACGATGGTTCACTATTTTCAATTTCTGAAAAACTATTTTTAGCACATAATGGAAATAGTGATTACGATAGTACATAATTGTTCCAATAAAGTTTTAATTGATTAATTGAATTAAGAATAAAAAGTAAAATGATTAATTTCTAAGTCCTACGGAAGAAATTAGTGATTTCTGACGCACTACGATTCGATGTGAAGCACAGTTCAACAATTTCCGTAAAAATGCTAATAAAAATGCTAATAAAAAATAAAAGACAGTCGAACTCCGTTAAAATGAACTGTCTGAGGATCCTAGTGATAAGTTCACTATAAACGATGGTTCACTAATTTAAATTTCTGAAAAATTATTTTTAGCACATAATGAAAATAGTGATTACGATAGCACATAATTGTTTCAATAAAGTTTTAATTGATTAATTGAATTAAGAATAAAAAGTAAAATGATTAATTTCTAAGTCCTACGGAAGAAATTAGTGATTTCTGACGCACTACGATTCGATGTGAAGCACAGTTCAACAATTTCCGTATCAACAATTAATACAGAATACAGTGTTTTTTGATCCCCATTTTCTGTTGTAAGAAAATCTCATTCCTGAGATAAATTGGTGAAATGTCTTGCGCTTCATCAGCATTAAAAATTTGACACTGCTTAAAGAAATGCCTCCACTTAAAATCATAAATGTAAAAAAAAGGAGGGAAAAATAAAGGCTGAAAAATTCACTATAATTGAACTACTTATTTTTAGCTGTCCACTATAAGCGTATAAAATAACGGTAGTTGAATGAAATAAGAAGGACCACTAAAAAGCTAATTACAATCGAGTGTTCACTATATTACAGGTTTATTATAGTGGAGTTGCTTTGTATAAAAAATATTCACTGAAAATATAGCACATTACAACTGTTATTTCAGCATGATCGCTATTATTTCAATCAAGGAATGTGTGAATAAGCAATCAAAGAATGTGTGAATACAATGAATAAGCGAAAATGTATATTACCCTAAATAACTGGTTTTAATTATTGAATTTTCAAGAATTGAGTACCAATAGTAACGTAAGGTTTCGTAACGTAAAGTTTCTAAGATTAAGAGGACATTTAAAGATATGAATTTATTATTTTCTAATCAGTAAATAAACATAGTAAACGTAAAATTTCTCAATAAACGTAACTTTTTTCGATGGATTTAGATTTTCGGTCATTAATTTAAAAAATTTAGTCGCACGCGTTGGCCCTTTAATATTAATTTTAGTTTTTGCATATTTCGTTATACCAGGGGAAAGTTTTTAGCGCATCAATAAGTTTTCGTCCACATTTTTAAAATTTATAAATTCAAAGATTTGTTAATTCAATTACTATGTACTATTCTTTAGTCATATAGTTTAAACCCTATATTGTTTAAATTTCTATTTGTAAAATTTCACAATAACTGATGGAACTTCCATTTTAGCAAAATTGATGTAATAAGCGAATACTTAAATTAGTTGCTAAAATAGCGATTTTTTTAAAAAATAAACAGCATTGAAAATACCAATAAACTGTATTTTTCTTTTGCAAGTAGGAAGATTGTACTTTTTGGGAGGTAGTTGTGATCGATGTTATTCCCGCATGTATGTAATAAAGGACCAACATTTAAGAATAAATTAATTTAAGGAAATTGAATTTAAGGTTGAACGAAATTTTTATTTGAATTTTCTTTATCGATATTAGAAATAAATAAAAATATCTTTCATTTTGCCCTTTTTTTATACAATACAACATATAAAAAACAGCGTTTTAAAAAAATATGCCGTAATCGTTATATAATGAGCTTTCACTGTACTCTTTTGATTCACTTTCTAGCTAATTCAATAGTGAGCTAATTTTCAAAATCCCGCTAATGATTTAAATATATATTGCTTTTAGGTATAATAAAACTGGCATAAAATAAGTTGAACTCAAATTTCATATTCCGAAAAAAAAATTTACTTTAAAAATGGACAGGACATTTTTCTTTACTCTGATGGATAAGGAAAGTGATGCTTCACAATTCTTGATTGAGAAAAGTATGTATTTTACAATCCTTTGTCCATGAACCCATCTTTACAACTTTTGTCTGAAAAAGATGATTTGAGTCAGTCTGGGGGGTTATTACTAAATACATTTTTCACATTTATGAATCAGGAAGCAGCCTTTTGTACTTTTAATATAAATGGAAAGTGTGTTTGGCCTTAGGTATGATAAGAGGTGTGACAATAACAATGATTCATAACAATGTAGCGAAGTATGTTATCTCAAACAATCTTCTACCTTATGGGGGTGGTCGTCAATTCGCAGGTGTTGTTCTGAGAAATTTTTATTTAAATTAACTCATTTCTGAGAAAATAAAAGATATTCTTGAGGAGACTGAAGCAGAAGTGATTGAATTTCCCTCCTTACATTGAATTCCTTTATCAGATGAGCAATTTTAAGAACGAGACAATCGCTATTTTTTGAGTGGAACTTCTTAAATGTGTTGTAAAACTCAAGGACTTTTGAAAAGGAAAATCTTATCTTTTATATGAGGTTTAATAATTTCTTCAATTTACTACTGGACCTCATTTGACACTTTCTATAGCTTATCTCATCTTTCGACCGCACTCCCACCGAAACTTCCTATAACATATTTTAAACGCTATAGCGACCCATATTTTTGTGGTCAAAAATCTAAATAGAATTTAAAAAAAGCGAGGTTATTTAAAGAAAGTTAACTTTGTGTTAGATTTCACAACTTAACTATTTTTTTTGCGCTAATTAATCAACTTAGTCAAAGTCAGAGTACAAAACCTCCAAGTTATAATGCGTGAAAATCTGACAAATGCATAAAAAATATTTAGAATGCTTTTTTTTCATGTTCACTGCATGAAACCTGGTACATTTTTAATAATGTTTCTGTTTTATTATGCATGCTTAGTCAAATATTGCAAAATTAAGCTAAATTGTTTCAATGATATAGTTGCTAGGGTAAAATTTTCGGAATTGTATATTTTATTTGAATCATTTGTAGCATAAAGTATTATCTACAAAGTTATTTTCGTGGCGGAAATGGAATGCGCCGATAAAAGAAGAAAATTGGAAGAGAATAAAAAAAATAAATGAAAAATTTTACTTTGCCGTAAGCATTTTCAAAATTTTACATTATTTTTTCCATAAAATTCTCGTTTTCAGTGCAAAGAAAAAAAATGAAGAAAACTAAAATAAACTTCAAAATTAAAAATAATTAAAAATGCATTTAAATTACTTTAAAGATATTACTAAAAATTGTTAGTCTCCTTAGTATCTGATATTATCTATATAAGTTTAGATATTGAAACAAATTTTAAAGCAGGAAAAAGTAATAAAAAAATATAATATATGTGTGCCTGGAAGACAGCACTTCTTCAGGGGACACACTGTCTACAAACACGCATGAGCCTTTCTGTTGTCAGTGGAAAAACCTAAACTGACACTGCCCCTATCCATATAAGCTATCTTAGAAAATTACAAATTGCATTAAGAAAAAAAGAAGATCATTTTCAATAAGACGGAGAATAATATCAAATCAAAGGTGATTTAAGATTTTATTCGCAAAAATTATATCTCTTAAACACAAATATTAATGTTGGAGATGAACTTTTAGATAGTACATTTGAAGACTTTTTTTGAAGGTTTATATAATTTATAAATTGCTTCAATGGAACAATCCGCAACTTGATTTTATTTTTGCACAAATATTCAATGCTACTTAATTGAATTCTAATGATAACTGCTTTTTTTTTTAAATATTTGAAACAAATATTGAAATTTTAAAGGATTGTGACAAAATTCTGTAATGTTTTTTGAGCTTTTTTGTACTTTTCCTTTGGTATAATTATCCCCAAAGATATGTCATTCTTGCAAAAAGTAAATATCATTAATAAGAGCTTCAAAGTATATAATACCCTGAATGATTTCTTATAGTTTGTATGTTGCATGCAAAGAACTGTGTGTGTGTGGGGGGGGGGTTATGACTTGACACGAATGACAATAGTTATGATTCAGTGTCCAGGTTTGACCAATGGGAGGTATCTATCTATTGTTGCAGCAAAAGTACATAACTGTTACTTTAAAATTGTAGTCTTCATTTCGGTGCTGTACGTTGAGTTAGTGATTTAGTTCTTTGAGTTAGTGATTTGCAGAAAAGTGTAGTTACTTTACTTGGTGCAAAATTGGTGTAGTGAATTTTTTAAGATTTCGATTGAAGATTTTGTGGAAAACGCATTAACGCAGGATCATTAACGATGTCTTTGCTCAAGGATATTAAGTAAGTTTTTCGTTATTTTTTACTGATTTATTTATTGATTAATTAAGGCTTTATTAATCATTGATTAGTTTGCTTATTGATAAAATAAGGCGTTCTAATTAGAAAAAAAAATGTTTCTTACGGTTCATCTGCGTCTGAATAAGTTTAAGTATTTGAAATTTTCTAGCATTTGAAATTGTTGAATATATTTGAAAATAAACTAGGAAAGTAAATATGACTTAATGTAATTTTAATTTAATGTAAGATTTATTTGATTTCATAATTTGTTTTTGAACTCCTCCAAAAGTTTTTCTAAGTTTAATTCAGTTTATAGATGAAATGGTTTTTGGTATCTAAAGTATTTTATTTGTTTTATAAATTATTTTAATTTGTGGTATCAGGAATTAATTGATTCTGCATTGAAATGTCAGAAATTACATTTAATATCTGATTTCTCCCGCTCTTCCAATTAATACTAATTTGTTTTTGTTCTCCTGAAATTGATTTTTAGTTAAACTTAATTAAGTTTATTGATGATGTGGAATTCATTATTTAAAATATTTTTTAATGAATTTTATTCTGTGGTCTCAGGAATCAGTTGATTCTGCAACGAAGCCCCAGTAATTACTCTCTAAATATCTCAGTTTTTCTTAGCTGTCTTTTTCAATACCTTTTCTTGCGAAGTAAATGCGATATAATGTAATTTTGAGTAAATAATATAAGATTTAGTTGATTAAATTATTTATTTTTGACCTAACAAACAGGTTTTAAAGAAATTTTATTTAACTAAGTTGATTGCTGAAATGGATTTTATTATTTAAAGTACTTATTTATTTATTTTACAAAATATTTTATTCTGTGGTATCAGGAATCAGTTCATCCTGTATTGGAGAGACAGGAATTGCTCTAAATGCCTCAGTTCTTTCTCTCTCCTTTTTAATACTTTTTTTTAGCAAAATAAATGTGGCATAATGCAATTTAATTTTAATGTGAGGGTTTTTTGATTTTAACTAATGTAATTTTAACTTAATGTCAGATTTATTTGATGAAATCATTCGTCATTAATGCTCCCCGAAGAATTTTTCATTTAAATTTCATAATTAAAATGATTATGAATGACAATTGTTTTGAATAGAGAACATTATTATTTTATTAAGAAGTTTTTTATACTGCAATTTCTGTATTCTTTTGCACTTAGGCTATTTAAATGAAAATTGTCTGTCAGAGAAGGAATTACCTATTCAAATTTAGATTTTCCTATTTTGTTTTTCCTAATGAAGGGAAAGAAATATATTACATCTATTGATATAGATTAGAGGAAAATTAAGTCATTTTTAATATTTTGGAGGAGTAAATTAGTGCGTGATTTTTTTTCTCTTTAATATGAATTTTGTTAAAGAATTTAAGGCGATTTTTTGTTAAGAAATTTATTTTTTTCTCTGGCTATAATTGTATAAAATAACATAGTTTTGTCACAGTCCTCCTTTGTAGGTACTCCTGTAGTTGCTGCACTGCGCGCTTTGACTACTTTTTATTTGGTTTAGTACTTATTTCAGGAAAATGGTTCACAGTTACTAACTTTTTATTTAAAATATGTGGTGATGTTAAAATTTTGTCAAATATCTTTTTAGGAATAAAATTTCTTCATTTTACTTGCGAAAATGGATGTAAGAAAAAGTGGTTACATTGCGTTCAAAAAATATAGTTTCTTTACTTTAGAAAATTAATGGGTTAAAAGCTTATCAAAATGAATCTTTTTTACAAATTTATCTTTTTTAAAAAAAAAAAGTAATTTTTAATCAGTGACATTAAGATATAGAAGGGGATTTAAACCCTTTGATCATTTATTTAGCTGCTTATGAATAGAAATTTTTGATCCAATTACGTCAGAAAATATTAACTTACGTCAAATTTAATTAGATTTTTTTTGTAATTGATAATGAAAAATTAACTAATATAATGTGTGATTTTAATTTTAAAAAATAAAATTTTCAATCTTAGTTATTTTCCAAAATTCAGTTATAATGTAAAGAAATTTCAAAGAAAATATGCTGGTGTAAAAGAGATGTAAAATATGTACAGATATAGCCACTAATTTACTGATATATCACGTACTACAAGAATAGCCCTATGTATGTCCTTGGGCTATTTCACAGCCCAAGAACAATACTGTAGTGAAGGAAAAGGTTCTCATCTTCACGGATGGGGTTTACTGATTTTGTGACGATATTATCGTTTGTCGATATTTATTGCGCGCTTATACTTTTTGATATTCATCGTGTGTTGAGATTTTTCGTATATTCTAAATATCGTTAGAATATATTTTAAATATCGTTAGAATATATTTTAAATATCGTTTTCGCTATAAATTAAAATTATCGATGTTTCACAATATATTGATACACGAACTGTTAGCTCCGAATTTGGATGTAAATAATAAGTGAGTCCTAAGTTTAAAGATTTATCGTACATTGTAAAGATTAACTTTACAGAACAAGCATTTATTTTTAACAGGACAAAAAACTGTTTAAGAAACTGTTTCTATTTTCAACTGTTATCCGCTCACTGTAAAAACTTCCTGTTGTTTTTGCATACATTCTCTGTATATTTGCAAAGCAGTTTTTCGCACTGTATAATTACTCTTTCTTTTTCAAATCATTTTACGATTAAGTATAGAAAGTAATAGAGAGGTATCGAAAAATACTTGCTCTTATTTTTCAGGAAATATTTAATGATATTAACATCGTATAAATAACACTGCGATCCAATTTTATTTTTAAATCGATACTTTAACTATATATTTCCTTAATATAAAATTTTTTGGCACATTAAGTTACCATACATTTTTATTCTGGTAGGCCTCTATAGTTTAAACTTTTTTACACTTAAACTAGTTATTGAAATAATATATAAGATGAAAACAGTTTAAGATTTTCTTCATATTGAGACGCCTAGAGCTCCGGTAGCATAGAGGACCATTTGAGATGACCCAGGTTCGTATCTCAGCGTCGCGGAGAATGGTCGTACGAATGCTGCTCTTGGAATGCACTGACCAGAATGCAGGAATACATTTTTCGTATACGATTTTCAGAAATAACAATACTTATCTGGTGAAAAAACAAGCACCCGTTTTCTTGAAGGAAAAAAAAACAGTATTTTTACGAGAAATAAACAGTTTTATGCTGATACTTGAGCTGACAGTATTTTCTGCAAATCTAAAAAAAAACAAGTACCGGTAAAAAAACAAGTACCCGTTTTTTTGAAGGAAATTTTTTTTTTCATGTTCCTCAAAAAATTATCTTATTCGCTGTTACGTTGATACGGATAATCAAATTATCTTATTACTTTAGAAGTGTTTAGATCCTATAATTTCTCCTACATGTAAATGAAGTTCAAAGGATTGAGGGACAGACAATATATTATAAACCGAAAATATTGTTTTTAATCATTCTTTGCCAAAAAATATAGCAATAGATTTGTAATTTGTGACAGTTATTTCGGTTTACTATAATTACCCAAAATTTCGTAAGCCTGACTCAAATATTTATGGAGATATTGTCATTTTTATAAAAAATTGCTCTATGACTTTAAAATTATTAAGTAAAATTGGGGAAGACTCCTGATCCTTTTGGGCTTTATTTTAAAAAGTACAAAAGCTACTTAGAAAACTGCTTGGAACTTTTTACGTTTTTAAGATATTCAAGTAAGACTTTTGATTAGTTGCCAAATAAGATTCACTACGAAATTGTGAAAAAAGAATGTAAAATTTTTCTCGCTCATGTGCAGTACAAAAGAAAAACAACTTTAATTACTCATATCTTGTGCAGTTTTAAGCGAATTTTTCTCAAATTTTAAAGCAAGCATTTTGTAATTAATTTTAATTTTCTCTAAATATTTTGATTAATTTTATTGAAGTTATAGGAAAACAGCGTAAGACAAAAAAACAAATTTTTATAATAACTATATATCTGTAAATAGGATTACTAAATTTTGTGCAACCATTGTATATAAGAACTAAAATATTTCAAAAAATACAAATCTATTGTTACATTGTTTGGTATAGGGTGTTCAAAAGCAATTTTTCCCATTGTTTTCGCCATTGTCAGTCCCTCAAGCCTAAAAAAAGCTTTAAAGTTTATTGATATGTATGAGAAATCATATGATTTACACACTTCTAAAGTTATAAAATAATTCGTTAAGTATTTTCGAAGAAATTTTAAAAAAATGTTGTGGTATAAAAGTGTTTCCATTATTTTGTCTACACTCCGTAATAATTATAGATAATTCAGATTTCATTAAATTTACTTCATGCAAAGTATAATTAGTAAATGAATTTATGGATAAATTTTTTTTACCAGGACCATAGTATAGAGCTGTGAAAGATAAAACCTAGAAGATAATATCTCAATTTAGTTTATGTTGGAAAAATATTTATGACTCATAGTTGAATTTTTTAAATTGTTTTTAAAAATCCGAAATTTTTCACTAATGAGTTTAAAAGATTTATATCCATTTAACTATGCTTATAAATAGCAAATACTCCATAATCTGTACACTGTAAGAGATTTTGGATCAAATTACGGTATAAAGTACCGCCACTCATGGTGTCATTACTTTTTACCATGAAATCCACTTTTATTGGAGCATGTTACGGAGCAAGAAATTTGATATATCGTAATTTTTGCAGTAATAATTACCGTAAAATCACTTTAATTAAATGAATATTACTGTAAGTTTTTAAGTATCTTATTTTATGGTAAATTTGGATTGCTCTGCTGATGCACGCACAGACGATGTACTTTATATCGTAATTTAATTAAAAAAATTTCTTAGTGTAGCAACCATTGTGTGCTTCATTTCTATGAACTATCATGTGCTGAATTATTTCTGTGAATTTTTTCACTTTCATACTCGCAATCATGCAATAAATCAATTTTCGAATCATGCAGTTTTTGAACCACTCCATATATGTGATTTTTTCTCTAATGGGTTCAAGGAAAGCGTCATGTAGAATTAACTAAGCGGACACTGGAAATGCTGTGTACAATGTAAAAAATTCTGAAATGAATTATTGTAAAAATTACTGGCACCCTTAGTGCATCATTTTCGAAATCCATTTACTGTAAAATCCATTGTTACTGCAAAATTATATGTTTTTATTGTTTCTACTGCCACCTGCCAAATACCAGCAAAAGTGTTATGTGAAACCAACCAAGGCATATGGTGCGTTTTCCTGTTTTCAGTGGCACCATCTATTTCAAGGAACACGACTTCAACCCCACACTTCCGTCCCAGCCCGTGTTAAAGGATGAACCAATTCATACATCCACAGATCGTAATTTTGACCTAAACCCGAAAGTGATTAGTTAGAGTCCAGAGTAACTGATTTGTTTTTGGAACTTGGAGGTTTTAGTGATCTGACAGTGCACCAGTCGTCATTTACTATGCACGGGGAGTCCTCGCTAGTCTGGGATAGAGCTCACTGCTTCTCGGACATGGTTCCAACGCCCTACCAAACCAGCAGACTATTTCACCTCTTCTAAAATTTTATGCATGAGTTTATAGAATCACTTTAATTTAACAGAATTATTTATTTAATTGTGGTGATTTACTGATTTTACAGTAAGTATTATTACAAAATTTGCAGTATATAAATATTGTCTCGAAAAATTTTACTGTGAAGCACACCAGCACACTGAGTGCCAGTACTTTTTACCGCCATTAGTTTCGAAATTTTTTACGCCGTAATTTCATAACACCATTGCTGATTTATTGCTTTTTTAAAGAAGTGTTTTGATTTAATTGTTTATATTTTTTTTCAGAATCTCTGCACCTGTTAGACCCTTTCAACAGATGAAGAGAAAAGCGGTTGAAGATATTGCTACTAAAAACAGCAAGAGTATGAAAAGAGATCATGAAACAGAGAAACTTCAGCAAACTCCCAGGTGCCGATTTTTTCCAAAGTGCCGCATGGGTCAAAAGTGCCACTTCCAGCATCCAACCTGCAAGTATAATGCCGCATGCAGAAATCTGAAGTGCATCTACCGACACATTGGTCCCAGAAAAATAGAGCTCTTCGAGAACAAGGAGAACGAGCAGCCCAACAGTTTTCGATTGTTGCTCGAGAAATTAGAGAAGCAAAAACCTAATCCATACAAATGGGTAAAACCTAAAGATATTAGTGCAAAAAAAGATGTACCATAGACGCAAAAAATTGGGGGGTTAAATAGGTATTTTAAAGAACGCGATTTTAATTAACAAATCAAATCCTGTATCCATGTTTACACGCGATGATAGAAGAGTACTCGGTCTCTGCAATGAATGAGGGAAATGTTATTTGAGTAATGTTGTATGAATTAGATTGAAGAATATAAAAAAGCAGATGTGTATAGTAAGTTAGTTTCTTTTTTAAAGATTTCAATAAATATTTTAATTCTTATTTTTTTGTACTGTGGTTATTTAAAAATTTATTTTGTTTCTGATTTATTGTTTATTCAAATTTTTTTTCCTATTGCAAGATTTGATGCTGCACTATTTATTCATTTATCGAGAAAAGAGTTTATTAGCTAATCTTTCCTTGCTCGAGATCAACATTCTTGCCACATTTAAACACGCAGATTATTCAACCTAGTGAATTTTTGCTTGGGATATATTATATTAATTCAGAACTGTAATAATAATAAATTTCCCGAGTTTTACATAGAAGTTTGTTACTTATTTTAGCACTCATCAAATTAAAAAATGTCCCATAAGCAACAGTGTTATAAGTTTAAATCTGACATTTATTTAATGCTATATATTATTCCTATAAAAAGATTTTATCTGATCCCATAATTTAAGGATAGTGTTTATTTTATCTGAATTACAGTGGAAGAATGTTTTAATGTTACATATTCATTGAGAAATCAATCAAGGAGTTGATATTATGCTTTGTTGTAATTTAACAATGAATAAAATCTCAGTTTCACAATAATCCAAATCTCTTTAAGTTACTTGTTTTGAAAATTCCTTATCCAATTCACACCAAACTCTAGAGTAGGAAATTTGAGTAGTGAAAGTTGGAATTTCAATTTTTTCAAATGTTACTTCAAGGGAAAAAAAATTCCATGATTTGAGTTTTTTAATTTTTTTAAAATAAAGTATTAAAACGCAGCAATTAATATATTAATATAATTATTTTTTATAAAGAATAATGGAAGCAAGTTTTGAAATATTAATATTGCTAAAAAAACTTTAACAGTTTTATTAAATTTAACACAAAACTGACTATAAATGTTTATGAAATTTGTTGTTTGTAAATTTTGAATACTGCATTAAGTGTTCAGTACCTCTGATACATTTTGAAGTTCAACAAGTATGCAAACTCTTAAAAGTTGAGATACTTCACACAGCTATATAAAGAAGTTCTCTGGTAATTTATGGGATAATAACACACACAAAAATGATAAATTTAAGAAATTCTATATGCGATTTGTAGGTTACCTTATAATGTATTAAAAACTGGAATGCATTTTTTGATAAGCTTTTATTTGTATGCGGCGTCTATACGATAAATGAAAAGAAAAAACACACTATTGTTAAATTTACTTATTAAAAAATTAATCAAGCACAAAAAATTTCATCAATTTTTATGATTTTCTTAATGTATTTTATCAAGAATAAAAACTTGTGAAATTTTCAGTTATAACGACTTCTACATTCATTTAAAAGAAGTCAATTTAGGTAACAAAAAAATTTATACAATAGAGGGGGGGAATGAGGTTTCTTTTTGTTTTCAATTTAGTAACAAATATTTTCAACCGATTGTATACAATTGTATACAATTTTTGTATACAATCGGTTGAAAATATTTGTTACTAAATTAAAAACAAAAAGAAACCTCATTCCCCGACCTCTATTTTAAAACTTACTTCCTAATTATTCATAGTATGACATTCACCATACAAACTGGGAGCGGGTTAGATCTCACCCACCCTCATTTTTCAAGTTCATTCATTTATTCAGCAAAAAAAAATTATATTTATTGCAGCAGGGGTAGAAGACTCTTTAAAAATTATGCCTCAATAGGGAACAAAAAGACGTAGTGATTACAGATTATTTTGCGTATTATCCTACCTAATTAATATACAAGTATTTACTCTTATTTAAATTAGATCAGTAAATTGAATAATCACTTGATAATTAGTACCCTTCCTCATTCTGCCTGTTGTCTCAACTTTAACTATTAAACCATATTTCCCAGATGTTACTTGAGCAATAAGCAGGCCCAATTTTCCTTTTAGTTCATTGCATTTGGAGTATACTTTCATTCAAAGACTAAATAATGTACTTTTAGTACTTTTACCCTATAAAAGTACTTTTAATAGGGTAGGTCTTGGATATAGTTTTAACCGAAATAAAAAATATTAAGAATGGAGATAAAAGAAATGTTTATGCTTAGTTTAAATTCAACATATATTGAGTAAAAAATAGTGAAATATTGAGAACAAAATATCAGAAAAAAATTGTTTGAAAGCAAATTTTAAAAGTGATCATCTCTTAATGTCGCGTTGAGATGAGCGTCTAATACAGCAATGGAAAAAGTTAATTTAATTTACAGAAAATAACACATTTCATACAGTTGATATGAAAAACTTAAAATAGGCTGTAAGGAATAAATTTTATCTTGAAAACAAGTAAAAATAAATCTAGCAAATAAAATTTAATGAGCAGATCTAATCAATCACTTTAAAAAAAAATCACATTTTGAGCAAAGGGTTTTAAAACTTAAACATTTTGCGTGCAGTCATTTCACACATTTCATCCAGTCATCGTTTTTCATGTTTTCTAATGTTTCTAACATGCCTCTTATTTTTTTAAACCAAGATTTGCCCCAGTCGCCTCAGAGCAGATTAATAGTAGAATAAAAAAAAATTTTTTTTACGTTTAGTTAGATTCTATATATTTGTTTTATATAATGTGAGAGATACACCTTCTCTTAGTTCTTTTTTCAGTATTGCTGTTGTTCGTATCCAAGAAAATGGTCTTGAACTTGATGCGTCGGCTCAAGTATGGTGACATATTTTTACCGAAGTGTTTTTCCACGCTGAATCAAATAAAGACTCAATAAAATTTGTAGAACTATTAGTAGTTGTTCAAAAGTTATAAAATTTTTCATTGATAAAAAGTACTGTTTTGTACTTATGCATATCCACTTGTGTGTCACTGCTATATACACAACTAAGTATATTTGATTATACGTATTTTTTTCTCTAAATGGACAGAGATCAAAACTAAATTAATGGAATTAATAAATTTGATGTTTTAAGTGTCAAAATGATTTAATTTATAAAAAGGCCTTGACTTACACCTACTTCCGATTCTACATTTCTTTCTAGGTAACTAAAATGAATAGTACAAATACTTTTAGTAATTATATAGCAATATCAAAAGCACTTAAGTGCTTATACAGCAATGTCAAATATATAAATAGGTACAAATCAAAATTAATGCAGTTAAACGAATAATATAATTAAGACTGCATTGATAAAAAAGTAACCTGAAACTATAATGAAAACTTTTAACAGCAAAAAAACTGAAAATTCCCTGAAATTTTTTATAAAATGTTGATGAAAATCACTATAATTAAGAAAAATTATATTGCACTTAAATTAAACGAAATAACTAAAATTAAAGGAAATAATCATTAAAATCATTAAGTTATAATAAAATAATATATAAAAAATATGGTTTTATAAGTAGCATAAGAGTGATAAGTATAGAATTATTCGGTAAAATTACTAAACATTTTCTGAAATTAGTAATTTTTATTCAAGTCAAAATTCGCGCTTAGATGTTTTAAAGAATACAACTTAAAAAGATAAATTGTAATTTTAAGAACTTATAAGGGAGCTAACACTACACTTACTTATGCCAACTGGTATAATTTGAGTATCGTAAATTAAAATGAATTGTTATCGTATATTAAATTGAAAAATTAAAATGCGCATAAATTAAACTAAAAATGTAAACTAACATTAAAACTATTGAGAACTTATTTGTTAAAAATCATAAGAATATTAAACACAAATATTTTGTTCTATATTATAATTCTAATATAATTATAATTTTTAAACTATACTCATAGCACCTGTTCAGAGCAACAAATAAACAAGAAATCCTATTGAAGAGACTACTTATCGAATTCTTATCTTAACTGAAAATTTCATTTAGTCGGTGAAACATTTCTTAAAAACACTGTTATTTTTTGCTTGTTTGCTTATATATATATATATATATATATATATATATATATATATATATATATATATATATATATATATATATATATATAATAAATAAATAAATACATGTTATTTTTACTTTTTATGATCTATTTTTTTGTAGTTATTTTATAAAAAAATTTTTTGAGTGCTCCTCACACTATTGTGTTAATATATTTTGCTTTGACTTTATTGATACAATATCAGAAAGCACTCTGTTTTGTGGATATAATCGTGTGGGCTGAAGAAAAGATTATATCTTTTTTTTCCGGTAACAATTTTTATTTTATTTTTTTATTTTTTATTTTTAAATAAAATGTTGTTTGTTATTTTTTTGCTTATTATTTCCCACCCCCTTTTTTCATATGTCTATAATTTTTCTTTGTTTTATTCTTCATTTTGAACCCCAGGTCTTACTTAGAAGTTTGCTAATTATTTTAGTACTCATCAAATTCAAAAATGTCTCATATACAACAGTGTTATATGTTTAAATCTAAAAATTATTTAATGTTATATATTATTCCTAAAAAAATACATAAGTTGAAGTTATTGTTTATTTTTGTTATTTTATCTGAATTAAAATGGGAGAATTTTTTAATGTCACATATTCATTGAAAAATCTTTCCATGAGTTTATATGTTTTGCTGTTGAACAATGAATAAAATCTTAGTTTCATAATAAATTGAATATTTTTAAGTAACTCGTTTTAAAAATAGAACAATTATTTATCCAATTCTCACCAAACTCCTGTTTAAGTAGTAGAAGTTAGAATTTAAGTTTTTTCAAATTTTACTCCAAAGAAAAAAAAATTCCATAATTTGAGTTTCTACGTTTTAAAATTTTTTTTAAAAATATTACAATACAGCAATTAATATATTAACATAATAATTTTTTATAAAGAATAATGAAAGCGAGTTTTAAAATATTAAAGTTGCTAAAAAAACCTAAACTGTTTTTCGAAAGTTAACACAAAACTGACTATAAATGTTTATGAAATGTGTTGTTGGTAAATTTTAAATGCTGCATTAAGTGTTCAGTACTTCTGATACACTTTGAAGTTCAACAAGCATGCAAACTCAAAAAAGGCTAGATGTTTCACACAGCTGTGAAGAGAAATTCGCAGGAAATTCTTAGATAATAACTTACAGAAAAATCGTCAAATTTAAGAAATTCCATTTGCGATTTGCAGGTTACCTTAGAATGTATCGAAAACTGGAATACATTTTCTGATAAACTTTTATTTGTATACAGAAGTTGTTTTTCGTATTTTTAACATACTTTTGATGCAGAACATCACTAAAGGTACAAGAAAATTGAAGTTTGTCTTATATTTTCATCAACTTACAGAAAAAACCATTAAAGGAACGCTTGTTCCTTCACTGGTTTTTCATCGCCTGGGGGATCCAGTGAATAAACAACCCCTTATGTCAGTACTTTGTTATGCTATGATGCTTAAAAAAACAATAAAACGTAACTCCTATAACTATATTTTGAATTCTCTTTTTCACAGTGAGAAAAATAAAACTATTGCATGCAATTAATTCCACTTCAAACGTATAAATGCAAACACTCACCTTATAATTTTTTCAATAAGCAAGGTGTTGCAGAGATAATAAAAAATTCAAAATTTTTTCCAGATAAGTCTATTTGACCAGGTAATTCAAAACATTGCTAGATGACTTCCTATTGTTTGGCAGTAAGCTACTGTTACCAATCAATCTAAAGAAAAACTTTCAAATTCTTGTTTTTAATCAATATATATATGAAATGTTCCTTCACTGGTTGGTTTACCCTATATAAGCTTTACTCTATAGCTATATGGAATACAAATATATTTGATCTTATATCGAGTTTCACTATCAGTTCGAAATCTACAAAAATGAGAAAATAACTGGAAGAAAAGAATTATTATTATTATTTTTTTTAAAAGGGAAACTTTTAAACGAGATAAAAGATGAAATAGTCTTAAAAATTATAAAATCAGTTTAAAAAAATTATTTTTCGATGGCTTCACTCAAAAAATTAAAATATAAAGTACTTAGTGTAACATTTCAATTTGTGAGAATCGAATTCTCTCAGTTAATTCTGATATCGTGTTCATTTAAAATAAATTTTATCTTTAAATGAGTTGCAAGAATTCCTTAATATTTTCTTAAAGAGAGAAAAGTTGGGGATTTATTTCGTATTGTTATTATTAATCATAAAACTCCTACTTTTCATCCACTTTTCTTTTAAAAGTTAATAAGAAATTCTTGCAACATATTTTAAGATAAAATTTATATAAAATGAACAAGATGTTTGATAAAATGACTACGACTATATCAACTCAATTCTTATATTACACTCAGTATTTTGATTTTTATTTTTGCTGGCAAAACCATAGAAGAGTTGTTGAGAAAATTTAATCTTACTCTTAAGCAATTACTTGGAGGAAATTGCTTTTTAATTTTATTTACAAAACACTGAGTATGACTTTTGTACATAATAATGCATTTAAACATGCCCTAATCAAAATTTTTTTATTCACAATAAATGAATTAAACAAAAACAGTAATAATAATAGGAAATGTTCATCAGTTCTTTTATTCCAAAACTTATAATTCAGCATCATTTGTAAAATTCTATAACGCATAACGATAATAAAAATGTAATGATAAATGCAAAATTACCAGTAAAGGCATCATATTTTAGTTGTAAATCTAATTCTGATTGCAATATTTTAAATTTATTCCTCTGCATAACTTGATGTAATGTATTCCTATATATTAATGTAGGTCGGGCTTATCGCCAAGATAATGTTTGATTTTAATAAATTGCACCTCTCACATGTCAAACAGAAGAGAGACCTACCTGGAAGTGCAATCCGCATGCTGTTAGCAGTGTGTGTGTGTGTGGGGGGGGTATAATCGAGGCAATTAGGAAGCACAGTAAAGAGGGGGAGCAAAGAGGGATACAATTCTCTTCATTCTCTCCAATGTATAACTAACTACCAGCAAGATTTGATTAATTCTTAAACTATACTCCTAACACCTGTTCAGAGCAACAAATAAACAAGAAGTCCCTACTGTAGAGACCACCTATCGAATTCTTATCTTCTAAACTGAAAATTTCATTCTAGTTGGTGAAACATTTCTTAAAAATAAATTGATTTTTTTTCTTCATTTTAGTACCTCTTTTTCATGCAATTAGGCGAGGACTGGAAACAACAAATATTCATTTAAACGAGGAAGTTTAACATTAGTGTCATATAAAATTGTTTGGTTTCTTTAATTTTTTTTTCATATAAGCGGGTTATTCGATTATCTGATGTGCTATTAATTAAGTAGGGATGACTCTGTATATGTGTGTATACAGTTTTTGGATGATTTATTTTTCATTGGTTTCAATAGATAAAAAAACTAACTATTCCATTTAATCATCAAATTTTCCCATAAAAATCAATCTAAAATCAATCAAATTTTGTTAACAAAAATAATCTTTCAATAGTCATTTTCAATCCTTAAAACAGGGAGAAAATATTTTCAAACTGCAAAATATAGTTCCAATAGCTTACTTCGAAAGTTAAAGGCCAGTAATATTCTTTATTCTTTTTGAAAACTTCACCTTATCTTCGGGACTAATTAAACGATTCAAAAATTCAAGAACATAATGGTTAAAAAAATATTTATTTAAAAATAATTACAGGCAATATGAGATTAATTGCTTTTTTCATAGTTTTTTTTAAATGAGAGGCACATAAAATTTTCACAATAATTTAAGAAATGTTATCTCAGACGACAAAATCTAGAATTTTTGAAAAAAAATTTGTATTTACAAAAGCTTTATGGAAATTTTCGCTATTGTCATTTAAAGAAGCATAGTTTTTGAAATGAGAAAAGCGTGAATGCCTTACAATTTAAAATATGATTAAAATTGGAAAAATTAAGTTATTAAAATTATAAATTAATAAATTTAAAAAAAAATATTTTGCACTCAGTAATTTTTAAATAAAGGATTTTTATAATTGAGTGCAATTTTTTTAAAATTTTATTTTTTTCTGAAGGTGTGATGAAACACTCAAGAAGATAGTCCCCCATATTTTGAAGGGTACTCTCACAATATCCGAGAGAAAAAACACGTAATTAAAAATATATATTTCTAGAAAATAGGAGATTGTGTAAAAATTTAATTAAGCATACCTTTAATACTAGAGTTTCTGAATGACAGATGCTAATAAAAAATAAAAGACAGGATCCTAGTGATAAATTCACTATAAACAATGGTTCACTATTTTCAATTTCTGAAAAATTATTTTTAGCACATAATGGAAATAGTGATTACGATAGCACATAATTGTTTCAATAAAGTTTTAATTGATTAATTAAATTAAGAATAAAAAGTAAAATGATTGAACTGTCTGAGGATCCTAGTGACAAGTTCACTATAAACGATGGTTCACTATTTTCAATTTCTGAAAAATTATTTTTAGCACATAATGGAAATAGTGATTACGATAGCACATAATTGTGACAATAAAGTTTTAATTGATTAATTAAATAAGGAATAAAAAGTAAAATGATTGAACTGTCTGGGGATCCTAGTGATAAGTTCACTATAAACGATGGTTCACTATTTTCAATTTCTGAAAAATTATTTTTAGCACATAATGAAAATAGTGATTACGATAGCACATAATTGTTTCAATAAAGTTTTAATTGATTAATTAAATTAAGAATAAAAAGTAAAATGATTGAACTGTCTGAGGATCCTAGTGACAAGTTCACTATAAACGATGGTTCACTATTTTCAATTTCTGAAAAATTATTTTTAGCACATAATGGAAATAGTGATTACGATAGCACATAATTGTTTCAATAAAGTTTTAATTGATTAATTGAATTAAGAATAAAAAGTAAAATGATTAATTTCTAAGTCCAACGGAAGAAATTAGTGATTTCTGACACACTACGATTCGATGTGAAGCTCAGTTCAACAATTTCCGTATCAACAATTAATACAGAATACAGTGTTTTTTGATCCCCATTTTCTGTAGTAAGAAAATCTCATTCCTGAGATAAATTGGTGAAATTTCTTGCTCTTCATCAACATTAAAAATTTGACACTGCTTAAAGAAATGCCTCCACTTAAAATCATAAGTGAAAAAAAAAAGGAAGGAAAAATTCACTATAAATGAAATACACATTTTTAGCTGTCCGCTATAAGCGCATAAAATAACGGTAGTTGAATGAAATCATAAGAACCACTAAAAAGTTGATTACTATCGGGTGTTCACTATATTGCAGGTTCATTATAGTGGAGTTGCTTTGTATAAAAAATATTCACTGAAAATATAGCACATTACAACTGTTATTTCAACATGATCGCTATTATTTCAATCAAGGAATGTGTAGTGATACAATGAGTAAGCGAAAATGTATATTACCTTAAATAACTGGTTTTAATTATTGAATTTTCAAGTATTGAGTACCAATAGTAACGTAAGGTTTCAAAGGTTTCGTAACGTAAGGTTTCTAAGATTAAGACGAAATTTTAGGTTATGAATTTATTATTTTCTAATCAGCAAATAAACATAGTAAACGTAAAATTTCTCAATAAACGTAACTTTTTTCGATGGATTTAGATTTTCGGTCATTAATTTGAAAAATTTAGTCGCATGCGTTGGCCCTTTAATATTAATTTTAGTTTTTGCATATTTCGTTATACCAGGGGAAAGTTTTTAGCGCATCAATAAGTTTTTGTCCACATTTTTAAAATTTGCAAATTTGCAGATTTGTTAATTCAATTACTTTGCACTATTTTTAGTCATATATATAGTTTAAATCCTATATAGTTTAAATTTCTATTTGTAAAATTTCACAATAACTGATGGAACTTCCATTTTAGCGAAATTGATGTAGTAAGCGAATACTTAAATTAGTTGCTAAAATAGCGATTTTTTTAAAAATAAACAGCATTGAAAATAGCAATAAACTGAATTTTTTTCTTGTAAGTAGGAAGAGTACTTTTTGGAAGGAAGTAGTGATCAATGTTATTCCCGCATGTATGCTATACAAAAATAAAGGACTAACTTTTAAGAATAAATGAATTTAAGGAAATTGAATTTAAGGTTGAACGAAATTTGTATTTGAATTTTCTTTATCGATACTAGAAATAAATAAAAATATCTTCCATTTTGCCCTTTTTTTATACAATACAACATATAAAAAACAGCGTTTTAAAAAAATATGCCGTAATCGTTATATATTGAGCTTTCACTGTACTCTTTTGATTCAATTTCTAGCTAATTCAATAGTGAGCTAATTTTCAAAATCCCGCTAATGGTTTAAATATATATTGCTTTTAGGTATAATAAAACGGGCATAAAATAAGTTGAACTCAAATTTCATATTCTGAAGAAAAATTAACTTTAAAAATGGACAGGACATTTTTCTTCACTTTGATAGGTAAGGAAATTGATGATTCACAATTCTAGATTGAGAAAGGTATGTATTTTACAATCCTTTGTCCATGAACCCATCTTTACAACTTTTGACTGAAAAAGATGATTTGAGTCAGTCTGGGGGGTTGTTACTAAAGACATTTTTCTCATTTATGAAGCAGGAAACAGCCTTTTGTACTTTTAATATGAATGGAAAGTGTCTTTGGCCTTAGGTATGATAAGAGTTGTGACAATAACAATGTAGCGAAGTATGTTATCTCAAACAATCAGCGTTCCTGCTCCTTCGTCACACGAATTCTCCCCCTCTTCAATAGGCGTAATCCTTAATCCATCTTCAACTGTCAAAATCCGAGAAGGAAAATCCGAGGGGTGAAGAACTAAGATTAAGCTTGGAGAGGGGTGCTGGAGGATTATCCTTTATCGCCTCTTATTTGCAAATTATTTATAACAAGCTGATTATAATGCTGATTAGTAGAGGAAAGCACGTGCTTTTTTGAAAGTTATAATCTTAAAATTTCAAAAATTTATTCCTCATTTAAGTATAAATTATTTAATTTCAGACAATTTATCAAAAATGAAATAAAACAATTCTATATTTATAATATAAATGGTGTTTTAAAAATCCTACATTTCCATGAATTATAACTTAATGTTAGTTAATCATTTTAGTTTGCAGTTATTTAATTAAATTTATGTTATGTTATTAATGTTCAGTTATAAATTATTATTAATTTATTAAAAACATTGCGTAATGATTCTTAAATATAAGTTCTCAAAGGTTTTAATGTTGGTTTCAATTTTTCCTTGGCTTACATTTATGCGCATTTTAATTTTTCTTAGTTATGATACTCAATTTATACCAGTTTTTTCATTATTTCGATTGTAACTTAATGCTGTCAATGTTAAGTTCTCCTAATTGTAGTTATTTAGTTTAATTTACGTACAATGCAAATTTTTATTAATTATAGTGATTTTTTATCAAAATTTTGTAAAAAAATTTTAGGAAAATTCTCAATTTTTTAAATGTCCAAAGTTTTTATTTTTTTGATGTCATGTCATTTAAACTTATTTTTTATCTCTATCATCTATATTTATTTATTCGTTAATTTACAATTATACTACTGTTTCATTAAAAATATATTTTGTGAATATTTGGATTATTTTTGATTTTTTAATATTTTTCAATCATGGCTATGCGTGGAAATTTAATTGTAGCATAACTCTTATACGAATAATTTCGTAATCTCTTCTTAAAGAAGTAAATGTTAGGGAAATCTGTTTTTAACGGTTAACAAAATGTATTAATAATTATAAAAAATGCACATGGAAATCGAGAAAAAAAGTTATATATTCATTTATTAAAATCGAAAGCTTTATCTCTTTACAGGGAGGGTTTACTAGCATTGCAATTTTTAGTAATACACAGGGCTGACGATTCTAAGGTTGCTCAGTATTCATTTATTTAAATCGAAAGCAGGAAGGGTTTATAAAATGAAAAATTATGCTCGGGCTTTCAATAGTTGCACAATATATACATCACAGTATCTGTCATGCCCTGCGAAAGATTTTATTCATTGCAAATTTTTCCTGCTGAAAGGCAGAAAATGTTGTATTTGCTGTTATTGTATTTGTTTATTATGCTACATACATACATACATACATACCTTACCTTTGAAAAAATTTAGTCAATAAATAATAGTGTCAGTAAGTACAGTCAGTATTTTTACAATATAAGGCATATTTTAACGAACTCTTAATCTTTAAAAATGACTTTTCATTTCAAATCTTAAAGATAATAATTAATGTATTATAAAAACTAATAGAACTTTGTTTCTTTATTATATTAATTTTTTTCGTCGCTATTAGGGTATAATATAATCTTTTACTAACAAAAACCTACTTTTTGTATTAATTCAATTTTCTTTCCTATTGCTATAAATGCTATAATTATATATTAATTAATGTATATTAATGTTATAATTTAAAATAATATTTTAATGTTATAATTTAAAACTGAAAAATAAATCTTTATTTATTATTTTCTAAAAAAAACAATCACTGCTTTTGTCCAGCAAGTGCCAATGCAATAGCCAAGATGTATACAATCGCCGATGTCGACAGAATAATTTCGTCAACAAAACTTTATGTTAATAAAATATACAAAATAGAATATTGCTTAAAATTAAATTTCTGTATTCTTAGTTTGCATATATTTCTGGTTTTACACACTAAAGTTAATTATAATTTTGAAAATTTTAATTTTTTTCGTAATAGATTTATCAATAGGGTGAGATGAACACGTGCGAATATATATATAATATATATTATCAAAATAAAAAAAGAAAAAAAATTATATAAAGAAATTTTGATTGTAGATATTTCTAATTTCCGTTAAAAAAAACTTCAGATATTTTATTTTGATTTTTTTGATTGCCATTATTGATAGTAAAGTCGTACCTCAATTTTCACTAGCATACTACTAGCATTGCAATTTTTAGTTATACACAGGGCTGACGATTCTAAGGTTGCTCAGTAATCTCTTAATTTATTCCTTTCCTTGTGCGTCAGACATAGTTTAATGCATTTTTTGTCAGTATACCTGGTGTAGTAATTATTTTTGTCTGACTTTATTACTTTCTACATTTAGTCATGTAAATTTGAAATGCATTTTCCTCACATTTTAATTTTCAAACTTCGCAGTTTACTTTGATTTTTTGTTAGTCAATGAAAATCCGAAGAAAATGATATTTTTTGAAAATTTCTCTATAATAATTCTTATTTCTCTATAATAATTGTTATTTTTCAAACATTTTTAAACTAAATGGTACTTTTTGTTCATTTTTGGGATTAATTTTGTAACCCGTAATTCTTAATTCTTATTAATAAAATAAGTCTTCATGAAAACTCTGTAATAGTTTTAAGGAGTACAACAAATTTTTCAGATTTATTTCTTGTTTAATTGTAAATATTTTTTTAAAACTTCATTTTCATAGGATTTTAACTTTTACATTGTTTATGTTAATGATATTTTTGTAAATTGTTTTCTCTATATTTTTTTAGAATAATTTAAAGTCATTAAATATATTTCATTCAATTTATACTTGAAATTTTTTAAATATTTTGAAAGTATATAACATAATTTCCCAATATCATTAGGTTTTAAAAAATTTTCATTAGTCTTTTTCGTTATCTAGCTATCCAATTTTGTTTCGAATAGTTATAATTCGAAAAATAATATTGCATTGTTAAGTTAAAAAAAAATAATAATAACCATGTATAACTTACAATATACTTTAATATACATTACACTCTAATATACAATAAATGTTAGGTTATAATTTTAGAATTGACAATGTGTTTAGATTATACTTCGTTAAATACGAAACATATTTAAATATGGCACGCTGGAAGATATATATACATATATTTTAATTTGTGTAAATATATATACATTTCCTTTTATGTAAACTTAATTTTTAATTTAGACTAAATCAGAGAAACCAGATGACTTGTTAAAATTAATATGTTAATTCAATATGTTTCTGAGGAGCGAAAAACCATTTCATCTCATTATGAGATGAAATGACAAATTAATTAAATGTTAAGGCACTTTTTTCTTTTCAATTTGTTTTCCATTGATAAATCATTTTTTGTTAACTAATTTGTTGCTGTGAATGTAATAGTTAAATCATAGTCATAAACAAAATAAATAATTTAAATTATTACAATTAGTTAATTACAATATAAATAATGCAGCTAATTTTAAAATATTAGATCGGACGAAGTTTATGACTTTGCATTCAGAACATACCCTATAGGATAACCCTATAGTCTCTGTAACTCTGTGGGGGAAACATTTTGAGCGTGTTAGGTGGGTCATCTTGACCATCATTTAGTAGCAGGTGTTCCTTTGTAGCACTCCTTACAATGCCTTTTGTTCATTTTGGGGGGAATAAGTTTGTGACGAACCGTACCCGTCATCAAACAATCTTTTACCTTATGGGGGTGGTCATCAATTCGCAGGTGTTGTTCTGAGAAATTTTTATTTAAATTAACTCATTTCTGAGAAAATAAAAGATATTCTTTAGGAGACTGAAGCAGTAGTGATTGAATTTCCCTCCTTACCTTGAATTCCTTTATCAGATGAGCAATTTTAAGAAAGAGACAATCGCTTTTTTTTTAGTGTAACTTCTTAAATGAGTTGTAAAACTCAAAGATTTTTGAAAAAGAAAGTCTTCTCTTTTATATGAGTTTTTATAATTTCTTCAACTTACTACTGGACTTCATTTAACACTTTCTATAGCTTATCTCAACTTTTGACCGCACTTCTACCGAAACTTCTAAGATCATATTTTAAACGTTATAAGCAACCCATATTTTCATGGTCAAAAATCTAAATAGAATTTAAAAAAAGTGAGGTTATTTAAAGAAAGTTAACTTTGCGTTTGATTTCACAACTTAAATGTTTTTTCTGCGCTAATTAATCAACTTAGTCAAAGTAAGAGTGCAAAAGCATTAAGTTATAATGCGTGAAAATCTGACAATTGCATAAAAAATATTTAGAATGCTTTTTTTTCATGTTCACTGCATGAAACCTGGTACATTTTTAATTATGCTTCGTTTTTATTATACATGTTCCGTCAAATATTTCAAAATTAAGCTAAATTGTTTCAATGATATAGTTGCTAGGGTAAAATTTTCGGAATTGTATATTTTATTTGAATCATTTGTAGCCTATAGTATTATCCACACAAAGTTATTTTCGAGGCGAAAATGGAATGCGCCAATAAAAGAAGAAAATTGGAAAAGAATGAAAAAAGTAAATGAAAAATTTGACTTTGCCGTAAGCAGTTTCAAAATTTCACATTATTTTTCCGTAAAATTCTCGTTTTTAGTGCAAAGAAAAAATATGTAAAAAACTAAAATAAACTTCAAAATTAAAAATAATTAAAAATGCATTTAAATTACTTTAAAGATATTACTAAAAATTGTTAGTCTCCTTAGTATCTGATATTATCTATATAAGTTTAGATATTGAAACAAATTTTAAAGCAGGAAAAAGTAAAAAAAAAATAGAATATATAAGAAGAGAGCACTTCTTCAGGGGACACACTGTCAACAAACACTCATGAGCCTTTCTGTTGTCAGTGGAAAAACCAAAACTGACAGTGCCCCATATATGAATCTGTCCATCTACCCTTATAAGCTATCTTTAAAAATTATAAATTACATTTTAAAATAAAAGATCATTCTCAATAAGATGGAGAATAATATCAAATCAAAGGTGTTTTAAGATTTTATTCGCAAAAATTATTTCTCTAAAGCACAAATATTAATGTTGGGAATAAACTTTTGGACCATTTGAAGATCTTTTTTGAAGGTTTATATAATTTATAAATTGCTTCAAGGAAACAATCAGGAACTCACTTTTATTTTTACACAAAATTCAATGCTACTTAATTGAATTCTAATAATAACTGTTTTTTTTAAGTATTTGAATGAAATACTTAAATTTCAAAGAATTGTGACAAAATTCTGCAATGCTTTTTGAGCTTTATAGAACTTTTCTTTTCGTATAATTAGCCTCAAAGACATGTCATTCTTGTAAAGATTAATGATTTCTTATAGTTTGTATGTTGCATGAAAAGAATTGTGTGTGTGTGGGGGGGTTATGACTTGACACGAGTGACAATAGTTATGATTCAGTGTCCAGGTTTGACCAATGGGAGGCATCTATCTATTGTTGCAGCAAAAGTACATAACTGTTACTTTAAAATTGTAATATTCATTTCGGTGTTGAACTGTTATTATTATTATATTATATCTCGTTATTATTATATTAGTAGAAAAGTATAGTTACTTCGTTATAGTCTTGAAGCTTAGTGTAGTGAATTTTCTGTCAAGATTTTGTGGGAAAGTTTTAGGATCATTAACGATGTCTCTGCTCAAGGATATTAAGTAAGTTCTTCTTCATTTTTTACTGATTTATTTATGGATTAATTAAGGCTTTTCATTCTTCTATCTCCATTTTATTTAATACGCTCTAATTAGAAGAAAAAAAATGTGGCTTACAGTTATGGTTCATCTGTGTCTGAATATAAGTTTTAGTATTTGAATATTCTTAGTATTTGTAATTAGTATTTGAAATTAATATTTGAAATTGTTGGATATATTAGAAAATAAACTAAGAAAGTAAATTTGACTTAATGTAATTTTAATTTAATGTAAGATTTATTTGATTAAATAATTTGTTTCTGAACTCCTCCAAAAGTTTTTTAAAGTTTAATTCAGTTCATTGCTGAAATGGTTTTTAGTATTTAAAATATTTATTTGTTTTATAAATTATTTTAGCTTGTGGTATCAGGAATCAATTGATTCTGCATTTAAACGTCATAAATTTACTTTAAATAAACATCCATACAATTACATACATTATCTTTAAATATCTCAATTAATTTTGCCTTAAAGTGCTTAACTCCACAAATAGTTTTTTCTTATTTAAATTCAATTAACATAATTTCCTTAAATGTATTTTTTTAATTAATGTTAATTAAAATTCATTTTATTACATATTTATTTTGTGCTATGAGGAATTAGATGATTTTTCATTTAAACGTCCGAAATTATATCTCATTTCTTCTGTCTTTTGTAATTCTTTTTTTACCAAAGTAAATATTTAGATGAGAAATTGAGTGTATTAAATTATTTGTTTTTGTTCTCCTGAAAGTGGTTTTTAGTTAAACTTAATTAAGTTTGTTGATGATATGGATTTCGTTATTTCAAATATTTATTAATAAATTTTATTCCGTGGTCTTAGGAATCAGTTGATTCTGCAACGAAGCCCCAGAAATAACTTTAAATATCTCAGCTTTTCCTTGCTGTCATTTTTAATACCTTTTCTTGCAAAGCAAATGTGATATAATGTAATTTTAATTATATATAAGGTTTAGTTGATTAGGTTATTTTTGACCTAAGAAACAGTTTTTTTAAAAATTTTATTTAACTAAGTTGATTGCTGAAATGGATTTCATTATTTAAAGAATTTATTAAATCATTTTATAAAATATTTTATTCTATGGTATCAGGAATCAGTTCATTCTGTATTGAGGTATGAGGAATAAGGTGATTTTTCATTTAAACGTCCGAAATTACATCTCATTTCTTCTCTCTTTTGTAATACTATTTTTACCAAAGTAAATATAATAGAGTGTATTAAATTATTTGTTTTTGTTCTCCTGAAATTGGTTTTTAGTTAAACTTAATTAAATTTATTGATGATATAGATTTCGTTACTTAAAATATTGTTATTAAAATTTCGTCATAGTCAATAGTAGGCAGTGCTGTAGTAGGTTGCAATGCGCGCATTGGCCATTACTTTTTATTTGTTTTAGTATTTATTCGTTCAAAGTTACTGTTTTGAATTTTTTAAATTAATAAATTCTGAATTAGTTTTGTTATTTTAAATATGTGGTAATGTTAAAATTTTGTCAAATATATTTTTTGTGAATAAACTTTCTTCATTTAATTTGCGAAAATGGATATTAAAAAAGCGATTACTTTTCGCACTTTTACCTTTAAAAAATTGAGTTTCCTTACATTTGAAAAATTATTGGGTTAAATCAGGGCTAAAGAGAATAGAAGGGCTGGTTCATTCCTTTGTAGTATCTCTTGCCGCGCCGATCCTCCGACGTCACTCTAGTGACGTCACTTTGGCGCAAAGCTCGCACTTTTACTTCAAGAACGGAGCGTTTTTACTAGCTCTAACTAATATTGGATCATTTCTTTTTGCGAGATATTCTAAGACATTTGTTATTTTCTATAATGACTTTCCTCAGTTTTTGCAGTGAATTTACAAGAATTTAAAACTATTATCTAAATGCCAGTTTGCGCGATTGCAACTTGCAAAAAGCAAAAATTCTGATATAAAAACAAAAGGAAAAAGTATAATGTTTCGCGTGTTCCCTAAAGTAAATGAACAACTATGTAAAGAATGGATTCCGAAATGACACAGTTAATATAAAACCGCATTACGTTTATTCTGTCGTAAAGAACTTTTATAAAAATTCATTATCTAAATAGAAACCGCCTCGCTACTTCATAAAGAAAGGCAGGTGAAAAGAATTAAAAAATAGATAAAGTCAAAGAAAATTAAAATGTAAGTAAAAGGTATAAATAAAATATATAGTATATAGTTGAAATTCTCCTAATTTCATAACATATTTTTTAATGTAGTTATTCTAAATATTTATGATTTTTTTTAAAAATTATATTCTCTTCAATTTAAATATCTATGTATTATATCATCGTAAATTTAAATGTCTATAAACAATTGTAAAATTTCTGATGTCATTATGAACCTAAATTATTATTTTGTTTCAGTAATTAGCGTTTAAGGTTGATGTTTCCTAATGATTAAGTATGAACAAATTGCTATTAACGACATATTTCAAAATCATGGATTCTAAATTTAACTTAACTTATCTTTATAAAAGAATATGTAGATAAAAAAAGTGTCGATATATGCCTTCATTTTTCTTAATAGTTAAAGTTAAAACTGAACTTTTTAAAATAAAGTATTTATCGTGTCATTTTCACCAACTAGCAAAACATTTTTATAAGTTTAAAATGGTATTTTTTTAATATAATAAACAAGAAAGTTTTTTTTGAACTATGTTTATGAACGGAAATAATGTGTTAATTACGTAAAGTTTGAAGGCTAATAACCAGAAAAAGTCTAACTTATTTTTACAAGAGAAAGATGCAAAGTTATCATATCTTTGCTTGCGATCTCCGAGATCTGTAGACACAGTGACGTCATGAGGAGGGAAATCGTAGCTTCAGCTCTAAGAGCGGAGTGAACTAGCCCTTGTATTCTCTTTAGCGCTGGGGTTAAATACTTATAGAATTTTTTTTCTTTTTTTTTTACACATTAAACTAATATTTTTTGAAAAAAATTAATACTTCATCAGAGACATTAGAATATAAAAAGAGATTTAATCCGCTAATCTTGAATTCAGCTGCTTATAAGAGCAATTCTACAAATAAACGCCAGTTAGGCGGCAAAAAAAAATAAAAAAAATTTTGGGGGGCACACTATTTCTACATGAATAAAAAGGCAAGAAAAAAGAAAAAAAAGGCAAGAAAAGCCTAGAAAGGCAAGAAAAAATCGTGAACATGAAATTTTTTCTTTGTGACATACTTTAAATGCGACATACTCTTTCTGACATACTCAGATAAATCTGAGCCATTTATTCAGATTAAACGATTTTTACATAAATATAATATTATTATAATGTTTTTCTAAAATGTATTTATAGAGATTTCATACTATAAGATTATATTTTAGTATAAAAATTGGCGTTTATTTGTAGAATTGCTCATATCGTCGCCTTGAAACTAAACCGTGGTAACTCAAAAAAGCAAATTTTTCAGGAGAGCAATTTCTAACTTTCTGCGTTAATGCTGATCGCGCCAATGCGATAACGATTTATCTGCTCTCTAAATTAATTTTATTGAACTATGAAGATAATACTTTGTTTCTCTAAAAGGGTGATTTTTTTTACACAAAGTGACCCAAATATCTCATTTTTCGATTTTTTTGAGTTTTACCGTTTTGTTTCAAAGCGACGATATGAGCAATTCTACAAATCAATGCGAATTAGGCGGCCAAACAAAAAGAATTTTTTTTTTTGGGGAGGGGCACGCTATTTCTACATGAATTTTCTTCTTTTTTATACCTTAAAAAAGCAAGAAAAAATATTAAACATGAAATTTTTTCTTTGTGACATACTTTAAATGACAAAATACCAATTTTGAATTTTTCCCGATTTTTTCAATTTACGAACTTTGATTAAATTTTTTATTTTTGTTTCTTATACTAAAATATAATCTTATAGTATGAAATCTCTATAAATACATATTAGAGAGACATTATAATAATATTATATTTATGTAAAAATCGTTTTATCTGAATAAACGGCTCAGATTTATCTGAGTATGTCAGAAAGAGTATGTCACATTTAAAGTATGTCACAAAGAAAAAAATTCATGTTCACGATTTTTTCTCGCCTTTTTAGGGTGTAAAGAAGAAGAAAATTCATGTAGAAATAGTGTGCCTCCCAAAATTTTTTTTATTTTTTTTTGGCCGCCTAACTGGCGTTTATTTGTAGAAATGCTCATAAATAGAAATTTTTGATCCAATTACGTCAGAAAATATTAATTTACGTCAAATTTAATTAGATTATTTGCAAATGATAAAGATAAATAAAATAGTATAATATTCGATTTGGTTTTTCAAAAATAAAGTTTTTAATATTAGTTATTTTTCCAAATTCAGTAAAAATGTAAAGAAATTAAGAAAAAAATCATACATGTGAAAAAGAGGGGTAAAATATGTACTCTGATTTACTGATATATCGCGTACTCTAAGAATAGCGCCAAGCATGTCCTTAGGTTGTGAAATACTGTAGTGATGGAGAAGGTTTTCTTCTTCATGGATGGATTTTACTGAATTTGTTACGATATTATCGTTTGTCGATATTTATTGTGCCCATATATTTTTTGATATTCATCGTGTGTTTATATTTATCAATATTTAGCTTAAGTTAAAATTTTTTGCATTTACTATATATCGTGAGAATATCCTTTAAATACCATTCTCGCGATAAATTCAAATTATCGACGGCTCACGAGATATCGATACATCGAACTATTAGCTCCGAATTTGTTTGTGAATAATAAGTGAGTCCTAAATTTAAAGATGCATCGTACACTGTAAGGATTAACTTAACGGAAGAAAAATATATTTTTTACAGGAAAAAAACACTGTTTCAGAAACTGTTTCTGTTTTTCTCCGTTATCTGCTCACTGTAAAAAATTCCCGTTATTTTTGCAGACTTTATCTATATTTGCAAAGCAGTTTTTTCTTACCGTATAATCACTCTTTCTTTTTCAAATCATTTTACTACTAAGTATAGAAAGTAGTAGAGAAGTATCGAAAAATACTTGTTCTTATTTTTCAGTAAATATTTAATGATAATGACATCGTATAAATTAAACTGCGATCTGATTTTATTTTTAAATCAATACTTTAACTATATATTTCCTTAATATATAATTTTTCGGAAGTTAAGTTACCATACATTTTTATTCTGGTAGGCCTCTATAGTTTAAATTTTTTACACTTACGTGTTATTTCAATAACTTTTTTAAGATGTTTAAGATTTCCTTCATACTGGGACGCTAGAGCGCCGGTAGTACAGAGGATCCATTGCTATGTCCCAGGTTCGAATCCCATCTTCTCGTCAACAGGTCGTACGAATGCTGCTTTCAGCATGCGCTGACGGCAATGCAGACATTATAGAAGTTTCTGTTGAAATAGCGGAATTTTCAGAAATAACAGTACTTATCTAATGAAAAAACAGACGCCTGTTTTTTTGAAGAAAAAAAAACTGTTTTTTTTTTTTCTGTAAAATAAACAATTAATTTTAAGCCATTATTAACCAAATCACCATTCTTTAACAATATTTAGTTTGTCACACTAAAAGTATACTGAAGTTTCTATGATAATACTGAAAAAAAGTGCAAAGGAACTGATTTCCTTTATTTAAAAAATATCGTCAATTGTTGGAACGCAGGATGTTTATAAACTCCCAAAACCTAAAATTACGCAAGATATGATCTTAAGAAGTTACCTGGGGTGAACAAAACAATAGAAAAACTTTTATACTAATACATTTTTGTTTCAAATTTCTGCACCAAAAAATAAAAAACTTAAAGAATAATTTTATAACTTTAGAAGTGTTTAGATCATATAATTTCTCAAACATATAAATTAAGTTCAGAGGTTTGAAGGGCAGACACTATATTGCAAATGCAAAATAATGTTTTTGAATACAACATCCTATGCCAAAAAATATAGCAATAGATTTATATTTTTGTTAGTTACTCAGTTATTTTGGTTAGTATATACTATAATTATGCAAAATTTCGTAAGCCAAACTGAAATATTTATGGAGATTTGGTCATTTTTATAAAAAGTTTATTTCTTTGTCTTAGGTGCTTTGCTAAATTAAAAAAAATACATATTAAGTAAAATTGGACTAAAATTTGTGGAAGACACCTGATCATTTTGGGTTTTATTTTAGAAAGTTCAGAAGCTACACAGAAAACTGCTTGATACTTTCTACGTTTTAAAGATGTTTAACTCAGACTTGAATATAAATTAGTTGCCAAATGCGATTCATGTCAAAACTATGAAGTAAAAATTTTCCGGCGCATGTGCAGTAAAAATTTTTTTTTCATTACTCATATGTCGTGCAGTATTAAAGAATAATTCTCAAATTTTAAAGCATACATTTTGCAATTAATTTTAAATTTCTCTAAATATTCTGATTTATTTTATTGAATTTTTTTCATTGAAGTTATCGAAAAACAACGTAAGACAAGAAAGATATATTTTTTTTCTTATAAAATTATTAATTCTTAGTTATAATTATTTAGCTTAATTTTATAAAAATTATTATATCTCCATAAATATTTAAGCTAGGCTTACTAAAGTTTGTGCTACCATTGCATGAAAGTACCGAAATAATGCAAATTTATTGTTACATTGATTGGTTTAGGGTATTCAAAAGCATTTTTTCCCGCTTGTAATTCATTGTCAGTCCCTCAAATCTTAAAAAGGTCTTAAGTTTATTTATATGTATGAAAAATCGCATGATCTAAACACATCTAAGTTATAAAACAATTCGCTATGTATTTTTAGAGAAATTTGAAAAAATGTAGTAGTATAAAAGTGTTTCCATAATTTTGTCTACTACCTGTATCATTACACTTGTATTTATTAAATTTTCCTCATGCAAAATAAATTGTAAATTCTGTGGATGATAAAACTTAAAAAATAATTTCTCAATTTAGTTTACGTTGGAAAAATATTTATGACTCATTGTTGAGTTTTTTAAATTATCTTTAAAACCCCAAATTTCTCGCTAATAAGTTGAAAAAAATTATATCCATTAAACAGCAAATATTCCGTAATCTGTGCACTGTAAAAGATTTCGGATCAAATTACAGTATAAAGTACTGCCACTCAGGGTGCCGATACTTTTTACACTGATAAATACCGTAAAATCACTTTAATTAAATACATATTACTGTAAAATTTTAAGTACAGTATTTTATGGTAAAATTGGATTTGACTGAGGATGCACGCACAGACGATGTACTTTATATCGTAATTTAATTAAATCTTTTTACAATGTAACATCCATTGTGTGCTTTATTTCTATGAACTACCATGTGCTAACTTATTTCTGTGAATTTTCTCACTTTCATACTTGCAATATGGGCTAATAGTTTTTGGAATCATCAAATGTCAATTTATATCAGGTTATAAGCGAAGCAAGGTACCACTTAAGCTGTTTAAGCTTAAGTTTAATGATCTAAAAGTCTTACTTTAAAATGCCCATTATTATTTAAGTAGAATTTTCAAGAAAAGAATTCTTAAAACTAATTTATTTCGTTAATTTTTTCGAATAATGCAGTTTTTGAGCCACTCCATGTATGTGATTTTTTTCTCTGATGGATTCAAGAAAAATGTCAAGTCAAATTAACCAAGTGGATACTAGAAATGCTGCGTACATTGCAAAAAATTCTGAAATGAATTACGGTAAAAATTACTGGCACCCTTAGTGCATCATCTTCAAAATCCATTTTACTGCAAAATATGCCACGTTTTCTTGTTTTCAGTGGCGCCATCTATTTTAAAGAACACGACTTCAGCCCCACACTTTCGTCACAGCCCGTGTTAAAGGATGAACCAATTCATACATCCACAGGTCGTAATTTTGACCTAAATCAGAAAGCGATTAGTTAGAGTAACTGATTTGTTATGGGAATTTGGAGGACTTAGTGCCCCGGCAGTGCACCAGTCGCCTTTTACTATACACGGGGAGTCTTCGCTAGTCTGGGATAGAGCTCACTGCTTCTCGGACATGGTTCCTACCCCCTACCAAACCAACAGACTATTTCGCCTCTAATAAAATTTTATGTATTAGTTTATAGAATCACTTTAATTTAACAGAATTATTTATTTAATTACGGTGATTTAGCGATTTAGCGACAGTAAATATTATTGCAAAATTTGCAGTATATAAATATTGTCCCGAAATATTTTACTTTGAAACGCACCAGCACTCTGAGTGCCAGTACTTTTTACCGCCATTAGTTTCGAAATTTTTTACGGCGTAATTTAATGACACCATTGCTGATAAATTGCTTTTTTTATGAAGTGTTTTGATTTAATTGTTTAAATTTTTTTTCAGAATCTCTGCACCTGTTAGACCCTTTCATCAGATAAAGAGGAAATCGGTTGAAGATGTTACTGCTAAAAACAGCAAGAGTATGAAAAGAGATCCCGAAACAGAGAAACTTCAGCAAACTCCCAGGTGCCGATTTTTTCCGAAGTGCCGCATGGGTCAAAAGTGCCACTTCCAGCATCCAACCTGCAGGTATAATGCCGCATGCAGAAGTATGAAGTGCATCTACCGACACATTGGTCCAAGAAAAATAGAACTCTTCGAGAACAAGGAGAACAAACAAACCAACAATTTCCGATTACTGCTCGAGAAATTAGAAAAGCAAAAGCCTAATCCATACAAATGGGTAAAACCTAAAGATATTGGTGCAAAAAAAGATGTACCATAGACGCAGAAAATTGGGGGGTTAAATAGGTATTTTAAAGAACGCGATTTTAATTGACAAATCAAATCCCGTATCTATGTTTGCACGCGATGATAGAAGAGTACCCGGTCTCCGCAATGAATGAGGGAAATGTTATTTGAGTAATGTTGTATGAATTAGATTGAAGAATATATAAAAGCAGATGTGTATAGTAAGTTAGTTTCTTTTTTAATGATTTCAATAAATTTTTTATTTCTTATTTTTTTTGCACTGTGGTTATTTAAAAATTTATTTTGTTTCTGATTTATTGCTTTATTTAAATTTTTTTTCCAATTGCAAGATTTGATACTGCATTATTTATTCATTTATCGAGAAAAGAGTTTATTAGCTAATCTTTCCTAGCGCGAGATTAACATTCCGTAATTTAAGGATAGTGTTTATTTTATCTGAATTAAAGTGGAAGAATTTTTTAATGTTACATATTCATTGAGAAATCAATCAAGGAGTTGATATTATGCTTTGTTACTTAACAATGAATGAAATCTCAGTTTCATAATAATCCAAATCTCTTTAAGTTACTTGTTTTAAAAGTTCCTTATCCTATTCACACCAAACTCTAGTGTAGGAAATTTGAGTAGTGGAAGTTGGAATATTACTTCAAATGTTACTTCAAGGGAAAAAAAATCCCATGATTTGAGTTTTTATGTTTTTTAATTTCTTTAAAAAAATATTAAAACGCAGCAATTAATATATTTATATAATAATTTTTTATAAAGAATAATGGAAGCAAGTTTCGAAATATTAATATTGCTAAAAAAACTTTAACAGTTTTATTAAATTTAACGCAAAACTGACTATAAATGTTTATGAAATGTGTTGTTTGTAAATTTTGAATGCTGCAATAAGTGTTCAGTACCTCTGATACATTTTGAAGTTCAACAAGCATGCGAATTCTAAAAAGGTTAGATACTTCACACAGCTATATAAAGAAGTTCTCTGGTAATTTATGCGATAATAACTCACATAAAAATGATCAAATTTAAGAAACTCTATTTGCGATTTGTAGCTTGCCTTATAATGTATTAAAAACTGAAATGCCTGTTTTGATACACTTTTATTTGTATGGGGCAAGACAAAATTTAAATGAAAAAACACACTATTTTTAAACTTGCTTACTGAAAACTTCTTCAAACATCAAGAGTAATTTTAAGAAAATCATAGAAATTTAATAAATTTTTATGATTTTCTTAATGTATTTTTTCAAGAATAAAAACGAGTCAGTGATAACGACTTCTACATCCATTTAAACGAAGTCAATTTAAGTAACAAAAAAAAGTATAGAATCGGTTGAAAATTTTGTTATTAAATTAAAAACAAAAAGAACTTTATATCCCCCCCCTCTATTTTAAAACTTTTTCCTAATTATTCATGGTATGACATTCACATTACAAACTGGGAGGGGTTAGATCTCACCCACCCTCATTTTTTAAGTTCATTCATTTATTCAACAAGACAATACTATATTTTTTGCAACAAGGGTAGAAGACTCATTAAGAACTATGCGTCAATAAGGAACAAAAGCAACTAGTGATTACTGATTATTTAGCATTTAATACTACCTAATTAAAACACAAGTATTTACTATTATGTAACTTAGATCTGTAAAGTGAATGATTGCTTGATAATAAGTAAACTCTCATTTTCTGCCTGTTTCTCAACTTTAACTATGTTTTCCCAGGTGTTACTTGAGCAATAAGCAGTCCCAATTCTCTCTTTAGTTCATTGCATTTGGAGTATATTTTCATTTAAATACTTAATAATGCAATTATAAATTAGTACTTTTTATAGGGTAGGTCTTGGATATAGTTCAAGCCGAAATAAAAAAATATTAAGAACAGAGATAGAAGAAATGTTTTTGCTTAGTTTAAATTCTCATGCATTTATTCAACATATATTGTGTAAAAAATAGTGAAATATTGAGAACAAAATATCAGAAAAAAATTGTTTGAATGCAAATTTAAAAAGTGATCCTCTCTTAATGTCGAGGGAAGATGAGCGTCTAATACAGCAAGGGAAAGAGATGAATTTAGTTTATAGAAAATAACACATTTCATACAGTTGATATGAAAAACTTAAAATAGGCTGTAAGGAATAAATTTTATCTTGAAAACAAGTAAAAATAAATCTGGCAAATAAAATTTAATGAGCAGATTTAATCAATCACTTTAAAAAAAAAATCACATTTTGGGCAACGGGTTTAAAAACTTAAACATTTTGCGTGGAGTCATCTTACACATTTCTTCCAGTCATCGATTTTTATGTTTTTTAATGTTTCTAACATGCCTTTTATTTTATTTAAACCAAGACTTACCCCAGTCGCCTCAGAGCAGATTAATAGTAAAATAGAAAAAAAAAATTTACGTTTAGTTAGCTTTTATATATTTTTTTTATATAATGTGAGAGATGCATCTTCTCTTGGTTCTTTTTTCAGTATTGCTGTTGTTTGCATCCAAGAAAATGGTCTTGAACTTGATGCGTCGGCTCAAGTATGGTGACATATTTTTTTCGAAGTGTTTTTCCACGCTGAATCAAATAAAGACACTATAAAATTTGTAGAACTATTAGTAGTTGTTCAAAAGTTATAAAATTTTTCATCCATAAAAAGTTCTGTTTTGTACTTATGCATATTGACTTGTTTGTCACTGCTATATACACAAATAAATATATCAGGTTGAGTAAAAACAAAAAAACAATCCTGTGAAATGATAAATAGATCGAAAATCAGCAAAGTTAATGAGGATAGTAATCTCCATTCAAATCAGTAATAGTTTGCCAACGTTTTGGCAACTTTCCAATCCCTTCTGCGAAGAATTGAGAGGTGCGCGAGTCCAGAAAGCGATCAACCTCATTTATGATCTCGTCATTTGAACGGAAGATTGTGCCATCAATATGCAGCTGCAAATGTGAAAACAGATAGTAATCTGAAGGTGCCATGTCTGGACTGTATGGTGGATGTTGCATCAAATCCCACTCCAGTGTGTAGAGGGTCCAGGCGGTCATTGCACTGACATGTGGCCGGGCGTTATCTTGATGAAAGAGAACCACCTTCCTTCTGAACTCGTTTTTTCGTTTTTCGCGAATGGCATCGCTAACTTTGATTAGCATATTGCTGTATATTGTACTGTTGATAGCCTGCCCGCTTTTCAGGTACTCCTTGTAGATAATTCCACGACAATCCCACCAGATACAAAGAAGGACCTTCTTGTTAGTAAGCGTTCGTCTTGCAACCGAACCTGCTGACTCCCCGTGTGCTGACCACCCTCCTTTACGGCTAGTATTGTTGTAGTATACCCATTTTTCATCACAGGTAACAATTCTGACCAGAATGTTCTCTTTCCTTTGATCTCTGAGCAGAACCAAACAAGCCGCTTTTCTTTTGCTCTTGTCTTCAGCAGTCAATTCGTGAGGCACCCAGCGGTTAAACTTAAATGTTAAATTTATGCGTTTGAGGGCATTTACTATTGTTTTTTGGCAAACGTCAAGCTTCAACGCAATGGTTCGTGTTGAAATATTTCTGTCTTGATCAATAATTTGCTTTAATTGATCACAATCAATCTCAATAGGGCGGCCAGAACGTGGTTCATCTTCAGTGTTGAAATTTCCACTATTAAACTTTCGAAACCAAACTTTTACTGTATCATAAGAAACAGTATTGAAACCTAAACTTTCACACATTTTCTTGTGACATTTAGTTACACTGAGTTTATTTCGGAACTCATAGTACATAATCGTTCTGATCCGCTTACGTGATAGCTCCATTTCAAACACTTTTCTGGTGCACAAGATGATAAAGTTTTGACAAACAAATTACACAGTTGTGTAGCTCCAACTTTCAACTTTAAAATGCAAAAGCCCATTTTAGGAAAGGTTAATTACCACGGGAATGGTTGCTGCTGTCACGGAGGTATCTCCCCATGGCGGATAACTTTTTACTCAACCCGATATTTGATTATACGTATTTTTTTCTCTAAATAGACAGAGATCGAAACCAAAGTAATAGAATTAATAATTTTGATGTCGTAAGTGTTAAAATGATTCAATTTATAAAAAGATTTTGACTTACACCTATATACGATTCTACATTTCCATCTAGGTAACTGAAATGAATAGTACAAATACTTTTAGTAATTATATAGCAATATTAAAAGTGATTATGCAACAATATCAAATATATAAATAGGTACAAATCAAAATTTATGCAATTTGAAATAAAATTACTTCCAAACTATGCGTCTTACAGGTTAAGATCTTATTCGGTTTCAGCAATTCGATGTATCGAAAAGGTAATATGTTCAAAATAGGGTATGAAATATTCCTAAAACTGTTAACAGCAAAGGAATCTTGATTTCATTTGAATTCGTTTTATTTGATTCAATTAATTCTAAAATAATTAACAGGATCTAAAACTATTTTCGTCTGCACAGCAATGTATTTAACCACAAAAGCTTTTATAACTTCTGATTTATTAGTTGCATCGACCTGGATGATATTTTATTCGATTAAGTGTAAAATAATATTTCGGAACAACATGGCTTTTTTCTAGATAGCAAAGTGTAAGTCACCTCCTCCTCCCAGTCAGTTCTGGATTTTGATTGCAGCTCATATTGGGAGAAGGTAAATTTTTTTAAATTCATTTCATTAGTTTAGGAGACATGGCCTGAAGTTAGATTAAAATCGCCTCCTTGCCTGAACTATTGGGGTATTGCCACTCATTTTGAGTATCAAGAATCCTAATTGATAGAAAACATTTTGCACAGAGAAGATAAGCACTTTTAAAGTTTAACAGTAATTTTTTGTTTTTTAACAAGAAAAATTTCCAATTAATAAAATGTTTTGTGGGACATGACCTATACTGTAATGTATATACTGCGAAACTACTGAAAGTCTGAGTTTTGATGTTTCATATTCTTAAAGTTGAAAAGGCTCCTTCAAAACTTTTTCATTTTATAAACCCTTCCTGTTAAGAGATAAGGCTCCCGATTTCAATAAATGATATAAATGCTTTTTTCTCGATTACCATGTGAATTTTTAATAATTATTCATACATTTTGTGAGAACATTTATTTTATAAGCTTTATTGTTGATTATTAAGAGATTTCCCTGATAATTACAAATTACGAAATTATTTATGCAACAATTTAATTTTCACACATAGTTGCGATTGAAGAATAATACAAATTCAAATATGATCCTAATATTCACAAATATATTTTTAATAAAATAATAGTTTAAAAGTATATAAACGAATAATTTAATTAAGACTGTATTGATACAAAAGTAACTTGAAACAATAATAAAAACTTTTAACAGCAAAAAAACAGAAAATTCCCTGACATTTTTTAAAAAATGTTGATGAAAATCACTATAATTAAGAAAAATTTTATTGCACTTAAATTAAACGAAATAACAAAAATTAAAGGAAATAATCATTAAAATCATTAAGTTATAATAAAATATTATAAAAAAATATGGTTTTATAAATAGCATAAGAGTGATAAGTATGCAATTATTTGGTAAAATTACTAAACATTTTCTGAAATTATTAATTTTCATTCAAATCAAAAGTATATGTTTTGAAGAATACAACTTAAAAAGATAAATTGTAATTTCAAAAGCTTGTGAGACAGCTAACACTACACTTACTTATGCCAACTAGTATAATATGAGTACCGTAAATCAAAATGAATTGTTATCGTATATTAAATTAGACCTACATAGAGAAGAGAGACCTACATAGCAGCGATATCAGCTTACCGTTAGCATTGGGGGGGGGGTTATAATTGAGGCAATTAATCAGCACAGTAAAGAATAAAATTCTCTTCATTCCCTCCAATGTATAACTAACTACCAGCAAGATTTGATTAATTCTTAAACTATACTCCTAACACCTGTTCTGAGCAACAAATAAACAACTGAGGAGACCCCCTATCGAATTCTTATCTTCTTAACTGTAAATTTCCTTCTAGTTGGTGAAACATTTTTTAAAAATAAACTGCTTTTTTTTTCATTTCAGTACCTCTTATGCAATTAAGCGAGGACTGGAAACAACAAATATTCATTCAAAGGGGGAAATTTAACATTAGTTTAATATAAAATGATCTGTTTTCTCTAAATTTTATTCGTATAAGCAGTACTACTCTGTAAATATATATATACAGTCAGACCTCGGTATAAGGTCATCCGCATATAAGGTCACCCCGCATATAAGGTCACTTTTCCAAAGTCACTGAATAGGAATCACTGAATAGGAATTCTTTGTTACAGATTATCGGATATATGGTCAAGTTTTAAAAATCGTTATCGTTTATAAGGTCATTTTTATCTGAGGTGAGGGAAGCTTTTTTCCAACAAAAGCCTATTTAACTTCCTTTCAAGGCAATTACCCCTCTCGAGTTTTAGGAAAATGCTGCAGCCAACGAGCAAACTGCAATTTCTGAAATTGTTTCACAAGTTGTGGACAGTGAGGACAATGACAGTGATCCTGAGACTGTAGCTGTAACCCAAGTGGAAGCCTTCAATGTCATGCGAATTTTTTTTACAAACCATGAGAGAGCCGAGTAATATTTTCAGAAGTTACAAAATCTAGAAATCTTTGTTCGAAAAATGAAACCAGAAACGAGACAGACCTGCATAAATGATTATTTTAAATAAGATAAGATGTAATGTGTGTATGTAAACTTTGAGGAAATTTGTATACAACTTTATTTTAAATTAAAAGTTTCTCAAAAATCTATCTTTCTTTAATTCTTTACTAATTCTGTTAAAATTTATTGACTTAAATATTTAATTTATGGCCGATCGTTTTCGTTTGTATAACCATTTTTAGAAAATCATAGTGTGTACTATTTATGTGCTTAGTTACGAACTGCTAATGAATCGGTTAAAAGGTCACCCCGCTTATAAGGTCACTTTTGCGATGGTTTCTAATTCTTTTGTATGGTTTCTAATTAGCAAACGTAAAATTTCTTATTTAACGTAACTTTTTTTCAGATTTTCGGTAATTATTCTGAAAAGTTTAGTCAAAAGAGTTAGACCTTTAATATTAATTTTAGTGACATATTTCGCTAGATCACGGGAATTTTCTTAGCGCATTAAAAATTTTGTCCACATTTATAAAATTTGTTAATTCAAAGATAATTCCGTATTAAAATAATTTCTTAAAACTATGTACTATTTTTTAGTCATATAGTTTAAATCATATATAGTTTACATTTTTATTTTTAAAATTTCACTATGACTGATGGAACGTCCATTTCAGCAAAATTGATGTAAAAAGCGAATACTTACATTAATTGTTAAAATAGCAATTTTTTTTAAATAAACAGCATTGAAAATAGCAATAAACTGCATTTTTCTTTTGTAAGTAGGAAGAGTACTTTTTGGAACGTAGTTGATCATTGTTATTCCCGTATGTATAACACAAAAAATAAATTTAGAAAAAGAATTTAAGGTCGAAAGAAATTTGTATTTGAATTTTCCTTATCAGTGCTAAAAAAAATAAAAATATCATCCATTTTGCCCTTTTTATATACCATACAACATATAAAAAACATCATTTTTTAAAAAATATGCCGTAATCGTTATATATCGAGCTTTCACTGTACTCTTTGGATTCAATTACTAGCTAATTCATAGTGAGCTAATTTTCGAAATCCCGCTAATGATTTTAATATATTTTGATTTTAGGTACAATATAATGGGCATAAAATAAGGGGAACTCTAATTTCATATTCGGAAAAAATTTAACTGTGAAAATGGACAGGACATTTTTCTTTACTCTGATAGATAAGGAAACTGATGCTTCACAATTCTAGAGAAAAGTATGTATTTTACAAGCCTCTGTCCATGAACCCATCTTATAAACTTTTTGACTGAAAAAGATGATTTGAGTCAGTCAGGGGGGTTATTACTAAATCATTTTTCTCATTTATGAAGCAGGAAACTGCCTTTTGTACCTTTAATATAAATGGAAAGTGTCTTTGGCATTAGGTATGATAAGAGATGTGACAATAACAATGATCCATAACACCTTATGGTAGTGGTCGTCACCTTATGGGGGTGGTCGTCAATTCGCAGGTGTTGTTCTGAGAAATTTTTATTCCTGAGAAAATTTAATTCTGGTCCATATTTCAGCACTTTTTCTAACTTATCCCAAATTTTGACCGCTCTTCTACCAAAAATTCTAAGACTGTATTTTCATGGTCAAAAATCTAAATAGAGTTTAAAAAACGCGAAGTTATTCAAATAAAGTTAAATTTGTGTTAGATTTCATAACTTCCACTATTTCTGTACTTATTAATTAGCTTATTCAAGGACAGAGGACAGACCCATTAAGTATTAATGCATGAAAATCCGACAATTGCTTGAAAAAACATTTGACTTTTATTTTGTGTTCACTGCATGAAAACTGATACATTTTTATTATGTTTCGCTTGTCCATAGAAGTCAAATAATACATAAGTAAGCTATGGATTGTGTTTTCAATAAAAATGTAAACAATAACAATCTCGAGCTCGGGACCTACTCTAGTTCCGGTTAAAAAGCTTGCAGCTGCTTATTACATGTTATTCTGATAGGCGATGTTTTCAAACGGATAATTTTGCTTTCAGTAAAAGATATAAATTAGATAATTTCTGAACTCAAATCTGCCGTCTTTCATAAGATATTAATGTTATTATGTAATTCTGGGGAGTTTGGAGTGAAAATGTGTTTTAGTTATTTTGTTATTTACTATTAAAAAAGGTGACATTATTGCTAGATTTTGAATAACTCGCTTTTTTGGCAGTCTTGATTTGGCCTCTTTCCATTTGTTTATTACTGTTTGTTCGTGTTGCAAGCTGTGCACCATCTTACGTTAGTGTTAACACTTTTAGTATTGTAAACACAAGTATTGCTAGCATTGTAAACATAAGTAATAAGTAATCAAGTACATTGTTTGCAAGAATCTCAAAACACAATGATGCCAAATGGCTTTAAAATAAAACTGAAACAGTAACCCGGAAATTTAGGCAGTCCCGAGCTTGCAGCGTTCCCTAGTGTAGAAAACACCATCCATATTGTTTCAATGATATAGTTGCTAGGGTAAAATTTTCGGAATTGTATATTTTATTTGAATCATTTGTAAGCCATTAAAAGAAGAATTGGAAGAGGAAAAAAAATGAATGAAAAATTTGACTTCGCCGTAAGCAATTTCAATATTACACATTATTTTCCCATAAAATCCTCGTTCTTAGTGCAAAGAAAAAAATATGTTGAAAACTAAAATAACTTTAAAAATTAAAAATACTTAAAAATGCATTTAAATTACTTTAAAGATATTACTAAAAAATGTTAATCGCGTTATTATCAGACATTATCCATACAAGCTATCTTTGAAAATTACAAATTACATTTCTAATTACATTTAAAAAAAAGAAGATCATTCTTAGTAAGACGGAGAATAATATCAAATCAAAGGTGTTTTAAGATTTTATTCGCAAAAATTATTTCTCTAAAACACAAATATTAATGTTGGGAATAAACTTTTGGACCATTTGAAGATCTTTTTTGAAGGTTTATATCATTTATAAATTGCTTCAAGGAAACAATCCGTAACTCACTTTTATTTTTACACAAAATTCAATGCTACTTAATTGAATTCTAATAATAACTGTTTTTTTTTAAGTATTTGAATGAAATATTTAAATTTCAAAGAATTGTGACAAAATTCTGCAATACTTTTTGAGCTTTATAGAACTTTTCTTTTCGTATAATTAGCCTCAAAGACATGTCATTCTTGTAAAGATTAATTGTCATTGATTAGAGCTTCAAAGTATATAATACCCCGAATGATTTTTTTTAGTTTGTATGTTGCATGAAAAGAATTGTGTGTGTGTGGGGGGGGTTATGACTTGACACGAGTGACAATAGTTATGATTCAGTGTCCAGGTTTGACCAATGGGAGGTATCTATCTATTGTTGCAGCAAAAGTACATAACTGTTACTTTAAAATTTTAATATTCATTTCGGTGTTGAACTGTGAGTTCGCTCGTTATAGTTATATTAGTAGAAAAGTATAGTTACTTCGTTATAGTCTTGAAGCTTGGTGTAGTGAATTTTCTGTCAAGATTTTGTGGAAAAGTCTTAGGATCATTAACGATGTTTCTGCTCAAGGATATTAAGTAAGTTCTTTATTTTTTACTGATTTATTTATGGATTAGTTAAGGCTTTTCATTCTTCTATCTCTATTTTATGGTTATGGTTAATCTGTGTCTGAATATAAGTTTTAGTATTTGAAATTTCTTAGTATTTGTAATTAGTATTTGAAATTGTTGGATATATTAGAAAATAAACTAGGAAAGTAAATTTGACTTAATGTAATTTTAATTTAATGTAAGATTTATTTGATTAAATAATTTTTTTCTGAACTCCTCCAAAAGTTTTTTAAAGTTTAATTCAATTTATTGCTGAAATGGTTTTTGGTATTTAAAATATTTATTTATTTGTTTTATAAATTATTTTAGCTTGTGGTATCAGGAATCAATTGATTCTGCATTTAAACGTCATAAATTTACTTTAAATAAACATCCATACAATTACATACATTATCTTTAAATATCTCAATTAATTTTGCCTTAAAGTGCTTAACTCCCCAAATAGTTTTTTCTTATTTGAATTTAATTAACATAATTTCCTTAAATGTATTCTGTTAATTAATGTTAATTAAAATTCATTTTATTACATATTTATTTTGTGATATGAGGAATTAGGTGATTTTTCATTTAAACGTCCCAAATTATAACTCATTTCTTCTGTCTTTTGTAATTCTTTTTTTTACCAAAGTAAATATTTAGATGAGAAATTGAGTGTATTAAATTATTTGTTTTTGTTCTCCTGAAAGTGGTTTTTAGTTAAACTTAATTAAGTTTGTTGATGATATGGATTTCGATATTTCAAATATTTATTAATAAATTTTATTCCGTGGTCTCAGGAATCAGTTGATTCTGCAACGAAGCCCCAGAAATAACTCTAAATATCTCAGCTTTTCCTTGCTGTCATTTTTAATACCTTTTCTTGCAAAGCAAATGTGATATAATGTAATTTTAATTATATATAAGGTTTAGTTGATTAGGTTATTTATTTTTGACCTAAGAAACAGTTTTTTTAAAAATTTTATTTAACTAAGTTGATTGCTGAAATGGATTTCATTATTTAAAGTATTTATTAATTCATTTTATAAAACATTTTATTCTGTGGTATCAGGAATCAATTCATTCTGTATTGAGGTATGAGGAATTAGGTGATTTTTCATTTAAACGTCCGAAATTATATCTCATTTCTTCTCTCTTTTGTAATACTTTTTTTACCAAAGTAAATATAATAAAGTGTATTAAATTATTTGTTTTTGTTCTCCTGAAATTGGTTTTTAGTTAAACTTAATTAAATTTATTGATGATATGGATTTCGTTACTTAAAATATTGTTATTAAAATGTCGTCATAGTCAATAGTAGGCAGTGCTCTAGTAGTTGCAATGCGCGCATTATTTTATTTGTTTTATTATTTTATTTGTTTTAGTATTTATTCGTTCAAAGTTACTATTTTGAATTTTTTAAATTAATAAATTCTGAATTAGTTTTGTTATTTTGAATATGTGGTAATGTTAAAATTTTGTCAAATATATTTTTTGCGAATAAACTTTCTTCATTTTATTTGTGAAAATGGATATTAAAAAAGCGATTACATTTCGCACTTTTACCTTTAAAAAATTAAGTTTCTTTACATTTAAAAAATTAATGGGTTAAATACTTATAGATTTTTTTTTCTTTTCATTTTACACATTAATCTAATCTTTTTTAAAAAAAATTAATACTTCATCAGAGACATTAGAATATAAAAAGAGATTTAATCCATTAATTTTGAATTCAGCTGCTTATAAATAGAAATTTTTGATCCAATTACGTCAAAAAATATTAATTTACGTCAAATTTAATTAGATTATTTGCAATTGATAAAGATAAATAAAATAGTATAATATTCGATTTGGTTTTTCAAAAATAAAGTTTTTAACATTAGTTATTTTTCCAAATTCAGTTAAAATGTAAAGAAATTAAGAAAAAAAAATCATACATGTGAAAAAGAGGGGTAAAATATGTACTCTGATTTACTGATATATCGCGTACTCTAAGAATAGCGCCAAGCATGTCCTTAGACTGTGAAATACTGTAGTGAAGGAGAAGGTTTTCTTCTTCACGGATGGGTTTTACTGAATTTGTTACGATATTATCGTTTGTCGATATTTATTGTGCCCATATATTTTTTGATATTCATCGTGTGTTTATATTTATCAATATTTAGCTTAGGTTAAAATTTTTTGCATTTACTATATATCGTGTGAATATCCTTTAAATACCATTCTCGCGATAAATTCAAATTATCGACGGCTCACGAGATATCGATACATCGAACTATTAGCTCCGAATTTGTTTGTGAATAATAAGTGAGTCCTAAATTTAAACATGTATCGTACACAGTAAGGATTAACTTAACGGAAGAAAAAGATATTTTTTACAGGAAAAAAACACTGTTTAAGAAACTGTTTCTGTTTTTCTCCGTTATCTGCTCACTGTAAAAAATTCCCGTTATTTTTGCAGACTTTATTTATATTTGCAAAGAAGTTTTTCTTACCGTATAATCACTCTTTCTTTTTCAAATCATTTTACTATTAAGTATAGAAAGTAGTAGAGAAGTATCGAAAAATACTTGCTCTTATCTTTCAGTATAAATTAAACTGCGATCTGATTTTATTTCTAAATCAATATTTTAACTATATTTCCTTAATATATAATTTTTCGGAAGTTAAGTTACCATACATTTTTATTCTGGTAGGCCTCTATAGTTCAAACTTTTTTACACTTACGTGTTATTTCAATAACTTTTTTAAGATGAAAGCAGTTTAAGATTTCCCTCATACTGAGACGCTAGAGCTCTGGTAGTACAAAGGATCCATTGCTATGTCTCAGGTTCGAATCCCATCTTCGCGTCAACAGGTCGTACGAATGCTGCTCTCAGCATGCGCTGACCGCAATGCAGACATAAATTTTTCATAGAAGTTTCTGTTGAAATAACGGAATTTTCAGAAATAACAGTACTTATCTGATGAAAAAACAGACGCCAGTTTTTTTGGAAAAAAAAACTGTTTTTTTTTCCTGTAAAATAAACAATTAATTTTAAGCCATTATTAACCAAATCACCATTCTTTAACAATATTTAGTTTGTCACACGAAAAGTATACTGAAGTTACTATGATAATACTGAAAAAAAGTTCAAAGGAACTGTTTTCCTTTATTTGAAAAATATCGTCAATTGTTAGAACGCAGGATGTTTATAAACTCCCAAAACCTAAAAATACGCAAGATATGATCTTAAGAAGTTACCTGGGGTGAACAAAACAATAGAAAAACTTTTATACTAATACATTTTTGTTTCAAATTTCTTCAAAAGAAAAAAAAAACTTAAAGAATAATATTTTAACTTTAGAAGTGTTTAGATCATATAATTTCTCAAACATATTAATGAAAATCAGAGCTTTTTCAGAGGTTTGAAGGGCAGACACTATATTGTAAATGCAAAATAATGTTTTTGAACACAACATCCTATGCCGAAAAATATAGATTTATATTTTTGTTAGTTACTCAGTTATTTTGGTTAGTATGTACTATAATTATGCAAAATTTCGTAAGCCAAACTGAAATATTTATGGAAATTTGGTCATTTTTATAAAAAAGTTTATTTCTTTGTCTTAGGTGCTTTGCTAAACTTAAAATAATATTAAGTAAAATTGGACTAAAATTTGTGGAAGACACCTGAAGCTACATAGAAAATTGCTTGAAACTTTCTACGCTTTAAAGATGTTTAACTGAGACTTGAAACCAAATTAGTTGCCAAATGCGATTCATGTCAAAACTATGAAGAAAAAATGTAAAAATTTTCCAGCGCATGTGCAGTAAATTTTTATTTTCATTACTCATATGTCGTTCAGTATTAAAGAATTTTTCTCAAATTTTGAAGCATACATTTTGCAATTAATTTTAAATATCTCTAAATATTCTGATTAATTTTATTGAATTTTTTTCATTGAAGTTATCGAAAAACAACGTAAGACAAGAAATATATATTTTTTTCTTATAAAATTATTAATTCTTAGTTATAATTATTTAGCTTAATTTTATAAAAATTACTATATCTCCATAAATATTTAAGCTAGGCTTACTAAAATGTGTACTACCATTGCATAAAAGAACCAAAATAATTCAAATAATACAAATTTATTGTCACATTGTTTGGTATATGGTGTTCAAAAGCGTTTTTTTTTCGTTTGTAATTCATTGTCAGTCCCTCAAATCTTAAAAAGGTCTTAAGTTTATTGATATGTATGAAAAATCGTATGATCTAAACACTTCTGAAGTTATAAAATAATTCGTTATGTATTTTCAGAGAAATTTGAAAAAATGTAGTAGTATAAAAGTGTTTCCATAATTTTGTCTACTATCTGTATCATTACAATTGTACTTATTAAATTTGCTTCATGCAAAATAAATTGTAAATGCTGTGAATGATAAAACTTAAAAAATAATTTCTGAATTTAGTTTATGTTGGAAAAATATTTATGACTCATAGTTGAATTTTTTAAATTGTTTTTAAAAATCCGAAATTTCTCACTAATGAGTTTAAAAGATTTATATCCATTTAACTACGCTTATAAACAGCAAATACTCCATATTCTGTACACTGTAAGAGATTTCGGATCAAATTACGGTATAAAGTACCGCCACTCATGGTGCCAATACTTTTTACCATAAAATCCACTCTTACTGGAGCATGTTACGGAGCAAGAAATTTGATACATCGTAATTTTTGCAGTAATAATTACCGTAAAATCACTTTAATTAAATGAATATTACTGTAAGATTTTTAAGTATCTTATTTTATGGTAAATTTGGATTGCACTGCTGATGCACGCACAGACGATGTACTTAATATCGTAATTTAATTAAAAAAATTTCACAGTGTGACAACCATTGTGTGCTTTATTTCATGTACTATCATGAGCTTATGAACTATCATGTGCTGAATTGTTTCTGTGAATTTTTTCACTTTCATACTTGCAATATGGGCTAATAATTTTTGGAGTCATCAGATGTCAAGTTATATCAGGTTATAAGGGAAACAAGATACCACTTCAGCTGTTTAAGCTTAAGTTTTTTGATCTAAAAGTCTTACTTTAAAATTCCCATTATAAAAGCAAAATTTTTAAGAAAAGAATTCTTAAAATAAATTTATGTCGTTAATTTTTTCGAATCATGCAGTTTTTGAACCACTCCATATATGTGATTTTTTCTCTAATGGGTTGAAGAAAAGTGTCATGTAGAATTAACTAAGAGGACACTGGAAATGCTGCGTACACTGTAAAAAATTCTGAAATGAATTACGGTAAAAATTACTGGCACCCTTAGTGCATCATCTTCAAAATCCATTTTACTGTAAAATCCATTGTTACTGCAAAATTATATGTTTTTATTGTTTCTAATGCCACCTGCCAAATACCAGCAAATGTGTTATGTGAAACCAACCAAGACATATGGTGCGTTTTCCTGTTTTCAGTGGCGCCATCTATTTCAAAGAACACGACTTCAGCCCCACACTTCCGTCACAGCCGGTGTTAAAGGATGAACCAATTCATACATCCACGGATCGTAATTTTGACCTAAATCAGAAAGCGATTAGTTAGAGTTCAGAGTAACTGATTTGTTATGGGAACTTGGAGGTTTTAGTGATCTGACAGTGCCATTTACTATACATGGGGAGTCTTCGCTAGTCTGGGATAGAGCTCACTGCTTCTCATACATGGTTCCAACGCCTTACCAAACCAACAGACTATTTCGCCTCTAATAAAATTTTATGCATTAGTTTATGGAATCACTTTAATTTAACAGAATTATTTATTTAATTACGGTGATTTAGTGATTTTACAGTAAATATTATTGCAAAATTTGCAGTATATAAATATTATCCCGAAACATTTTACTGTGAAACGCCCCAGCACACTGACTGCCAGTACTTTTTACCGCCATTAGTTTTGAAATTTTTTACGGCGTAATTTAATAACACCATTGCTGATACATTGCTTTTTTTATGAAGTGTTTTGATTTAATTGTTTATTTTTTTTCAGAATCTCTGCACCTGTTAGACCCTTTCATCAGATAAAGAGAAAAGCGGTTGAAGATATTGCTGCTGAAAACAGCAAGAGTATGAAAAGAGATTCTGAAACAGAGAAACTTCAGCAAACTCCCAGATGCCGATTTTTTCCGAAGTGCCGCATGGGTCAAAATTGCCACTTCCAGCATCCAACCTGCAGGTATAATGCCGCATGCAGAAATCTGAAGTGCATTTACCGACACATTGGTCCCAGAAAAATAGTGCTCTTCGAGAACAAGGAGAACGAGCAACCCAACAGTTTCCGATTGTTGCTCGAGAAATTAGAGAAGCAAAAGCCTAATCCATACAAATGGGTAAAACCTAAAGATGTTGGAGCAAAAAAAGATGTACCATAGACGCAGAAAATTGGGGGTTTAAATAGGTATTTTAAAGAATGCGATTTAAATTAACAAATCAAATCCCGTATCCATGTTTGCACGCGATGATAGAAGAGTACTCGGTCTCTGCAATGAATGAGGGAAATGTTATTTGAGTAATGTTGTATGAATTATATTGAATAATATATAAAAGCAGATGTGTATAGTAAGTTAGTTTCTTTTTTAAGGATTTCAATAAATTTTTTAATTCTAATTTTTTTTTGTACTGTGGTTATTTAGAAAATTATTTTGTTTCTGATTTATTATTAATTCAGAACTGTAATAATAATAAATTTCCCGAGCCTTACATAGAAGTTTGTTACTTATTTTAGCACTCATCAAATTAAAAAATGTCCCATAAGCAACAGTGTTATAAGTTTAAATCTGACATTTATTTAATGCTATATATTATTCCTATAAAAACATTTTATCTGATCCCGTAATTTAAGGATAGTATTTACTTCATCTGAATTAAAGTGGAAGAATTTTTTAATGTTGCATATTCATTGAGAAATCAATCAAGGAGTAGATATTATGCTTTGTTGTTATTTAACAATGAATGAAATTTTAGTTTCATAATAATCCAAATCTCTTTAAGTTACTTGTTTTAAAAATTCCTTATCCAATTCACACCAAACTCTACACATGTCAATGGGAAGAAAGACCTACCTAGAAGCGAAATCACCATACCGTTAGCAGGGGGGGGGGGTTATAATTGAGGCAATTATTAAGCACAGTAAAGAGAGATAAAATTCTCTTCATTCACTCTAATGTACATTTACCAGCAAGATTTGATTAATTCTTAAACTATACTCCTAACACCTGTTCAGAGCAATAAATAAGCAAGAAATCCCCATTGAAGAGACCACCTGTCGAACTCTTATCTTCTTAACTGAAAATTTCATTTAGTTGGTGAAACATTTCTTAAAAATAAACGTTTTTATTCTTTTCATTTCCGTACTTTTGTTTTATGCAATTAAGCGAGGACTGGTAACAACAAATATTCATTTAAACGAGGAAATTTAACATTAGTTTCACATAAAATGATTTGTTTTCTCTAAATTTTATTCGTATAAGCAGTACTACTCTGTATATATATATATATATATATATATATATATATATATATATATATATATATATATATATATATATATATATATATATATATATATATATATATATATATATATATATATATATATATATATATATATATATATATATATGCATATATATATTATATATATATACTTTGAAAGCAAAGCCTATGGTTTCTAATTAGCAAATAAACATAGTTAACGTAAAATTTCTCAATAAACGTAACTTTTTTTTCATATTTTCTTTACTTATTCTGAAAAGTTCAGTCAAAAGAGTTGGCCCTTTAATGTAAATTTTAGTGTTTGCATATTTCGTCAGATCACGGAAATTTCTTTAGCGCATTAAAAATTTTGCCCACATTTATAAAATTTGTTAATTCAAAGATGATTCCGTATTAAAATATTTTTTTTAAACTACATACTATTTTTTAGTCATATAGTTTAAATCATCTATAGTTTAAATTTTTATTTATAAAATTTCACAATGACTGATGGAACTTCCATTTCAGCAAAATTGATGTAATAATCGATTACTTACATAATTTGTTAAAATAGCGATTTTTATAATTATAATAATAATATACAGCATTGAAAATAGCAATAAACTGCATTTTTCTTTTGTAAGTAGGAAGAGTACTTTTTGGAAGGTAGTTGATCATTGTTATTCCCGTATGTATGTTTATGTCTAACTTTATAACGTATGTCTAACTTTAGAAGTAGAATTTAAGATCTTCCATTTTGCCCTTTTGCATGCAATATAACATATAAAAAAAAGGCATTTTAAAAAAAAAAAACATGCCGTAATTGTCATATCGAGCATTCACTGTACTCTTTCGATTCAAGTTCTAGCTAATTCAGTTGTGAACTAATTTTCAAAATCCTCCTAATTATTTAAAAATATATTGCTTTTAGGTATAATAAAACGGGCGTAACGTAAGGGGAACTCAAATTTCATATTCGGAAAAAAAAAACTTTGAAAATGGACAGGACATTTTTCTTTACTCTGATAGATAAGGAAACTGATGATTCACAATTCTAGATTGAGAAAAGTACGTATTTTACAATCCTTTGTCCATGAACCCATCTTTACAACTTTGGACTGAAAAAGATGATTTTAGTCAGTCAGGGGTTTAATACTAAATCATTTTTCTCATTTATAAAGCAGGAAACAGCCTTTTGTACTTTTAATATGAATGGAAAGTGTCTTGGACCTTAGGTATGATAAGAGATGTGACAATAACAATGATTCATAACAATGTAGAGAAGAATGTTTTCTCAAACAATCTTCTACCCTATGGGGGTGGTTGTCAATTCGCAGGTGTTTTTCTGAGAAATTTTTATTTAACTTAACTCATTTCTGAGAAAATAAAAGATATTCTTCAGGAGACTGAAACAGGAGTGATTGATTTTCCCTCCTTACATTGAATTCCTTTAACAAATTAGCAATTTTAAGAATGAGACAATCGCTTTTTTTTGTGATTGGAGCTTATTAAATTTGTTCTAAAACTCAAAGATTTTTAAAAAAGAAAGTTTTCTCTTTTATATGAATTTTTATAATTTCTTCAGTTTATTTCTGGTTCTCATTTAACACTTCCTCTAGCTTATTTAAATTTTTGACCGTACACCCTACTGAAACTTCCAAGAACATATTTTAAACTTTATAGCGACCCATATTTTCATGGTCACAAATCTAAATAGAATTTAAAAAAAGTGAGGTTATTTAAGGAAAGGTAACTTTGTGTTAGATTTCATAACTTAAACTACTTTCTGCGCTAATTAATTAGCTTAGTCAATGACAGTGTGCAGAACCATTAAGTTTTAATGCGTGAAAATCCCGACAATTGCATAAAAGAAATATTTAGAATGCTTTTTTTCTCATGTTGACTGAATGAAACCTGGTACATTTTTATTATGTTTCGTTTGTCCTTAGAAGTCAAATGTTACTGAAGTAAGTTATATTGTTTCAGTGATATAGTTGCTAGGGTAAAATTTTCGGAATTGTATATTTTATTTGAATCATCTGTAAGCCATAGTCTTATCCACAAAATTATTCTCATTTTGAAAACGGAATGAGCCAATAAAAGAAGAAAATTGGAAAAGAATAAAAAAAAATTGAATGAAAAATTTGACTTTGCCGTAAGCAGTTTCAAAATTTCATATTATTTTCCCACAAAATCCTAGATTTTAGTGCAAAAAAATATATATTGAAAACTGAAATAACTTAAAATTAAAAATAATTAAAATCAAAAATAAAAATAATTTTAATCTTTCAAAATTGATCTATCTTTTCTTGCTATCTTTAAAAATTACAAATTACATTTCTAATGTCATTAAGAAAAAAAAAAACATTCTCAATAAGATGGTGAATAATATCAAATCAAAGGTGATTTAAGATTTTATTTGCAAAAATTATTTCTCTAATACACTAATATTAATGTTGGAGATAAACTTTTAGGTAATACATTTGAAAATTTTTTTTGAAGGCTTATATCATTTATAAATTGCTTCAATGAAACAATCCGAAACTTAATTTTATTTTTATACAAATATTCAATGCTACTTAATTGAATTTTAATAATTAGTGTTTTTTTTTAAATATTTGAACGAAATATTTAAATTTTAAAGGATTGTGACAAAATTCTGTAATGCTAGTTGAGCTTTATAGAACTTTTTCTTTGGCATAATTAGCCCCAAAGACATGTCATTCTTGCAAAGAGTAATTATCATTGATAAGAGCTTCAAAGTATATAATAACCTGAATGATTTTTTATAGTTTGTATGTCGCATGAAAAGAATTGTGGGGGGGGAGGTTATGACTTGACACGAGTGACAATAGTTATGATTGCTGTCCAGGTTTGACCAATGGGAGGTGTCTATCTATTGTTGCAGCAAAAGTACATAACTGTTACTTTAAAATTGTAGTATTCAGTTCGGTGTTGTACGGTTAGTTCGTGACTTAGTTACTTAATAGTTAAATTTGAAGAAAAGTGTAGTTACTTCGTTATAGTCTTGAAGCTTGGTGTAGTGAATTTTCTATCAAGATTTTGTGGAAAACTATTAGGATTATTAGCGATGTCTCTGCTCAAGGATATTAAGTAAGTTTACCTTATTTTTTATTGATTTATTTATTGATTAATTAAGGCTTTTCGTTCTTCTATCTCCATTTCATTTAATAAGTTCTAATTAGAAAAAAAAAATGCGGCTATAGGAAATAGGAAAGTAAATATGAATTAATGTAATTTTAATTTAATGTTAGATTTATTCGATTAAATTATTTGTTTTTGAACTCCTCGAAAAGTTTTTTTAAAATTTAATTAGTTATTATTATTGCTTAAATGGATTTCGGTACTTAAAGTATTTATTTACTTGCTTTATTAATTATTTTTATTTGTGGGATCAGGAATCAATTGATTCTGCATTGAAACGTCAGAAATTACATTAAATATCTCATTTCTCCCATTCTTCCTATTAATACTCTTTTAAAGAAAGTAAATAATGCATAATGTAATTTTAATTTAATGTAAGATTTATTTCATTAAATAATTTATTTTTGATGCAAAGAGCTTTTTTTTAATTTGATTAAGTTTATTGCTGAAATGAATTTCGCTATTTAAAGTTCTTATTAATTTCTTTTACAATATATTTAGTTCTGTGGTATCAAGAATCAATTAATTCTGCCTTAAAGTGCCTAACTCCACGAATATTTTTTTTTTAAAATTTAAATTCAATTAACCTAATTTCCTTAAATGTATTTTGTTAATTAATGTTAATTAAAATTCATTTTATTAAATATTTATTTTGTGGTATGAAGAATTAGGTGATTTTTCATTAAAACGTCCAAAATTATATCTCATTTCTTCTCTTTTTTGTAATACGTTTTTCACCAAAGTAAATATAATAAAGTGTATTAAATTATTTGTTTTTGTTCTCCTGAAAGTGGTTTTTAGTTAAACTTAATTAAATTTATTGATGATATGGATTTCGTTATTTGAAATACTGTCTTCCCCCCTAAGAAATTAAAAAATAAAATCATACATGTGTAAAAGAGGGGTAAAATATGTACGCTAATTTACTAATATATCACGCACTCTAAGAATATGCGCCTTAGGCTGTGAAATACTGCAGTGAAGGAATAGGTTTTCTACTTCACGGATGTGTTTTACTGATTTTGTTACGATATTATCGTTTGTCGACATTTATTGCGCTCATATATATTTTGATATTCATCGTGTGTTGATATTTATCAATATTTAGCTTATGTTAACTTTTTTCGTATTTACTATATATCGTGAGAATATCTTTTAAATACCGTTCTCGCGATAAATTCAAATTATCGACGGCTCGCTAGATATCGATACATCGAACTATTAGCTCCGAATTTGTCTGTGAATAATAAGTGAGTAATAAGTTTAAAGATGTATCGAACACAGTAAGGATTAACTGGATTAACTTAACGGAAGAGAAAGTTATTTCTCACAGGAAAAAAACACTGTTTAAGAAACTGTTTCTGTTTTTCTCCCACTCACTGTAAAAAATTCCCGCTATTATTGCAGACTTTCTCTGTATATTTGTAAAGCAGTTTTCCTTACTGTATAATCACTCTTTCTTTTTCAAATTATTGTACGATTAAGTATAGAAAGAAGTAGAGAAGTATCAAAAAATTCGTAAACCTGTTTTTCAGGAAATATTTAAGGATAATAATAAGGATAATTTTGTGCATCCATTGTATATAAAAACTAAACTAATTCAAAGAATACAAATTTATTGTTACATTGGTACTTCTTAAACTGTTAAAGTTTTATAATCTAAAGGTCTTGCTTTAAAATTCCCATTGTTATTGAAGTAAAATTTTTAAGAAAAGAATGCTTAAAATCAATTTATGACGTATTTTTTTCCCTAATCATGCAGTTTTCGAAACACTCCATATATTTCGAGCCACTTCATATGTGTGATTTTTTTTAATGGGTTCAAGAAAAATCTAATGTAGAATTAACTAAACGGACACTAGAAATGCTGCTTACATTGTAAAAAGTTCTGAAATGAATTACGGTAAAAGTTACTGGCACCTTTAGTGCAACATCTTCAAATTCCATTTTTACTGTGAAATTATATGTTTTTATTGTTTCTAATGCCACATGCCATGTGAAACCAACCGAATTTAGGGCATGAGGTGCGTTTTCTTGTTTTCAGTGCTGCCATCCATTAAAAAAGAATACGACTTCAGCCACACACTTGCGTCACAGCCCGTGTTAAAGGACGAACCAATTCATACATCCACAGATCGTAATTTTAACCTAAATCAGAAAGCAATTAGTTAAAGTTCACAGTAACTAATTTGTTATGGAAACTTGGAGGTTTTGGTGATCTGACAGTGCTTCGAGAACAAGGAGAACGAGCAACCCAACAGTTTCCGATTGCTGCTCGAGAAATTAGAAAAACAAAAGCCTAATCCATACAAATGGGTAAAACCTAAAGATGTTGGTGCAAAAAAAGATGTACCATAGATGCAGAAAATTGGGGAGTAAAATAGGCATTTTAAAAAACGCGATTTTAATTAACGAATCAAATCCCGTATCCATCTTTGCACGGGATGAAAGGAAAAGTACTCGATCTCTGCAATGAATGAGGGAAATGTTATTTGAGTAATGTTGTATGAATTAGATTGAAGAATATATAAAAGCAGATGTGTATAGTAAGTTAGGTTTCTTTTTAAAAATTTCAATAAATTCTTTAATTCTAATTTTTTTTGTACTGTGGTTATTTAAAAATTTATTTAGTTTCTGATTTATTGCTTTATTTAAATTTTTTTTCCAATTGCAAGATTTGATACTGCAGTATTTATTCATTTATCGTGAAAAGAGTTCATTAGCTAATCTCTCCTAGCTCAAGATTAACATTCTTGCCACATTTAAACACACAGATTATTCAGTCTAGTGAATTTTTGCTTAGGATATATTATATTAATTCAGAACTGTAATAATAATAAATTTCCCGAGCCTTACATAGAAGTTTGTTACTTATTTTAGCACTCATCAAAATAAAAAATGTCCCTCCCGTAAGCAACAGTGTTTAAGTCTGAGATTTATTTAATGCTATATTTTATTCCTATAAAAACAAGTAATTTAAGGATAGTGTTTATTTTATCTGACGCCCGGTGGCTGAGCGGTAGCGCTTCGCGTTGTCGTGCCACAGGTCCTTGGTTCGATCCTTGGGCCGGGCAAGGCCGACTCAGCCTTTCATCCCTTCAGTGGGTCGATAAAATGAGTACCAAGCATGCTTGGGAACTAACACTGGGGGTTCCGCGTTCGGCTGACCACCTGACCGGAACATATGCTCCTGCACCCCAGAGCCCAAGGTCAAGAAAACTGAGATGGGCACAGTCGGCCTTGGCCCTCTTAATGGGCTGTCGCGCCACTGAGTTAGTTTTAGTTTAGTTTATTTTATCTGAATTAAAATAGAAGAATTTTTTAATGTTACATATTCATTGAGAAATCAATCAATGAGTTGATATTATGCTTTGTTGTTATTTAACAATGAATGAAATATCAGTTTCATAATAATCCAAATCTCTTTAAGTTACTTGTTTTAAAAGTTTAAAAATTCCTTATCCAATTCACACCAAACTCTAGTGTAGGATATTTGAGTAGTGGAAGTTGGAATTTCAATTTTTTCAAATGTTACTTCAAGGGAAAAAAAATTCCATGATTTGAGATTTTATGTTTTTTAATTTTTTTAAAAAAAAGTATTAAAACGCCGCAATTAATATAATATTTTTTTAAGAAAAATATTGGAAGCAAATTTTGAAATATTAATATTGCTAAAAAAAGTTTAACAGTTTTATAAAATTTAACACAAAACTGACTATAAATGTTTATGAAATGTGCTGTTTGTAAATTTTGAATGCTGCATTAAGCGTTCAGTACTTTTTATACATTTTGAATTTCAACAAGCATACAAACTGTAAAAAAGTTAGATGTTTCACACAGCTACGGAAAGAAATCCACAGGAAATTCATGGGATAATAACTCACATAAAAATCATAAATTTAAGAAATTCTATTTGCGATTTGAAGGATTCTTTATAATGAATCGAAAACTGAATGCATTTTTTGATAAACTTTTATTTGTATGGGGCTATACAGAAAAGGAAGAGAAAAAACTCATTACTGTTAAACTTGTTTACGGAAAAAGTTGGCAAACACAAAGAATTTAATCAACTTTTATGATTTTATCAAGAATAAAAACTTGTGAAATTTTCAGTTATAACGACTTTTACATACATTTGAAAGAAGTCAATTTAAGTAAGAAAAAAATTGTGCACAATCAGTTGAACAATTTTGTTATTATATTGAAAACAAAAAGAAACCTTAGTTCCCCCCTTCAATTTTAAAGCTTATTTTCTAATTATTTATTATATGACATTCTCCATACAAACCGGAGAGGCTTAGAGATCACCTACCCTCATTTTTAATGTTTATTCATTCATTCAAAATAAAACATTAAAAACTATATTTTTTACAACAGGGATAGAAGACTCTTTAAGAATCATGCGTCAATATGGAACAAAAGCAACTAATGATTACTGATTATTCTGCGTATTGTCCTACCCAATTAAAATACAAGTATTTAATCTTATTTAACTTAGATCAGTAAATTGAATAATCATTTGATAGTTAGTACCCTTTCTTATTCTGCCTGTTGTCTCAACTTTAACTATTAAACGATGTTTTCCTGATGTTACTTGAGCAATAAGCAGGTTCAATTCTCCTTTTAGTTCGCTGTATTTGGCATATACTTTCATTCACACACTAAATAATGCAATTATAAATTAGTACTTTTTATAGGGTAGGTCTTGGATATAGTTCAAATCAAAATAAAAATATTAAGAATAGAGATAGAAGAAATACTTATGCTTATTTTAAATTCTCATATCTTTATTCAACATATATTGAGCAAAAAATAGTGAAATATTGAAAACAAAATATCAGACAAAAATTGTTTGAAAGCAAACAAGACAGTGGTCATTTCTTAATGTCGAGGGGAGATGATCACCTAATACAACAATGGGAGAAGTGAATTTAATTTTTAGAAAATAACACACTTCATACAGTTGATATGAAAAACTAAAAATAGGCTGTAACGAATGAATTTTACCGTGAAAATAAGTAAAAATAAATCTAGCAAATAAAATTTAATGAGCAGATTTAATCAATCACTTTCAAAAAAAAATCTTATTTTTGGCAAAGGGTTTTAAAACTTATACATTTTGCCTGGAGTCATAGCATATATCTTACACATTCCATCCAGTCATCGCTTTTTATGTTTTATGAAGTTTCTAATATACCTCTTATTTTCTTAAACCAAGACTTACCCCAGTTACCTCAGAGCAGAGTTAATAGCAAAATAGAAAATAAAAATTAGTTATGTTTATTATATGTACCTTTTAAATTTTTTTTATATAATGGGAGACCTTCTCTTTTTTTCCTTATTTCTGCTTCTCCGAATCAAATAAAACCTCAATAAAGTTTATAGAACTATTAGTAGTTGTTCAAAATTTATAAAATTTTTCATCGATAAAAAGTACTGTTTTGTACGTATGCATATTGACTTGTTTGTCACCACTAAATACGTAAATCAATATACATGATTATAAGTATTTTTTCCCTCTAAATTGACAGAGATCGTAACCAAATTAGTAGTATTAATAATTTAGAAGTTTTAAGTGTTAAAATGTTTTAATTTGCGAAAAGGTTTTGACTTACACCCATTTGCGATTCTACATTTCTTTCTAGGTAACTTAAAATGTATAGTACAAATGCTTTTGGTAATTATATAGCAACATCAAAAGTACTTAAGTGCTTATATAGCAATGTCAAATATATAAATAGGTACAAATCAAAATTTATGCCGTTTGAAGTAAAATTTCATCCGAACTATGCATCTTACAGGTTAAAATCTTATTCGGTTTCAGCAATTCGATGTACCGAAAAGGGAATATGTTCAAAATAAGGTATTAAATATTCCTAAAACTGTTAACAATAAACTGACCTTGATTTCATTTGAATTCGTTTTATCAGATTCAATTAATTCTAAAAGAATCCACAGGATCTAAAACTATTTTCGTCTGCACAGCAATGTATTTAACCACAAAAGCTTTTATAGCTTCTGATCTATTAGTTGTATCGACGTGGATTGATATTTCATTCGATGAAATGTAAAATAATATTTCGGAAAAACATGGCTTTTTTCTAGATAGTAAAGTGTAATTCTCCCCGTCCTCCCAGTAAGTTCTAGATTTTGATTGCACCTTATATTGGGAGAAGGTAAAATGTTTTAAATTTATTACATTAGTTTAGGAGACATGGCCTGAAGTTATATTAAAATCGCCTCCTTGCCTGAACTATTGGGGTATTGCTAATCATTTTGAGTGTCAAGAATCCTTACTCATAGAAAACATTTTGCACGGAAAAAATAAGCATTTTTAAAGTTTAAGAGTAATTTTTTTGTCTTTTAACAAGAAAAATTTTCAATTTATAAAATCTTTTGTGGGACATGACATATACTGTGATGTAAATACTGCGAAACTATTGAAAGTCTGAGTTTTGATGTTTCATATTCTTGAAGTTAAAAAGGCTCCTTCCAAAAGTTCTCATTTTATAAACCCTTCCTGTAAAGAGATAAGGCTCCCGATTTCAATAAATGATATAAATGCTTTTTTTCTCTATTTCCATGCGTATTTTTAATAATTATCCATACATTTTGTGAGAACATTGATTTTATAAACCTTATTATTGTTTATTAACAGATTTCCTTCATATTTACTAATTACGATATTATTCTTATAAGACTTATGCAACTAGTTAATTTTCACACATAGTTGTGACTGAAAAATAATACAAATTCAAATATAATCCTAATATTCACAAGTGTGTTTTTAATAAAATAGTAGTTTAAATGTAAATAAACAAATAAATAAATTAAGACTGTATCGGTAAAAAAATAACTTGAAACGATACTGAAAACTTTTAACGGTAAAAAAACTGAAAATTCCCCTAAATTTTCTATAAAATGTTGATGAAAATCACTATAATTAAGAAAAATTTTATTACATGAAAATTAAACGAAATAACTAAAATTAAAGGAAGCTAGCATTAAAATCTATAAATTATAATAAAAAATATGAAAAAAAAGAGAAAAAATATGGTTTCATAAATAGCATAAGATAGATAAGCGTAGAATTATTTTGTAAAATTACTAAATATTTTCTAAAATTATTAATTTTTATTCTAATCAAAAATAGCATTCAGAGGTGTTAAAGAATAAAACTTACAAAAAAAATTGTAATTTCAGGCATAAGAAAACGGGCGTAAAGTAAGGGGAACTCAAATTTCATATTCGGAAAAAGAACTATTTTTGAAAATGGAGAGGACATTTTTCTTTACTTTGATAGGTAAGGAAACTGGTGCTTCACATTTCTAGATTGAAAAAAGTATGTATATTTTACAATCCTCTGTCCATGAATTCATCTTAGCAACTTTTGACTGAAAAAGATGATTAGAGTCAGCCAGGGGGGTTATTACTAAATCCTTTGTCTCATTCTTTAAACAGGAAACAGCCTTTTGTACTTTTAATATAAATGGAAAGTGTCTTTGGCCTTAGGTATGATAAGAGGTATGACAATAACAATGATTCATAACAATGTAGCGAAGCATGTTATCTCAAACAATCTTTTACCTTATGGGGGTGGTCGTCAATTCGCAGGTGTTGTTCTGAGAAATTTTTATTTAAATTAATTCATTTCTGAGAAAATAAAAGATATTCTTGAGGAGACTGAAACACAAGTGATTGAATTTCCCTCCTTACATTGAATTCCTTTAACAGATTAACAATTTTAAGAATGAGACAATCGCTTTTCTTTAATTTTCTTTAGATGTGTTGTAAAACTCAAAGACTTTTAAAAAAGAAAGTTTTCTCTTCTATATGAGTTTTTTATAATTTCTTCAATTTACTACTGGACCTCATTTAACACTTTCTATAGCTTATCTCAACTTTTGACCGCACTCCTACCGAAACTTCTAAGAACATATTTTAAACGCTATAGCGACCCATATTTTCATGGTCAAAAATCTAAATAGAATTTAAAAAAAGTGAAGTTATTTAAAGAAAGTTAACTTTGTGTTAGATTTCACAACTTAACTATTTTTTTGCGCTAATTAATCAACTTAATCAAAGTCAGAATACAAAACCCTTAAGTTATAATGCGTGAAAATCTGACAATTGCATAAAAAATATTTAGAATGCTTTTTTTTCATGTTCACTGCATGAAACCTGGTACATTTTTAATTATGTTTTGGTTTTATTATGCATGTTTCGTCAAATATTGCAAAATTAAGCTAAATTGTTTCAATGATATAGTTGCTAGGGTAAAATTTTCGGAATTGTATATTTTATTTGAATCATTTGTAGCCTATAGTATTATCCACAAAGTCATTTTCGTGGCGAAAATGGAATGCGCCGATAAAAGAAGAATATTGGAAGAGAATATAAAAAATAAATGAAAAATTTGACTTCGCTGTAAGCATTTTCAAAATTTTACATTATTTTTTCCATAAAATCCTCGTTTTCAGTGCAAAGAAAAAAAATGAAGAAAACTAAAGTAAACTTCAAAATTAAAAATAATTAAAAATGCATTTAAATTACTTTAAAGATATTACTAAAAATTGTTAGTCCCCTTAGTATCTGATATTATCTATATAAGTTCAGATATTGAAACAAATTTTAAAGCAGGAAAAAGTAATAAAATAGAATAAATGTGTGCCTGGAAGACAGCACTTCTTCAGGGACACACTGTCAACAAACACGCATGAGCCTTTCTGTTGTCAGTGGAAAAACCAAAACTGACACTGCCCCTATCCATTTAAGCTATCTTAGAAAATTACAAATTGCATTAAAAAAAAAGAAGATCATTTTCAATAAGACGGAGAATAATATCAAATCAAAGGTGATTTAAAATTTTATTCGCAAAAATTATATCTCTTAAACACAAATATTAATGTTGGAGATGAACTTTTAGATAGTACATTTGAAGACTTTTTTTGAAGGTTTATATAATTTATAAATTGCTTCAATGAAACAATCCGCAACTTAATTTCATTTTTACACAAATATTCAATGCTGCTTAATTGAATTCTAATAATAACTGTTTTTTTTTAAATATTTGAACCAAATATTGAAATTTTAAAGGATTGTGACAAAATTCTGTAATGTTTTTTGAGCTTTTTTGTACTTTTCGTTTGGCATAATTAGTCCCAAAGATATGTCATTCTTGCAAAGAGTAATTATCATTGATAAGAGCTTCAAAGTATATAATACCCTGAATGATTTCTTATAGTTTGTATGTTGCATGAAAAGAACTGTGTGTGCGTGGGGGGGGGTTGTGACTTGACACGAATGACAATAGTTATGATTCAGTGTCCAGGTTTGACCAATGGGAGGTATCTATCAATTGTTGCAGCAAAAGTACATAACTGTTACTTTAAAATGTAGTCTTCATTTCGGTGCTGTACGTTGAGTTAGTGATTTACTTCTTTGAGTTAGTGATTTGCAGAAAAGTGTAGTTACTTTACTTGGTGTAAAATTGGTGTAGTGAATTTTTTAAGATTTTGATTGAAGATTTTGTGGAAAACTCATTAACGCAGGATCATTAACGATGTCTTTGCTCAAGGATATTAAGTAAGTTTTTCGTTATTTTTTACTGATTTATTTATTGATTAATTAAGGCTTCATTAATTATTGATTAGTTTACTTATTGATTAAATAAGGCTTTCTAATTAGAAAAAAAAATGTTTCTTATGGTTCATCTGTGTCTGAATAAGTTTTAGTATTTGAAATTTTCTAGCATTTGAAATTGTTGAATATATTTGAAAATAAACTAGAAAAGTAAATATGACTTAATGTAATTTTAATTTAATGTAAGATTTATTTGATTTAATAATTTGTTTTTGAACTCCTCCAAAAGTTTTTCTAAGCTTAATTCAGTTTATGGATGAAATGGTTTTTGGTATTTAAAGTATTTATTTATTTGTTTTATAAATTACTTTAATTTGTGGTATCAGGTATTAATTGATTCTGCATTGAAATGTCAGAAATTACATTTAATATCTGATTTCTCCCTCTCTTCCTATTAATACTAATTTGTTTTTGTTCTCCTGAAAGTGGTTTTTAGTTTAACTTAATTAAGTTTATTGATGATGTGGATTTCGTTATTTAAAATATTTTTTAATGAATTTTATTCTGTGGTCTCAGGAATCAGTTGATTCTGCAACGAAGCCCCAGTAATTACTCTCTAAATATCTCAGTTTTTCATTGCTGTCTTTTTTAATACCTTTTCTTGCGAAGTAAATGCGATATAGTGTAATTTTGATTAAATAATATAAGATTTAGTTGATTAAATTACTTATTTTTTAACTAACAAACAGTTTTTAAAGAAATTTTATTTAACTAAGTTGATTGCTGAAATGGATTTTATTATTTAAAGTACTTATTAATTTATTTTATAAAATATTTTATTCTGTGGTATCAGGAATCAGTTCATCCTGTATTGGAGAGACAGGAATTACTCTAAATGTCTCAGTTCTTTCTCTCTCCTTTTTAATACTTTTTTTTAGCAAAATAAATGTGGCATAATGTAATTTAATTTTAATATAAAGATTTTTTGATTAAATGATTTGTTTGAATTAAATTTTCTATAGTTAAATACTTAAATGTTTTTCGTTATTTATAATATTTGTTAATTGTTTTTATAAAATATTTTATGCTGAGGTATCAGTAATCAATTGATTCTGTATTGAAGCGACAGAAATTACTCTAAAAATTTCAGTTCTTCCTCTGTCTCTTGTGCTGCTTTTTTCTGCGAAGTAAATATGACACAATGAAATTTTAACTTAATTTCAGATTTTTTTGATGAAATCATTCGTCATTATTGCTCCACGAAGAATATTTTATTTAAAATTTCATAATTAAATTGATTATAAATGACAATTGTTGTGAATAGAGTGCATTAATTCATATATGATTCAAAAATCATGCATGATATAGATTAGAGGGAAATTTAGGAAATAGAGGAAGTGATTTTTAATATTTTGGAGGAGTAAAATAGTGCATGATTTTCTTTTGTTAAATATGAATTTTGATAAACAATTTAAGACGATGGTTTGCTAATGATTTATTTTTTTCTCCGGCTATAATTGTATAAAATAACATAGTTTTGTCACAGTCAATAGTAGGCACTCCTGCAGTTGCTGCAATGCGCGCATTGACTACTTCGTTTTGGTTTAGTACCTATTTCGGGAAAATGGTTCAAAGTTACTAACTTCAGAATTAATTTCGTTACTTAAAATATGTGGTGATGTTAAAATTTTGTCAAATATCTTATTAGGAATAAAATTTCTTCATTTTGCTTGCGAAAATGGATGTAAGAAAAAGTGGTTACATTGCGTTCAAAAAATATAGTTTCTTTACTTTAGAAAATTAATGGGTTAAAAGCTTATAAAAATGAATATTTTTTTACAAATTTATCTTTTTTGAAAAAAATAGTAATTTTTAATCAGTGACATTAAGATATAGAAGGGGATTTAATCCCTTTGATCATTTATTTAGCTGCTTATGAATAGAAATTTTTGATCCAATTACGTCAGAAAATATTAACTTACGTCAAATTTAATTAGATTTTTTTGTAATTGATAATGAAAAATTAACTAATATAATATGTGATTTTAATTAAAAAATTTTTTTTTTCAATCTTAGTTATTTTCCAAAATTCAGTTATAATGTAAAGAAATTTCAAAGAAAATATGCTGGTGTAAAAGAGAGGTAAAATATAAACAGATATAACCACCAATTTACTGATATATCACGTACTGCAAGAATAGCCGTATGTATATCATTGGGCTGTTGAATACTGTAGTGAGGGAAAAGGTTCTCATCTTCACGGCTGGGTTTTACTGATTTTGTGACGATATTATCGTTTGTCGATATTACTTTTGCGCTTATACTTTTTGATATTCATTGTGTGTTGATATTTATCAATATTTAGCTTATGTTAAGATTTTTCGTAGGTACTAAATATCATTAGGATATATTTAAAATATCGTTTTCGCTATAAATTAAAATTATCGATGTTTCACGATATATTGATTTACGAACTATTAGCTCCGAATTTGGCTGTAAATAATAAGTGAGTCCTAAGTTAAAAGATTTATCGTATACTGTAAAGATTAACTTCCCAGAACAAAAAACTGTTTAAAAAACTGTTTCTGTTTTCAACTGTTATCCGCTCACTGTAAAAAATTCCTGTTATTTTTGCATACATTCTCTGTATATTTGCAAAGCAGTTTTTCGCACTTTATTATTACTCTTTCTTTTTCAAATCATTTTACGATTAAGTATAGAAAGTAGTAGAGAAGTATCGAAAAATACTAGCTCTCATTTTTCAGGAAATATTTAAAGATATTAACATCGTATAAATAAAACTGCGATCCAATTTTATTTTCAAATCCATACTTTAGCAATGTATTTCTTTAATATAAAATTTTTTGGCTCATTAAGTTACCATGCATTTTTATTCTGGTAGGCCTCTATAATTTAAACATTTTTACACTTATATATTTTTTCAAAAACTTTTTTAAGACGAAAAGAGTATAAGATTTTCTTCATATTGAGATGCCTAATGCTCCGGTAGCATAGAGGACCATTTGAGATGACCCAGGTTCGAATCTCAGCGTCACGGAGAATGGTCGTACGAATGATGCTCTTGGCATGCACTGACCAGAATGCAGGCATACATTTTTCGTAGAAGTTTTTATTGAAATAACAGAATTTTCAGAAATAACAGTACTTATCTGGTGAGCAAATAAGCACCCGCTTTTTTGAAGGAAAAAAGAAACAGTATTTTTACGAGAAATAAACAGCTTCATGCTGATACTTGAGCTGACAGTTCTTTTCTGCAAATTTAAAAAAAAATTTTCAGCATTTTTTTTGATGATGCCCTTTTTTGATTATGTCCTTTTTTGATAGATAAGTTTAGTACTAACCATCCCTCTTTGTTAAAATATCGGTTTTATCTTTATTATACACTAGATAACTCGATAGTTTCCGATTTCGAATTATGATAACATTTTAGATAGTGGGACTATCTAGTCATAGCTTTGAAATGCAATGACTAGATCAACCCACAACTCACCGCAAATTAAACCTAGCGGTAGTTGTTGGAATTAGACAAATTTTAAATTAAGCTAAAACAAAAATTTAATTAAAACATTATTTTATTTTCAAAACAGGTGTTTTAGAGTATATAGTTTAACTACCTTCTCCATTATAGAAATCTTAGGGATTCTTAAATAATTTAATTATTTTTTGAAAAGTGATACCTGGTAAAAAAAAGAAATTGTTTCAGTTTCAACCCATAATTAACTCGTTAACACACATGGTGTTTACATTTGAGGACATTATATTTCAAACAGATTAAAAGTTATAAACATTTACTTAATTACCAGTTTTAATAAAGTAAATGTGCCAGTAAATGTTTTCAGTAAATGTGCCAGATTACCGGATCTTTTACCTTGTAACAGTATTTTTTAACATATTTAAATGGGAACAGCTAGTATGAATGATTCAATTTTAAAATGCCGCAAAAATAATTAGTAAAAATTTAGTAATTGAATCTAGGGTTAATGCGGATAAATATGAGCAAAATAATGCTGAAAAAAAAAGAAGAAAAAAAAAAGCACTTGATCATTTGATATTTATCTTTTAGTATTTTGAAGATCTTTTCCCCGTCTGTTTTTCATCAGGTTATGGAATGTAGACTTCTATACAATCAAAGAGTTGTTTTGGCTATTGGCAACTAAATATGTGACGTCAATGTTTTTTTCTTAAATGTTCCATAAACGTCACTGAATACATAGATATTTCTTTGATATTTAAAAAATACTGTTCACATGCTTCATATAAAGGAAATGCCGAAATTACACCCTTCATTAAATGCCATTTCAAAATATCAATTTACACGTTTGCAACGATTGTTTAAGACAGTTAAACAAATATGATGTGTCTCTATCTCTCTCGATATGAAAAGGGAAGTCTGCCTGTATGTATGTTAACTTTAGAACGGAAGCACCCATTTAGATCGCGTTGTTTTTTACGTTTTGCACATTTTTATAGAGTGGTTTGTAAACAATCACCAATTTCACGCGTTTCTTCCCTTAATTGGCTTCACCAAACTGCACGGTGTTTTTCTGATTCAGATTGCTAATATTTTTAGGATTACTTTGCGACAATTCTCCTCTGTTTGCGTCAAAAAAAATGTGGAGTAACTACCACTATGATTATTAAACATTAATTAATTAGTATATAAAACATGATTAATTTGAAAATGCGGAGGCTGCTCTTGATTCGTAAATGATGAAAGTTGATATTCCTAATGGTCTTTTACCCCAGAAATCAGTGCATTTATCAGAGATGCCAACTTGCTCCGGACAGCAAATATATATTTTAAAGTGGTAGTTTATCAATTGTGGTTTAATAAATTCAATTTAGTAGACTTTTATCCACCACTATTTCTAAATAATTCGTAGGCTTATATAATTCACCACTTTATGGTACATATGTTACACAGATATGACTGTTATTATGCAGAGGCTTCACTGCCACCACTCGAATCTTTACCTTACCTATGCCATTAGTCACAATTATTTTTTTAACAATTTAGATGAAGGAGTGAGATGCCCGCTTCGCGGGCAGTTTCTCTTAGAAATGTCCTATCAAGTCAAGTCAAAAGGTACATAAGTCATGCTATACCTTTTAAAAAACAAGCAAAAATAGTCAAATATTTTCAGAGTTTTCATAGCAGTTATTTACCGTTGTTTTTTTTAATTATTATTTTGGCGTGTCCGGAGTAGTTGGCATCTCTGATTAATGGAAATTAGAACTCTAACATTGCTTAAGACGGTTCTGCGATCGCAACGACATCGTTATAAATGTTTAAAATAATTGAGAAGCAGTGCAATTATCGAGGAAAAATTAAATATACTTAAAACTCATTTAATTCCTTAAGCGCTGAAGAAAAACACGTGTATTAAAAGAATTTTCAGGTTAACGTAAATAATAATAATTTTTTTTTTTAATGGCTGGCACTTGGGGATTGTCCCATTGGCCACAGAAATGCCAGAACTGCTACTCTCTTCTCGTTGCCCAGTGGGCACCTGTGGCGAAGCCTCGGCGGTGGAGCAGCGTCGCCCACGTAACACAACCGCAAACCCGTTTATAGAGTTGGTCACATTCACACAATCACACACAAAGGAGAAAGGACATAGAACACACAGAGAGAGAAAGAAACATCCATGCCCTGAGCAGGATTCGAACCCGCGACCATCGGCTCCGCAGTCAGACACGCTAACCACTCGGTCACCTGGCCGGCTTAACGTAAATTATATAAAAGTAAAAAAATAATGCATTTGACCGTCCCTGGTAATTTTAAACATAAATATTTCTTACATTTATTACATTGCTAGCCGCCTGAGGCGGCCAGCTGTCCGCCACGCTAAAGATTTTCACAAATAAAGTTTTTTAAAACATAGCAGGAAATCTGAAGATTAGTGGACAATTAAAGTGTTCCTGTCCTGCAATTTTGTCTTAAATTCCTATTTTATATATTATATAGCTACAATGCTTAAGAAAAAAAAAACTAAAATGCTAAATACATGAAAAGAACACGAAAACGAATTAATTTCTTATGGTATCAATTTCTATTTCTATATAATTTTTTATTGTATCAATTTCTATATCTATATCGCTACAAAAATTATCGTCTTCGCTTAAGAAAAAAAAAATAGAGCGTGTAAAGAAGAAGAAAAACTTATTATAACAATTATGAACAGCGACAAATATATCAAAGCGAAGCGTTCTATTTACGTATCGAATATGTTGCCACATCTTTAATACAAAAGTTAAACTTTTCTCCACTTTGATAAATGTAAACTAATGCGAACCTTACAATTAAATTATTAATTCCTTCGTATATTATTGGTTTAAGTTGTCGAAAATTAATATTTCAATTGTAAGGTTCGCATTAGCATACATTAGCTCTTTGAAGCAAAAATAGATGATGAGTCGGCCTGTCTAATTCAGGGGTTCTAGTTTTTTGAATATGGCTCTTTGAAGACGATTGTTACGTCAAGCGCTCAGGTATTATAATTTTGATCTAGTTGCGCTTGTATAATTTCGATCTAGTTGCGCTTTCTACGTCATTTTGTTAACATCGTTTGGTTTGTTGTTTAACATCGTTTGGTTTGTTATTTCTAAGTTAACTTTCAAAAAATTGGCTGGCAACAGCCAATTTTTTGAAAGCAACGAAAAAGCATAGATTTTCTTACAAAATGACTTATAACTAAAAAACTAATCCAAATTTTTGAAAAAGAAAAAAAATACTTCTTCATTATGTCAAAACACAATTATGTGCCGAGTTTCGTGCCTGGGCGAGGCTTCTGGGGCGATATATTGTGATTACAGACACACACACACACACACACACAGCCGCTTTTATTATTATGTATAGATTAATAATATTGTCTAGGTATTTCGCTTGTATTTTTACTTCTTTTTCAGTAATTTTATTTTTGTTTGCGTCGATTAATTGCCTTTCCATCATTTTACCACTTTCATGGTTTTTTTTTCGATTATAGGCCATTAATAGCCAATTCACCATTCTTTAATAATATTTAGTATGTCACACTAAAAGTATACTGAAATTACAGGGCTAGTACTAAAATGAAAAAAAAAAAAGTTTTAAGGAGCTATGTTCCTTCATTTGAAAAATATCGTCTATTTTCAGGACGCAAGATGTTTTTAAACTACCAAAACCTATAATTATGCAAGATATGATCTTAAGAAGTTACAGGGGGTGAACAGAATAATGGAAACACTTTTATACTTATAATTTTTTTCTTCATGTTCCTCAAAAAGTTATCTTATTCGTTGATACGGATAATCAAATTATTTTATCACTTTAGAAGTGCTTAGATCCTATAATTTCTCCTACATGTAAATGATGTTCAAAGGATTGAGGGACAGACAATATATTATAAACCGAAAATAATGTTTTTAATCATTCTGTGCCAAAAAATATAGCAATAGTTTTGTAATTTGTGACAGTTATTTTGGTTTACTATAATTACCCAAAATTTCGTAAGCCTGACTCAAATATTTATGGAGATATGGTCATTTTTATTAAAAATTGCTCTATGACTTTAAAATTATTAAGTAAAATTGGGAAGACTCCTGATCATTTTGGGCTTTATTTTAAAAAGTACAAAAACTGCTTGGAACTTTTAAACTTTGGAACTTAGAAAACTGCTTGGAACTTTGAATTGTGAAAAAAGAATGTAAAATTTTCCTCTCTCATGTGCAGTACAAAAAAACAACAACTTTAATTACTCATATCTTGTGCAGTTTTAAGCGAATTTTTCTCAACTTTTAAAGCAAACATTTTGTAATTAATTTTAAATTTCTTTAAATATTTTGATTAATTTTATTAAAGTTATAGGAAAACAGCGTAAGACAAAAAAACAAGTTTTTGTGATAACTATATATCTATAAATAGGATTACTACATTTTGTGCAACCATTGCATATAAGAACTAAAATATTTCAAAAAATACAAATTTATTGTTGCATTGTCTGGTATAGAGTGTTCAAAAGCAATTTTTCCCGTTTGTTTTCACCATTGTCAGTCCCTCAAACCTAAAAGAAGCTTTAAAGTTTATTGATATGTGTGAGAAATCACATTACACACTTCTAAAGTTACAAAATAATTCGCTAAGTATTTTCGAAGAAATTATAAAAAAATGTTGCAGTATAAAAGTGTTTCCATTATTTTGTCCTTACACTGTATTATTACATATGTATTATAGATATTACAGATTTCATTAAATTTACTTCATGCAAAGTAATTAGTAAATGAATTAATGGATAAATTTTTTTCACCAGGACCATAACATAGGGTGTGAAGGATAAAACCTAGAAAATAATATCTCAATTTAGTTTATGTTGGAAAAATATTTATGACTCATAGTTGAATTTTTAAAATTCCTTTTAAAATACGAAATTTTTTACTAATGAGTTTAAAAGATTTATATCCATTTAACTATGCTTATAAACAGCAAATACTCCATAATATGTGCACTGTAAGAGATTTCGGATCAAATTACGGTATAAAAAACCGTCACTAAGGGTGCCGGTCCTTTTTACCATAAAATCCACTCTTACTGAAACATGCAACGTTGTACAAAATTTTATTTATTGTAATAAAATTTTTATTTTCAGTAATAATTACCGTAAAATCATTTTAATTAAATAAATATTACTGTTGGATTTTAAGTATAATATTTCATTGTAAAATTAGATTGGACTGATGATGCACTCACAGACGATGTACTTTATATCGTAATTTAATTAAAAAAATTTCACAGTGTAACAACCATTGTGTGCTTTATTTCTATGAACTATCATGTGCTGACTTATTTCAGTGAATTTTTTCACTTTCATACTTGCGATATGGGCGAATAGTTTTTGGAGTCATCAGATGTCAAGTTATATCAGGTTATAAGCGAAACAAGATACCACTTAAGCTGTTTAAGCTTAAGTTTTTTGATCTAAAAGTCTTACTTTAAAATTCCCATTGTTAAAGTAAAATTTTTAAGAAAAGAATGCTTAAAATTAATTTATGTCGTTAATTTTTTCGAATCATGCAGTTTTTGAACCACTCCATATATGTGATTTTTTCTCTAATGGGTTCAAGGAAAGTGTCATGTAGAATTAACTAAGCGGACACTGGAAATGCTGTGTACATTGTAAAAATTTCTGAAATGAATTATGGTAAAAATGACTGCAAAATTTGCCATTCCATTTTACTGCAAAATTTGCCACGTTTTCTTGTTTTCAGTGGCGCCATCTATTTCAAAGACATGACATCAGCCACACACTTCCGTCACAGCCCGTGTTAAAGGATGAATCAATTCATACATCCACAGATCGTAATTTTGACCTAAATCAGAAAGCGATTAGTTAGAGTTCAGAGTAACTGATTTGTTATGGGAACTTGAAAGTTTTAGTGATCTGACGGTGCACCAGTCGCCATTTACTATACACGGGGAGTATTCGCTAGTCTGGGATAGAGCTCACTGCTTCTCGGACATGGTTCCAACGCCCTACCAAACCAACAGACTATTTCGCCTCTAATAAAATTTTATGCATTAGTTTATAGAATCACTTTAATTTAACAGAATTATTTATTTAATTACGGTGATTTAGTGATTTTACAGTAAATATTATTACAAAATTTGCAGTATATAAATATTGTCCCGAAATATTTTACTGTGAAACGCACCAGCACTCTGACTGCCAGTACTTTTTACCGCCATTAGTTTTGAAAATTTTTACGGCGTAATTTAATATTACCATTTCTGATACATTGGTTTTTTTTATGTAGTGTTTTAAGTGTTTTGATTTAATTGTTTATATTTTGTTTCAGAATCTCTGCACCTGTTAGACCCTTTCAACAGATAAAGAGAAAAGCGGTTGAAGATATTGCTACTAAAAACAGCAAGAGTATGAAGAGAGATCCCGAAACAGAGAAACTTCAGCAAACTCCCTGGTGCCGATTTTTTCCAAAGTGCCGCATGGGTCATAAGTGCCACTTCCAGCATCCAACCTGCAGGTATAATGCCGCATGCAGAAATCTGAAATGCATCTACCGACACATTGGTCCCAGAAAAATAGAGCTCTTCGAGAACAAGGAGAACGAGCAACCCAACAGTTTCCGATTGCTGCTCGAAAAGTTAGAAAAGCAAATCCCTAATCCATACAAATGGGTAAAACCTAAAGATATTGGTGCAAAAAAAGATGTACCATAGACGCAGAAAATTGGGGGGTTAAATAGGTGTTTTAAAGAACGCGAATTTAATTAACAAACCAAATCCCGTACCCATGTTTGCACGCGATGATATAAGAGTACTCGGTCTCTGCAATGAATGAGGGAAATGTTATTTGAGTAATGTTGTTTGAATTAGATTGAAGAATATATAAAAGCAGATGTGTATAGTAAGTTAGTCTCTTTTTTAAAGATTTCAATAAATTTTTTAAGTCTTATTTTTTTGTACTGTGGTTATTTAAAAATTTATTTTGTTTCTGATTTATTGCTAAACTTTCCAATTGCAAGATTTGATACTGCACTATTTATTCATTTATAATTTATTCAATATAATTTATCGAGAAAAGAGTTTATTAGCTAATCTTTCCTAGCGCGAGATTAACAATCTTGCCACATTTAAACACACAGATTACGCAGTCTAGTGAATTTTTGCTTAGGATATCTTATATTAATTCAGAACTGTAATAGTAATAAATTTCCCGAGCCTTACATAGAAGTTTGTTACTTATTTTATCACTCATCAAATTAAAAAATGTCCCATAAGCTACAGTGTTATAAGTTTAAATCTGACATTTATTTAATGCTATATATTATTCCTATAAAAACATTTTATCTGATCCCGTAGTTTAAGGATAGTGTTTATTTTATCTGAATTAAAGTAGAAGAATTTTTTAATGTTACATATTCATTGAGAAATCAATCAAGGAGCTGATATTACGCTTTGTTGTCATTTAACAATGAATGAAATCTCAGTTTCATAATAATCCAAATCTCTTTAAGTTACTTGTTTTAATAATTCCTTATCCAATTCACACCAAACTCTAGTGTAGGAAATTCGAGTAGTTGAAGTTGGAATTTCAATTTTTCCAAATGTTACTTCAAGGGAAAGAAAATTCCATGATTTGAGTTTTTATGTTTTTTAAATTTTTTAAAAAAAAGTATTAAAACGCAGCAATTAATATATTAATATAAAAATTTTTTACAAAGAATAATGGAAGCAAGTTTTGAAATATTAATATTGCTAAAAAAACTTTAGCAGTTTTATTAAATTTAACACAAAACAGACTATAAATGTTTATGAAATGTGTTGTTTGTAAATTTTGAATGCTGCATTAAGTGTTCAGTACCTCTGATACATTTTGAAGTTCAACAAGCATGCAAACTCTAAAAAGGTTAGATACTTCACACAGCTATATAAAGAAGTTCTCTGGTAATTTATGGGATAATAACTCACATAAAAATGATCAAATTTAAGAAATTCTATTTGCGATTTGTCGGTTACCTTACAATGTATTAAAAACTGGAATGCATTTTTTTTATAAACTTTTATTTGTATGGGGTTATACGAAAAAGGAAAAGAAAAAACACACTATTGTTAAATTTTCTTATTGAAAAATTAGTCAAGAATAAAAACTTGTGAAATTTTCAGTTATAACGACCTCTACATTCATTTAAAAGAATTCCAGAAGAAATTGAAAGAAATTGAAAACAAAAAGAAACCTCATTCCCCCCCCCTCTATTTTAAAACCTATTTCCTAATTATTCATGGTATGACATTCACCATACAAACTGGGAGGGGGTTAGTCTCACCCACCCTCATTTTTGAAGTTCATTCATTTATTCAACAAAAAAAATTATATTTTTTGCAACAGGGGTAGAAGACTCTTTAAGAATTATGCGTCAATAGGAAACAAAAACACCTAGTGATTACAGATTATTTTGCGTATTATCCTACCTAATTAAAATACAAGTATTTACTCTTATTTAACTTAGATCAGTAAATTGAATAATCACTTGATAATTAGTACCCTTTCTTATTCTGCCTGTTGTCTCAACTTTAACCATGTTTTCCCAGATGTTACTTGAGCAATAAGCAGGCCCAATTTTCCTTTAGTTCATTGTACTTGGAGTATACTTTCATTCAAAGACTAAATAATGCTATTATAAGTTGATACTTTTTATAGGGTAGATCTTGGATATAGTTCAATCTAAAATAAAAATATCAAGAATAGAGATAAAAGAAATGTTTATGCTTATTTTATATTTTCATACATTTATTCAACATATATTGAGCAAAAAATTATTAAATTTTGATAACAAAAAAGCAGGAAAAAAATTGTTTGAAAGCAAACAAAAAAGTGGTCATCTCTTAATGTCGGAATGAGATGAGCGTTTAATACAGCAATGGAAAAAGTTAATTTAATTTACAGAAAATAACACATTTCATACAGTTGATATGAAAAACTTAAAATAGGCTGTAAGGAATAAATTTTATCTTGAAAACAAGTAAAAATAAATCTAGCAAATAAAATTTAATGAGCAGATTTAATCAATCACTTTAAAAAAATCACATTTTGGGCAAAGGGTTTTAAAACTTAAACATTTTGCGTGGAGTCATCTCATACATTTCATCCAGCCATCGTTTTTCATATTTTCTAGTGTTTCTAACATGCCTCTTATTTTTTTAAACCAAGATTTACCGCAGTCGCCTCAGACCAGATTAATAGTAAAATAGAATTTTTTTTTTTTACGTTCAGTTAGATTCTATATATTTTTTTAATATAATGTGAAAGATACACCTTCTCTTGGTTCTTTTTTCAGTATTGCTGTTGTTCGCATCCAAGTAAATGGTCTTGAACTTGATGCATCGGCTCAAGTATGGTGACATATTTTTACCGAAGTGTTTTTCCACGCTGAATCAAATAAAGACTCAATAAAATTTGTAAAACTATTAGCAGTTGTTCAAAAGTTACAAAATGTTTCATTGATAAAAAGTACTGTTTTGTACTTATGCATATTGACTTGTTTGTCACCACTAAATACGTGAATCAATATATTTGATTATACGTATTTTCTTTCTCTAAATAGACAGAGATCAAAACTAAATTAATGGAATTAATAAATTTGATGTTTTAAGTGTCAAAATGATTTAATTTATAAAAAGGCCTTGACTTACACCTACTTCCGATTCTACATTTCTTTCTAGGTAACTAAAATGAATAGTACAAATACTTTTAGTAATTATATAGCAATATCAAAAGTACTTAAGTGCTTATACAGCAATGTCAAATATATAAATAGGTACAAATCAAAATTAATGCAGTTTAAAATAAAACTACTTCCAAACTATGCGTCTTACAGGTTAAAATCTTATTCGGCTTCAGCAATTCGATATATCGAAAAGGGAATATGTTCAAAATAAGATATTAAATATTCCTGAAACTGTTAACAATAAAGTGATCTTGATTTCATTTGAATTCGTTTTATCTGATTCAATTAATTCTAAAAAAATTCACAGTATCTAAAACTATTTTCATCTGCACAGAAATGTATTTAATCACAAAGGCTTTTATAGCTTCTGATCTATTAGCTGCATCAACGTGGACGATATTTTATTCGATTAAGTGTAAAATAATATTTCGGAACAACATGGCTTTTTTCTAGATAGCAAAGTGTAAGATTTTGATAGCAGCTCTTATTGGGAGAAGGAAAATTTTATTAAATTCATTTCATTAGTTTAGGATACATGGCCTGAAGCTATATTAAAATCGCCTCCTTGCCTGAACTATTGGGGTATGGCTACTCATTTTGCGTGTCAAGAATCCTAATTCATAGAAAACATTTTGCACAGAGAAGATAAGCACTTTCAAAGTTTAAGAGTAATTTTTTGTTTTTTAACAAGAAAAATTTCCAATTCATAAAATGTTTTGTGGGACATGACCTATACTGTAATGTATATACTGCGAAACTATTGAAAGTCTGAGTTTTGATGTTTCATACTCTTAAAGTTAAAAAGGCTCCTTCAAAAATTTCGCATTTTATAAACCCTTCCTGTAAAGAGATAAGGTTCCCGATTTCAATAAATGATATGTATGCTTTTTTCTCGATTTCCATGTGCATTATTAATAATTATTAATACATTTTTTGAGAACATTGATTTTATAAACTTTATTATTGATTATTAACAGATTTCCCTGATATTTACAAATTACGAAATTATTTATGCAAGAATTTAATTTTCACACATAGTTGCGATTGAAAATACAAATTCAAATATGATCCTAATATTCAAAAACATATTTTTAATAAAATAATAGTTTAAATGTATGAAAACGAATAATTTAATTAAGACTGTATTGATAAAAAAATAACTTGAAACTATAATGAAAACTTTTAACAGCAAAAAAACTGAAAATTCCCTGAAATTGTTTATAAAATGTTGATGAAAATCACTATAATTAAGAAAAATTATATTGCATGTAAACTAAACGAAATAACTAAAATTAAAGGAAATAATCATTAAAATCATTAAGTTATAATAAAATAATATATAAAAAATATGGTTTCATAAATAGCATAAGAGTGATAAGTATAGTATTATTTGGTAAAATTACTAAACTTTTTCTGAAATTATTAATTTTTATTCAAGTCAAAATTCGCGCTTAGATGTTTTAAAGAATACAACTTAAAAAGAAAAATTGTAATTTTAAAAACTTATAAGGGAGCTAACACTACACTTACTTATGCCAACTGGTATAATTTGAGTATCGTAAATTAAAATGAATTGTTATCGTATATTAAATTGAAAAATTAAAATGCGCATAAATTAAACTAAAAAAGTAAACTAACATAAAAACTATTGAGAACTATTGTCAAATTTAAGAAATTCTATTTGCGATATGCAGGTTACCTTAGAATGTATCGAAAACTGGAATACATTTTCTGATAAACTTTTATTTGTATGCAGAAGTTGTTTTTCGTATTTTTAACATACTTTTGATGCAGAACATCACTAAAGGTACAAGAAAATTGAAGTTTGTCTTTTATTTTCATCAATTTACAGAAAAAACCATTAAAGGAACGCTTGTTCCTTCACTGGTTTTTCATCGCCTGGGGGATCCAGTGAATAAACAACCCCTTATGTCAGTACTTTGTTATGCTATGATGCTTAAAAAAAACAATAAAACGTAACTCCAATAACTAAATTTTGAATTCTCTTTTTTACAATGAGAAAAATAAAACTATTGCATGCAATTAATTCCACTACAAACGTATAAATGCAAGCACTCACCTTATAATTTTTTCAAAGAAACAAGGTGTTGCAGAGATAATAAAAAATTCAAAATTTTTTCCAGATAAGTCTATTTGACCAGGTAATTCAAAGCATTGCTAGATGACTTCCCATTGTTTGGCAGTATGCTACTGTTACCAATCAATCTAAAGAAAAACTTTCAAATTCTTGTTTTTAATCAATATATATGAAATGTTCCTTCACTGGTTGGTTTACCCTATATAAGCTTTACTCTATAGCTATATGGAGTACAAATATATTTGATCTTATATCGAGTTTCACTATCAGTTCGAAATCTACAAAAATGAGAAAATAACTGGAAGAAAAGATATATTATTAGTATTTTTTTGAAAGGGAAACTTTTAAACGAGATATAAGATGAAATAGTCTTAAAAATTATAAAATCAGTTTAAAAAAACTTGTTTTCGATGGCTTCGCTCGAAAAATTAAAATATAAAGTACTTAGTGTAGCTTTTCAATTTGTGAGAATCGAGATCTCTCAGTTAATTCTGATAAAATGTTCATTTAAAATAAATTTTATCTTTAAATGAGTTGCAAGAATTCCTTATTATTTTCTTAAAGAGAGAAAAGTTGGGGATTTATTTCGTATTGTTATTATTAATCATAAAACTCCAACTTTTCATCCGCTTTTCTTTTAAAAGTTAGTAAGAAATTCTTGTAACATATTTTAAGATAAAATTTTATATAAAATGAACATGATGTTTGATAAAATGACTGCGACTATATCAACTCAATTCATATATTACACTCAATATTTTGATTTTTGTTTTTGCTGGCAAAACCATAGAAGTGTTGTTGTTTTGTAAAATTTAATCTTACTCTTAAGCAATTACTTGGAGGAAATTGTTTTTAAATTTTATTTATAAAACACTGAGTATGACTTTTATACATAATAATGCATTTAAACATGCCCTAATCAAAATTTTTTTATTCACAATAAATCAATTAAACAAAAACAGTAATAATAATAGGAAAAGTTCATCAATTCTTTTATTCCAGAATTTATAATTCAGCATCATTTGTAAAATTTAATAACACATAACGATAATAAAAATGTAATGATAAATGCAAGATTATCAGCAAAGGCATCATATTTTAGTTGTAAATCTAATTCTGATTGCAATATCTTACATTTATTTCTCTGCATAACTTGATGTAATATATTTCTATATATTAATGTGGGTCGGACTAATCGCCAAGATAATGTTTGATTTTTATAAATTGCACCTCTCACATGTCAAATAGAAGAGAGACCTACCTAGAAGTGCAATCCGCATGCTGTTAGCAGTGTGGGGAGGGGGGGTATAATTGAGGCAATTATTAAGCACAGTAAAGAGGGATACAATTCTCTTCATACACTCCAATGTATAACTAACTATGTACCAGCAAGATTTGATTAATTCTTAAACTATACTCCTAACACCTGTTCAGAGCAACAAATAGACAAGAAGTCCCTACTGAAGAGACCACCTATCGAATTCTTATCTTCTAAACTGAAAATTTCATTCTAGTTGGTGAAACATTTCTTAAAAATAAATTGATTTTTTTTTTCATTTCAGTACCTCTTTTTCATGCAATTAGGCGAGGACAACAAATATTCGTTTAAACGAGGAAGTTTAACATTAGTGTCATATAAAATTATTTGGTTTCTTTAAATTTTTTTCATATAAGCGGGTTATTCGATTATCTGATGTGCTATTAATTAAGTAGGGATGACTCTGTATATGTGTGTATACAGTTTTTGGATGATTTATTTTTCATTGGTTTCAATAGCTAAAAAAACTAACTATTCCATTTAATCATCAAATATTCCCACAAAAATCAATCTAAAATCAATCAAATTATGTTAACAAAAATAATCTTTCAATACTCATTTTCAACCCTTAAAACAGGGAGAAAATATTTTCAAACTGTAAAATATAGTTCCAATTGCTTAATTCGAAAGTTAAAAGCCAGTAATATTCTTTATTCTTTTTGAAAACTTCACCTTATCTTCGGGACTAATTAAACGATTCAAAAATTCAAGAACATAATGGTTAAAAAAATATTTATTTAAAAATAATTACAGGTAATATGAGATTAATTGCTTTCTTCATAGTTTTTTTTAAATGAGAGGTACATAAAGTTTTCACAATAATTTAAGGAATGTTATCTCAGACGACAAAATCTAAAATTTTTGAAAAAAAAAATTTTTATTTACAAAAACTTTATGAAAATTTTCGCTATTGTCATTTAAAGAAGCAGAGTTTTTGAAATGAGAAAAACGTGAATGCCTTACAAATTAAAATATGATTAAAATTGGAAAAATTAAGTTATAAAAATTATAAATAAATAAATGATAATAAATGATAAATAAATAATATTTTACACTCAGTAATTTTTAAATAAAAGACTTTTATAATTTAGTGCAATTTTCTTTTAAATTTTATTTTTTTCTGAAGGTGTGATGAAACACTCAAAAAGGTAGTCCCCCATATTTTGAAGGGTACTCTCACAATATCCGAGAGAAAAGACACATAATTAAAAAATATATTTCTAGAAAATAGGAGATTGTGAAAAAATTTAATTAAGCATACCTTTAATACTAGATTTTCTGAATGACTAATAAAAATGCTAATAAAAAATAAAAGACAGTCGAACTCCGTTAAAATGAACTGTCTGAGGACCCTAGTGATAAGTTCACTATAAACGATGGTTCACTATTTTCAATTTCTGAAAAACTATTTTTAGCACATAATGGAAATAGTGATTACGATAGTACATAATTGTTCCAATAAAATTTTAATTGATTAATTGAATTAAGAATAAAAAGTAAAATGATTAATTTCTAAGTCCTACGGAAGAAATTAGTGATTTCTGACGCACTACGATTCGATGTGAAGCACAGTTCAACAATTTCCGTAAAAATGCTAATAAAAATGCTAATAAAAAATAAAAGACAGTCGAACTCCGTTAAAATGAACTGTCTGAGGATCCTAGTGATAAGTTCACTATAAACGATGGTTCACTAATTTCAATTTCTGAAAAATTATTTTTAGCACATAATGAAAATAGTGATTACGATAGCACATAATTGTTTCAATAAAGTTTTAATTGATTAATTAAATTAAGAATAAAAAGTAAAATGATTAATTTCTAAGTCCTACGGAAGAAATTAGTGATTTCTGACGCACTACGATTCGATGTGAAGCACAGTTCAACAATTTCCGTATCAACAATTAATACAGAATACAGTGTTTTTTGATACCCATTTTCTGTAGTAAGAAAATCTCATTCCTGAGATAAATTGGTGAAATTTCTGGCTCTTCATCAACATTAAAAATTTGACACTGCTTAAAGAAATGCCTCCACTTAAAATCATTAGTGAAAAAAAAAGGAAGGAAAAAAAAAAGGCTGAAAAATTCACTATAAATGAGCTACCCATTTTTAGCTGTCCACTATAAGCGCATAAAATAACGGTAGTTGAATGAAATCATAAGAACCACTAAAAAGTTGATTACTATCGGGTGTTCACTATATTGCAGGTTCATTATAGTGGAGTTGCTTTGTATAAAAAATATTCACTGAAAATATAGTACGTTACAACTGTTATTTCAACATGATCGCTATTATTTCAATCAAGGAATGTTTAGTGATACAATGAGTAAACGAAAATGTATATTACCCTAAATAACTGGTTTTAATTATTGAATTTTCAAGTATTGAGTACCAATAGTAACGTAAGGTTTCTAAGGTTTCGTAACGTAAGGTTTCTAAGATTAAGACGAAATTTTAGGTTATGAATTTATTATTTTCTAATCAGCAAATAAACATAGTAAACGTAAAATTTCTCAATAAACGTAACTTTTTTCGATGGATTTAGATTTTCGGTCATTAATTTGAAAAATTTAGTCGCATGCGTTGGCCCTTTAATATTAATTTTAGTTTTTGCATATTTCGTTATACCAGGGGAAAGTTTTTAGCGCATCAATAAGTTTTTGTCCACATTTTTAAAATTTGCAAATTCAAAGATTTGTTAATTCAATTACTTTGCACTATTTTTTAGTCATATAGTTTAAATCCTATATAGTTTAAATTTCTATTTGTAAAATTTCACAATAACTGATGGAACTTCCATTTTAGCGAAATTGATGTAGTAAGCGAATACTTAAATTAGTTGCTAAAATAGCGATTTTTTAAAAAATAAACAGCATTGAATATAGCAATAAACTGAATTTTTTTCTTGTAAGTAGGAAGAGTACTTTTTGGAAGGTAGTAGTGATCAATGCTATTCCCGCATGTATGTTATACAAAAATAAAGGACTAACTTTTAAGAATAAATGAATTTAAGGTTGAACGAAATTTTTATTTGAATTTTCTTTATCGATACTAGAAATAAATGAAAATATCTTCCATTTTGCCCTTTTTTTATACAATACAACATATAAAAAACAGCGTTTTAAAAAAATATGCCGTAATCGTTATATGTTGAGCTTTCACTGTACTCTTTTGATTCACTTTCTGGCTAATTCAATAGTAAGCTAATTTTCAAAATCCCGCTAATGGTTTAAATATATATTGCTTTTAGGTATAATAAAACGGGCATAAAATAAGTTGAACTCAAATTTCATATTCGGAAAAAAAATTAACTTTAAAAATGGACAGGACATTTTTCTTTACTTTGATAGGTAAGGAAATTGATGATTCACAATTCTAGATTGAGAAAAGTATATATTTTACAATCCTTTGTCCATGAACCCATCTTTACAACTTTTGACTGAAAAAGATGATTTGAGTCAGTCTGGGGGGTTATTACTAAATACATTTTTCTCATTTATGAAGCAGGAAACAGCCTTTTGTACTTTTAATATGAATGAAAAGTGTCTTTGGCCTTAGGTATGATAAGAGGTGTGACAATAACAATGTAGCGAAGTATGTTATCTCAAACAATCAGCGTTCCTGCTCCTTCGTCACACGAATTCTCCCCCTCTTCAGTCGGTGTACTCCTTAATCCATCTTCAACTGTCAAAATCGGAGAAGGAAAATCGGAGGGGTGAAGAACTAAGATGGAGCTTGGAGAGAGGTGCTGGAGGATTATCCTTTATCGCCTCTTATTTGCAAATTATTTATAACAAGCTGATTATGATGCTGATTAGTAGAGGAAAGCACGTGCTTTTTTGAAAGTTATAATCTGAAAATTTCAAAAATTTATTTATGATTTAAGTATAAATTATTTAATTTCAGACAATTTATCAAAAATGAAATAAAATAATTCTATATTTATAATATAAATGGTGTTTTAAAAATCATACATTTCCATGAATTATAACTTAATGTTTGTTAATCATTTTAGTTTGCAGTTATTTAATTAAATTTATGTTATGTTATTAATGTTCAGTTATAAATCATTATTAATTTATTAAAAACATTGCGTAATGATTCTTAAATATAAGTTCTCAAAGGTTTTAATGTTGGTTTCAATTTTTCCTTGGTTTACATTTATGCGCATTTTAATTTTTCTTAGTTATGATACTCAACTTATACCAGTTTTTTCATTATTTCGATTGTAACTTAATGATGTTAAAGTTAAGTTCTCCTAATTGTAGTTATTTAGTTTAATTTACGTACAATGCAAATTTTTATTAATTATAGTGATTATTTATCAAAATTTTGTAAAAAAATTTTAGGAAAATTTTCAATTTTTTAAATGTCCAAAGTTTTCATTTTTTTGATGTCATGTCATTTAAACTTATTTTTTATCTCTATCATCTATATTTATTTATTCGTTAATTTACAATTATACTACTGTTTCATTAAAATTATATTTTGTGAATATTTGGATTATTTTTGATTTTTTAATATTTTTCAATCATGGCTATGCGTGGAAATTTAATTGTAGCATAACTCTTATACGAATAATTTCGTAATCTCTTCTTAAAGAAGTAAATGTTAGGGAAATCTGTTTTTAACGGTTAACAAAATGTATTAATAATTATCAAAAATGCACATGGAAATCGAGAAAAAAAGTTATATATTCATTTATTAAAATCGAAAGCTTTATCTCTTTACAGGGAGGGTTTACTAGCATTGCAATTTTTAGTAATACACAGGGCTGACGATTCTAAGGTTGCTCAGTAATCTCTTAATTTATTCCTTTCTTTGTGCGTCAGACATAGTTTAATGCATTTTTTGTCAGTATACCTGGTGTAGTAATTATTTTTGTCTGATTCTATTACTTTCTACATCTAGTCATGTAAATTTGAAATGCATTTTCCTCACATTTTAATTTTCAATCTTCGCAGTTTACTTTGATTTTTTGTTAGTCAATGAAAATCCGAAGAAAATGATATTTTTTGAAAATTTCTCTATAATAATTCTTATTCCTCGGTCTTTGTTATTTTTCAAACATTTTTAAACTAAATGGTACTTTTTGTTCATTTTTGGGATTAATTTTGTAACCCGCAATTCTTAATTCTTATTAATAAAATAAGTCTTCATGAAAGCTCTGTAATAGTTTTAAGGTGTACAACAAATTTTTCAGATTTATTTCTTGTTTAATTGTAAATATTTCTTTAAAACTTCATTTTCATAGGATTTTAACTTTTACATTGTTTATGTTAATGATATTTTTGTAAATTGTTTTCTCTATATTTTTTTAGAATAATTTAAAGTCATTAAATATATTTCATTCAATTTATACTTGAAATTTTTTAAATATTTTGAAAGTATATAACATAATTTCCCAATATCATTAGGTTTTTCAAAAATTTTTTAAAAATTTTCTTTAGTCTTTTTCGTTATCCAGCTATCCAATTTTGTTTCGAATAGCTATTATTCGAAAAATAATATTACATTGTTAAGTTAAAAAAAATAATAATAATCATGTATAACATGCAATATACTTTAATATACAATACACTCTAATATACAATAAATGTTAGGTTATAATTTTAGAATTGACAATGTGTTTAGATTATACTTCGTTAAATACGAAACATATTTAAATATGGCACGCTGGAAGATATATATACATATATTTTAATTTGTGTAAATATATATATATTTCCTTTTATGTAAACTTAATTTTTAATTTACACTAAATCAGAGAAATCAGATGACTTGTTAAAATTAATATGTTAATTCAATCTGTTTTTTAGGAGCGAAGAACCATTTCATCTCATTATGATTAGAATGCATCTATAAAATGTCTTGCTCACCATTAACAAATTTAAAGGAGTAAAATTACAAAATTAATTAAATGTTAATGCACTTTTTTCTTTTTAATTTGTTTTCGATTGATAAATCATTTTTTGTTAACTAATTTGTTGCTGTGAATGGAATAGTTAAATCATAGTCATAAACAAAATAAATAATTTAAATAATTACAATTAGTTAATTACAATATAAATAATGCAGCTAATTTTAAAATATTAGATCGGACGAAGTTTATGACTTTGCATTCAGAACATACCCTATAGGATAACCCTATAGCCTCTGTAACTCTGTGGGGGAAACATTTTGAGCGTGTTAGGTGGGTCATCTTGACCATCATTTAGTAGCAGGTGTTCCTTTGTAGCACTCCTTACAATGCCTTTTGTTCATTTTGGGGGGAATAAGTTTGTGACGAACCGTACCCGTCATCAAACAATCCTCTACCTTATGGGGGTGGTCGTCAATTCGCAGGTGTTGTTCTGAGAAATTTTTATTTAAATTAACTCATTTCTGAGAAAATAAAAGATATCCTTTAGGAGATTGAAGCAGGAGTGATTGACTTTTCCTCCTTACTTTGAATTCCTTTATCAGATGAGCAATTTTAAGAACGAGACAATCGCTTTTTTTTGAGTGGAACTTCTTAAATGTGTTGTAAAACTCAAAGATTTTTGAAAAGGAAAGTCTTCTCTTTTATATGAGTTTTTATAATTTCTTCAACTTACTAATGGACCTCATTTAACACTTTCTATAGCTTATCTCAACTTTTGACCGCACTCCTACCGAAACTTCTAAAAACATATTTTAAACGTTATAAGCAACCCATATTTTCATGGTCAAAATTCTAAATGGAATTTAAAAAACGTGAGGTTATTTAAAGAAGGGTAACTTTGTGCTTGATTTCACAACTTAACTATATTTTTGCGCTAATTAATCAACTTAGTCAAAGTCAGAGTGCAAAACCCTTAAGTTATAATGCGTGAAAATCTGACAATTGCATAAAAAATATTTAGAATGCTTTTTTTTCATGTTCACTGCATGAAACCTGGTACATTTTTAATTATGTTTCGCTTTTATTATACATGTTCCGTCAAATATTGCAAAATTAAGCGAAATTGTTTCAATGATATAGTTGCTAGGCCAAAATTTTCGGAATTGTACATTTTGTTTGAATTATTTGTAAGCCATAGTCTTATCCACAAAGTTATTTTCGTGGTGAAAATGGAATGCGCAAACAAAAGAAGAAAATTGGAAGAGAATAAAGAAATTGAATGAAAAATTTGACTTTGCCGTAAGCAGTTTCAAAATTTCACATAATTTTCAAATATAATCTTCGTTTATAGTGCAAAGAAAAAAATATATTGAAAACTGAAGTAACTTTCAAAATTAAAAATAATTAAAAATGCCTTTAAATTACTTTAAAGATATTACTAAAAATTGTTAGTCGCCTTATTATCTAATGTTGTCCATATAAGCTATCATTGGAAATTACAAATTACATTTCTAATTACATTAAAAAAAAAGATCATTCTCAATAAGATGGAGAATAATATCAAATCAAAAGTGTTTTAAGATTTTATTTGTAAAAATTATTTCTCTTAAACACAAATATTAATGTTGGAGATGAACTTTTAGATAGTAAATTTGAAGACTTTTTTTGAAGGTTTATATCATTTATAAATTGCTTCAATGACGCAATCCGTAATTAAATTTTATTTTTGCACAAATATTCAATGTTACTTAATTGAATTCTAATAATAACGTTTTTTTTTTAAATATTTGAACGAAATATTTAAATTTTAAGGGATTGTGATAAAATTTTATAATGCTTTTTGAGCCTCATAAAACTTTTCTTTTGGCATAATTAGCCCCAAAGACATGCCATTCTTGCAAAGAGTAATTGTAATTGATAAGAGCTTCAAAGCATATAATACCCCGAATGATTTCTTATAGTTTGTATGTTGCATGGAGAGAATTGTGGGGGGGGGAGGTTATGACTTGACACGAGTGACAATAGTTATGATTCACTGTCCAGGTTTGACCAATGGGAGGTATCTATCTATTGTTGTAGCAAAAGTACATAACTGTTACTTTAAAATTGTAGTATTAATTTCGGTGTTGTACGGTGAGTTCGTGACTTAGTTCCTTAATAGTTATATTAGAACAAAAGTGTAGTTACCTGATTATAGTCTTGAAGCTTGGTGTAGTGAATTTTCCATCAAGATTTTTCGGAAAACTCTTAAGATCCTTAACGATGTCTCTGATCAAGGATATTAAGTAATTTTACCTTATTTTTTATTGATTTATTTATTGATTAATTAAGGCTTTTCATTCTTCTATCTTCATTTTATTTAATACGTTCTAATTAGAAAAAAAATGCGGCTTACGGTTATGTTTCATCTGTGTCTGAACAAGTTTTAGCATTTAAAATTTTTTAGTATTTGTAATTAGTATTTGAAACTGTGGAATATATTTGAAAATAAACTAGGAAAGTAAATATGAATTAATGTAATTTCAATTTAATGTAGGATTTAATTGATTAAATAATTTGTTTTTGAAGCAAAGAGCTTTTTTTTAAATTTGATTAAGTTTATTGCTGAAATGAATTTTGCTATTTAAAGTATTTATTAATTTATTTTTTAATATATTCTGTTCCGTGGTATCAAGAATCCGTTAGTTCTGCCTTGAAGTGCCTAACTCCACGAATAGTTTTTTTTAATTTAAATTAAATTAACCTAATTTCCTTAAATGTATTTTATTAATTAATGCTAATTAAAATTCATGTTGTTAAATATTTATTTTGTGGTATGAGGAATTAGTTGATTTTTTATTAAAACATCCGAAATTATATCTCATTTCTTCTCTCTTTTGTAATGCTTTTTTCTCCAAAGTAAATATAATAGAGTGTATTAAATTATTTGTTTTTGTTCTCCTGAAACTGGTTTTTAGTTAAATTTAATTAATGATATGGATTTCGTTATTTAAAATATTGTCATAGTCAAAGTATTGTTATTAAATTTTTGTCATAGTCAATAGTAGACACTCCTGTTGTTGCTGCAATGCGCGCATTGGCTATTACTTTTTATTTGGTTTAGTATTTATTCGTTCAAATTTACTATTTTGAAATCTTTAAATTAATAAATTCTGAATTAGTTTTGTTATTTTAAATATCTGGTAATGTTATTATTTTGTCAAATATTTTTTTTGTGAATAAACTTTCTTTATTTTACTTGCGAAAATGGATGGAAAAAAAGTGATTACGTTACACACTTTTAACTTCGAAAAATTGAGTCAAATGCTTATAGAATTTTTTTCTTCTTACAAATAAATCTTTTTTTGAAAAAAATATGGTAATTTTTAACAGAGAAATTAAAATATAGAAAGGGATTTAATCCCATTATACTTGAACGCAACTGCTTATAAATAAAAGTGTTAGCATAGAGGACCATTTGAGATGACCCATGGTCGAATCTCAGCGTCTCGAAGACTGGTCGTACGAATGCTGCTCTCGGCATGCACTGACCACAATGCAGGCTTACATTTTTTGTAGAAGTTTTTATTGAAATAACAGAATTTTCAGAAATAATAGTACTTATCTGGTGAAAAGACAAGCGCCTGTTTTTTTGAAAAAAAAAAGGATAAAAAAACAGTATTTTTCTGTGAGATAAACAGTTTTATGCTGATACTTGAGCTCACTGTTTTTTCCATAAATTTAAAAATTTTTTTTTTAGTTTTAATGTGTGAAAGTTAAAACTCTTAAAACGGTTCCAGATAAAGCATATTAGAAAATGACAATAGAAAGTGCAATTGAAATCTTTTTTACAAGATTGTGTCCTTCCTTAATAGATAAGTTTAGTACTAACCATCCCTCTTAGCTAAAATGTTGGTTTTATTTTTATTAAATATTGGTAATATTGGCTTGGAATTTTGCGTGTATTTTTAGATCTTTTTTTGTAATTTTATTTTTATGTGCGGCGACTAACTGCCTTTCATCATTTTACCACTTTCATGTTTTTTTTTCTATTTTGGGCATTAATAGCTGAATCACCATTCTATAATAATATTTAGTGTATCACACAAAAGGTAGACTGAAATTACAGGTCTAATACTAAAATAAAAAATAAAAAGTTCGAAAGAACTGTTTTCCTACCTTTGAAAAAAATCGTTAGATTTTGGAATGCAAGGTGTTTTTGAACTACCAAAACTTAAAATTATGCAAGGTATGATCTTAAGAAGCTACAGGGGCTGAACAAAATAATAGAAACACTTTTACACTGAGAATTTTTTTTTCAAGTTTCTCAAAAAATCTTAACGCATAATCTTATTACTTTAGAAGTGTATAGCTTCTATAATTTATCCTACATATAAATGAAATTCAAAGGATTGAGTGACAGACAATATATTATAAACCGAAAATAATGTTTTTAATCTGTCTATGACAAAAAATATAAAGCGATAGATTTGTAATTTGTGAAGTTATTTTGGTTTACTATAATTATCCAAAATTTTGTAAGCCTGACTTAAATATTTATGGAGATATGGTCATTTTTATATAGAGTTTATTTTTTTTTTTTGTTTAAGGTTTTTTTGCTCTATAACTTTAAAGATATAAAGTAAAATTGTGGAAGACTCCTGATTATTTTGGGCTTTATTTTAAAAAGTACGAAAGCTACATAGAAAACTGCTCGGAGCTTTTTAATTTTTTTAGATATTCAAGTGGGACTTTTGATTAGTTGCCAAATATGATTCACTACAAAATTATGAAAAAAGAATGTAAATGTTTTTCTCAATTTTTAAAGCAAACATTTTGTGATTAATTTTGAATTTCTGTAAAACTTTTGATTAATTTCATTGAATTTTATTATTGAAATTATAGCAAAACAACGCAAGACAAAAAAAAAGTTTTTTTTAAAATTTTAATAAAGATCCCTATATCTCCATAAATATTTAAGATATGCATACTAAAATTTGTGCAACTATTGTATGTAAGAACTAAAATAATTCAAAAAATGCAAATTTATTGTTAAATTTTTTGGTATAGGGTGTTCAAAAGCGTTTTTTTTTTCGTTTGCAATTCATTGTCAGTCCCTCAAACCTTAAGAAAAGCTTTAAAATTTATTGATATGTATGAGAAATCGCATGATCTACACACTTCTAAAGTTATAAAATATTTCGTTATCTATTTTCGAAGAAATTTGAGTAAATGTAGTAGTATAAAAGTGATCCCATTATTTTGTCTACTACCTGTAATATTGCAGATGAATTTATTAAATTTGCTTCATACAAAATAATTAGTAAATGAATTAGTGGATGCAAATTTTTTTCCTGAACTGTAAATTAACGCTGTGAATACTGAAACCTAGAAAATAATACCTCAATTTAGTTTATGTTTGAAAAATATATATGACTCATAGTTGAATTTTTAAAATTGTTTTTAAAAATCCGAAATTTCTCACTAATGAGTTTAAAAGATTTATATCCATTTAACTATGCTTATAAACAGCAAATACTCCATATTCTGTACACTGTAAGAGATTTCGGATCAAATTACGGTATAAAGCACCGCCACTCATGGTGTCGATACTTTTTACCATAAAATCCACTCTTACTGGAGCATGTTACGGAGCAAGAAATTTGATATATTGTCATTTTTACAGGAATAATTACCGTGAAATCATTGAAGCACTTTAATTGAATAAAAACTACTGTAAGATTTAAAGTATGTATATTATTTTACGGATGAGTAATATAGACGATGTACTTTATATCGTAATTTAATTTAGAATTTCTTGCAGTGTAACAACCATTGTGTGTTTTATTTCAATGAACTGTCGTGTGCTTCTTCATTTCTGTAAATATTATGGCAATGGACTTGCAATGGGCTAATAGTTTTTGGTGACCTGAAATGTCAAGTTATATCAGGTTACAAGCGAAACAAGATATTATTTAAGCTGTTTAAGATTAAGTTTTATGATCTAAAAGTCTTATTTTAAAATTCTTATTATTATTTAAGTCAAATTTTTAAGAAAAGGATGCTTAAAATTAATTTATGTCGTTAATTTTTTCGAGTCATACAGTTTTTGAGTGTTTGGTGTTTTGAGTGTGTGATTTTTTCTCTAATGAGTGCAAGAAAAATGTCATGTAGATTTAACTAAGCGGAGACTAGAAATGCAGTGTACATTGTAAAAACTTCTGAAATGAATTACGATAAAAATTACTGGTATACTTAGTGTATCATCTTCAAAATCCATTTTACTGTAAAATCCATTTTACTGTAAAATCAATTTTTACTGTAAATTTAAGGCATTAAATCCATTTTTACCGAATTTAAGGCATTAAATCCATTTTTACCGAATTTAAGGCATATGGTGCGTTTTCTTGTTTTCAGTGACGCCATTTATTTTAAAGAATGCGACTTCAGCCACACACTCTCGTCACAGCCCGTGTTAAAGGACGAACCCAATCATACATCCACAGATCGTAATTTTGACCTAAACCAGAAAACGATTTGTTAGAGTCCAGAGTTATTGATTTGTTATGGGAACTTAGAGGACATAGTGACCTGACAGTGCACCAGTCGCCATTTACTATACAAGGGGAGTCTTCGCTCGGCTGGGATGGAGCTCACGGCTTCTCGGGCATGGTTCCAATGCCCTACCAAACCAGCAGGCTATTCCAGCCCTAATGAAAATTTATACATTAGTTTATAGAATCACATTAATTCTACGGAGTCATTTATTAAATTATGGGGATTTAGGGATTTTACAGTAAATATTATTGCAAAGTTTGCAGTATATAACTTTTGTCGGAAATTTTTTAGCCTTTAAACGCACTGGCACCCTGAGTGTCAGTATTTTTCACCGTAATTAGTTTCGGAATTTTTTACAGCGTAATATAATAATACCATTGTTGATACATTACTTTTTCATGAAGTGTTATGATTTAATTGCTTATGTAATTCTTTTTCAGAATCTCAGCACCTGTTAGGCCCGTGCAACAGACAAAGAGAAAAGCAGTTGAAGATATTGCTACTAAAAACACCAAGAGTATGAAAGGTGATCCTGAAACAGAGAAACTTCAGCAAATTCCCAGGTGCCGATTTTTTCCGAAGTGCCGCATGGGTCAAAAGTGTCACTTTCAGCATCCAACCTGCAGGTATAATGCCGCATGCAGAAATCTGAGGTGCATCTACCGACACATTGGTCCAAGAAAAATAGAGCTCTTCGAGAACAAAGAGAACGAGCAACCCAATAATTTCCGACAGCTGCTCGAGAAATTAGAAAAACAAAAACCTAATCCATACAAATGGGTAAAACCTAAAGATGTTGGTGCAAAAAAAGATGTACCATAGACACAGAAAATTGGAGGTAAAATAGATATTTTAACGAACGCGATTTCAATTAACAAATCAAATTCCGTATCCATCTTTGCACACGATTGAAGGAAGAGTACGCGGTCTCTGCAATGAATGAGGGAAATGTTATTTGAGTAATGTTGTATGAATTAGATTGAAGAATATATAAAAGCAGATGTGTATACTAAGTTAGTTTCTTTTTTAAAGATTTCAATAAATTTTTTAATTCTATTTTTTTGTTCTGTAGTTATTTAAAAATTTATTTTGTTTCTGATTTATTGCTTTATTTAAATTTTTTTTTTAATTTGCAAGATTTGACACTTCAGTATTTATTCATTTACCGAGAAAAAAGTCAATTAGCAAATTTTTTTCTAGCACGAGATTAAGATTCTTGCCACATTTAAACATACAGTCGATTCAAACTTTTGCTTAAAATATATTAATTCAGAACTGTAATAATAATAAATTTCCCAAGCCTTGTTAATTATTTTTGCACTGATCAACTTTAAAAATGTCCCATAAGCAACAGTGTTATAGGTTTAAATCTGAGAATTATTTAATGTTATATATTACTCATAACAAATACATAAGTTAAAGTAGTGTTTATTTTATATGAATTAAAATGGAAGAATTTTTTAATGTTACATGTTCATTGAAAAATCATTCAATGAGTTGATATTATGCTTTGTTGTTATTTAACAATGAATGATATCTCAGTTTCATAATGATCCAAATCTCTTTAAGTTACTTGTTTTAATATAAGAACTCTTTATCCAATTCACATCAAATTTTAGTGTAGGAAATTTGAGTAGTACATGTTAGAATTTCAATTTTTTCAAATGTTACTTCAAAGAGAAAGAAATTACATGATGTGTTTTTTAATTTTTTCAAATAAAGATGCAGCAATTAATATATTAATATAATAATTTTATATAAAGAATAATGAAAGCGAGCTTTAAAATTTTAAAACTGCTAAAAACCTAAACAGTTTTGTTAATTTTAACACAAAACTGACAATAAATGTTTATGAAATGTGTTGTTTGTAAATTTTGAATGCTGCATTAAGTATTCAGTACTTCTGATACATTTTGAAGTTCAACAAGCATGCAAACTTTCAAAAGGTTAGATGTTTCACAGAGCTGTGGAGAGAAATTCACAAGAAATTCATGGGATAATAACTCACAGAAAAATCAACAAATTTAAGAAATTCTACTTGCGATTTACAGATTACCTTATAACAAAATGGGTTATACAAAAAATTAAATGAAAAAACACACTATTCTTAAACTTGCTTACTGAAAAATTAGTCAAGCACAAAAAAGTTAATAAATTTTTATGATTTTCTTAATGTATTTTATCAAGAATAAAAACTTGTGAAATTTTTAGTTATAACGACCTCTACATCCATTTAAAAGAAGTCAATTTAGGTAACAAAAAATTGTATACAATCGGATGAAATTTTATTTTTATTCAATTAAAATCAAAAAGAACCTTATTTCCCCCCCTCTATTTTAAAACTTATTTCCGAATTATTCATGGTATGACATTCACCATACAAACCGGGAGAGGGATGTTCATTCATTCATGCATTCAAAAAAGGAAACTATATTTTTTACTACAGGGGTAGAAGACTCTTTAAGAATTATGCGTCAATGAGGAACCAAAACTAGTGATTATTTTGCGTATTATCCAACCTAAGTAAAATACAAGTAATTACTCTTAATTAAGTTAGATCAGTAAATTGAATAATTACTTGATAATTAGTACACTTTTATTTTCTGCCTGTTTTCTGAACTTTAACTATTAAACGATATTTCCCATATGTTACTTGAACAATAAGTAGGTCCAATTCTACTTTTAGTTCGCTGTATTTGGCTTATACTTTCATTCAACAACTAAATACCGCAATTATAAGTTAGTACACTTTAAAGGGTAGGTCTTGGATATATTTCAAACCGAAATAAAAATATTAAGAATAAAGATAGAAGAAATGTTTATGCTTATTTAAAATTCTCATGCATTTATTCATGCATTTATTCAGCATATATTGGCAAAAAATAATGAAATATGGAGAACAAAATATCAGAAAAAAAATTGCTTGAAAGCAAACATAAAGAGTGGTCATCTCTTAATGTCGAAGGGAGATGAGCGTCTAATACAGCTATGGAAAAAGTGAATTTATTTTTTTGAAAATAACACATTTCATACAGTTGATATGAAAAACTTAAAATAGGCTGTAAAGAATTAATTTTATCTTGAAAATAACTAAAAATAAATCTATCAAATAAAATTTAATGAGCAGATTTAATCAATCACTTTCAAAAAAAAAATCTCATTTTGGGCAAAGGGTTTTAAAACTTATACATTTTATCTGAAGTCATAGCATATATCTTACACATTTTAGCCAGAAATCGTTTTTTATGTTTTCTAATGTTTCTAATTATACCTCTTATTTTCTTAACCCAAGACTTACCCAAGTCACCTCAGAGCAGAGTTAATAGTAAAATAGAAAATAAAAATTAGTTACGTTTATTGTATGTACCTTTTATATTTTTTTTATATAATGGGTGAGATACACCTTCTCTTGATTCTTTTTTCATTATTGGTGTTTCTCCGATTCAAATTAAACATCAATAAAGTTTATAGAACTATTAATAGTTGTTCAAAATTTATAAAATTTTTCATCGATAAAAAGTATTGTTTTGTACATATGCATATTGACTTGTTTGTCACCGCTAAATACGTAAATCATTATGTATGATTATACGTATTATTTTTTTCTCTAAATAAACAGAAATAGAAGCCAAATTAGAAGAATTAATAATTTAGAAGTTTTAAGTGTTGAAATGATTTAATTTACAAAAAGGTTTTGACTTACACCCATTTGCGATTCTACATTTCTTTCTAGGTAACTAAAAATGTATGGTACAAATACTTTTGGTAATTATATAGCAACATCAAAAGTCCTTAAGTGCTTATACAGCTGTGTCAAGTATATAAATAGGTACAAATCAAAATTTATGCAGTTTAAAATAAAATTACTTCCAAATTATGCGCCTTATCAGGTTATCTTATTACTTCCAAATTATGCGTCTTACAGGCAATGTTACTCGGTTTCAGCAATTCGATATATCGAAAGGGGAATATGTTCGAAATAAGGTATTAAATATTCCTGAAGCAGTAAATAATATACTGATCTTGATTTCATTTGAATTCGTTTTATCTGATTAAATTAATCCTAAAAAATTCACAGAGTCTAAAACTATTTTCGTCTGCACAGTAATGTATTTAACCACAAAAGCTTTTACAGCTTCTGATCTATTAGTTGCATCGACGTGGATGATATTTTATCCGATTAAATGTAAAATAATATTTCGGAAAAACATGGTTTTTTTCTAGATAACAAAGTGTAAGTTACACCCTCCCCTCAATAAGTTCTAGATTTTGATTGCAGCTCATATTGGAAGAAGGTAAATTTTTTAAAATTTATTTCATTAGTTTAGGAGACATGGCCTGAAGTTATATTAAAATCGCCTCCTTGCCTGAAATATTGGGGTATTGTTACTCATTTTGAGTGTCAAGAATCCTAATTGATAGAAAACATTTTGCACAGAGAAGATAAGCACTTTCAAAGTTTAAGAGTAATTTTTTGTTTTTTAACAAGAAAAATTTCCATTTAATAAAATTTTTTGTGGGACATGACCTATACTGTAATGTATATACTGCGAAACTATTGAAAGTCTGAGTTTTGATGTTTCATATTCTTATAGTTAAAAAGGCTCCTTCAAAAATTTCTCATTTTATAAACCCTTCCTGTAAAGAGATAAGGCTCCCGATTTCAATAAATGATATAAATGCTTTTTTCTCCATTACCATGTGCATTTTTAATAATTATTATTAAATTTTGTGAGAACATTGATTTTATAAACTTTATTATTGATTATTAACAGATTTCCCTGATATTTACAAATTTCGAAATTATTTATGCAACAATTTAATTTTCACACGTAGTTGCGATGGAAAAATAATACAAATTCAAATATGATCCTAATATTCACAAATATATTTTTAATAAAATAATAGTTTAGATGTATATAAAAGAATAATTTAATTAAGACTGTATTGATAAAAAAATAACTTGAAACAGTAATGAAAACTTTTAACAGCAAAAAAACTGAAAATTCCCTGAAATTTTTTATAAAATGTTGATGAAAATCACTATAATTAAGAAGTTATTGCACTTAAATTAAACGAAATAACTAAAATTAAAGGAAATAATCATTAAAATCATTAAGATATGTATGAGATAAAATCATCATTAAAATTCATTTCATTAGTTTAGGAGGCATGGCCTGAAGTTATATTAAAATCGCCTCCTTGCCTGAATTATTAGGGTATTGCTACTCATTTGAGTGTCAAGAATCCTGACTCATAGAAAACATTTTGCGCAGAGAAGATAAGCACTTTCAAAGTTTAAGAGTAATTTTTTGTTTTTTAACAAGAAAAATTTCCAATTAATAAAATCTTTTGTGGGACATGACATATACTGTGATGTATATACTGCGAAACTATTGGAAGTCTGAGTTTTGATGTTTCATATTCTTGAAGTTAAAAAGGCTCCTTCAAAAAGGGTTCTAAAGAATACAACTTACAAAAAAAATTGTAATTTCAGGTATAAGAAAACGGGCGTAAAGTAAGGGAAACTCAAATTTTATATTCGGAAAAAGAACTATTTTTGGAAATGGAGAGGGCATTTTTCTTTACTTTGATAGGTAAGGAAACTGGTGTTTTACAATTCTAGATTGAAAAAAGTATGTATTTTACAATCCTTTGTCCATGAATTCATCTTTACAACTTTTGACTGAAAAAGATGATTCGAGTCAGCTAGGGGGGTTATTACTAAATCATTTTTCTCATTCTTGAGGCAGAAAACAGCCTTTTGTACTTTTAATATACATGGAAAGTGTCTTTGGCCTTAGGTATGATAAGAGGTGTGACAATAACAATGATTCTTAACAATGTAGCGAAGCATGTTATCTCAAACAATCTTTTACCTTATGGGGGTGGTCGTCAATTCGCAGGTGTTGTTCTGAGAAATTTTTATTTAAATTAATTCATTTCTGAGAAAATAAAAGATATTCTTGAGGAGACTGAAACACAAGTGATTGAATTTCCCTCCTTACATTGAATTCCTTTAACAGATTAACAATTTTAAGAATGAGACAATCGCTTTTCTTTAATTTTTTTTTAATGTGTTGTAAAGCTCAAAGACTTTTAAAAAAGAAAGTTTTCTCTTTAATATGAGTTTTTATAATTTCTTCAGTTTATTACTGGTTTTCATTTAACATTGTCTCTAGTTCATCTCATCTTTTGACCGCACTCCTACTGAAACTTCCAAGAACATATTTTAAACATTCTAACGACCCATATTTTCATGGTCAAAAATTTAAATAGAATTTAAAAAATGTGAGGTTATTGAAAGAAAGGTAACTTTGTGTTAGATTTCATAACTTCAACTATTTTCAGCCCTAATTAATTAGCTTAGTCAAAGACAGAGTATAGAATCATTAAGTTTTAATGCTTGAAAATCTGACAATTGCATAAAAGAAATATTTAGAATACTTTTTTTTTCATGTTGACTGAATGAAACCTGGTACATTTTTATTATGTTTCGTTTGTCCTTAGAAGTCAAATATTACTGAAGTAAGCTATATTGTTTCAATGATATAGTTGCTAGGGCAAAATTTTCGGAATTGTACATTTTGTTTGAATTATTTGTAAGCCATAGTCTTATCCACAAAGTTATTTTCGTGGTGAAAATGGAATGCGCAAACAAAAGAAGAAAATTGGAAGAGAATAAAGAAATTGAATGAAAAATTTGACTTTGCCGTAAGCAGTTTCAAAATTTCACATAATTTTCAAATATAATCTTCATTTTTAGTGCAAAGAAAAAAATATATTGAAAACTGAAGTAACTTTCAAAATTAAAAATAATTAAAAATGCCTTTAAATTACTTTAAAGATATTACTAAAAATTGTTAGTCGCCTTATTATCTAATGTTATCCATATAAGCTATCATTGGAAATTACAAATTACATTTCTAATTACATTAAAAAAAAAGATCATTCTCAATAAGATGGAGAATAATATCAAATCAAAAGTGTTTTAAGATTTTATTTGCAAAAAATTATTTCTCTGAAACACAAATATTAATGTTGGAGATGAACTTTTAGATAGTACATTTGAAGATTTTTTTTGAAGGTTTATATCATTTATAAATTGCTTCAATGAAACAATCCGAAACTTAATTTTATTTTTACACAAATATTCAATGCTACTTAATTGAATTCTAATGATAACTGTTTTTTTTTTTAAATATTTGAACGAAATACTTAAATTTTAAGGGATTGTGACAAAATTCTCTAATGCTTGTTGAGCTTTATAGAACTTTTCCTTTGGCATAATTAGCCCCAAGGACATGTCATTCTTGCAAAGAGTAATTATCATTGATAAGAGCTTCAAAGTATATAATACCCCGAATGATTTCTTATAGTTTGTATGTTGCATGAAAAGAATTGCGGGGGGGGGAGGTTATGACTTGACATGAATGAAAATCAGTTATGATTCCCTGTCCAGGTTTGACCAATGGGAGGTATCTATATGTTGTTGCAGCAAAAGTACATAACTGTTACTTTAAAATTGTAGTATTCATTTCGGTGTTGTACTGTGAGTTCGTGACTTAGTTCTTAATAGTTGTGTTAGAAGAAAAGTGTAGTTGCTTGATTATAGTCTTGAAGTTTGGTGTAGTGAATTTTTAATCAAGATTTTTCGGAAAGCTCTTAAGATCCTTAACGATGTCTCTGATCAAGGATATTAAGTAAGTTTACCTTATTTTTTATTGCTTTATTTATTGATTAATTAAGGCTTTTCATTCTTCTATCTTCATTTTATTTAATACGTTCTAATTAGAAAAAAAATATGGGTTACGGTTATGGTTCATCTGTGTCTGAATAAGTTTTAGTATTTGAAATTTTTTAGTATTTGAAATTGTTAAATATATTTGAAAATAAACTAGGAAAGTAAATATTACTTAATGTAATTTTAATTTAATAGAAGATTTATTGATTTAATAATTTGTTTTTGAACTCCTCCAAAAGTTTTTCTAAATTTAATTCAGTTTTTGGATGAAATGGTTTTTGGTATTTAAAGTATTTTATTTGTTTTATAAATTATTTTAATTTGTGGTATCAGGAATTAATTGATTCTGCATTGAAATGTCAGAAATTACATTTAATATCTGATTTCTCCCACTCTTCCAATTAATACAAATTTGTTTTTGTTCTCCTGAAAGTGGTTTTTAGTTAAACTTAATTAAGTTTATTGATGATGTGGAATTCATTATTTAAAATATTTTTTAATGAATTTTATTCTGTGGTCTCAGGAATCAGTTGATTCTGCAACGAAGCCCCAGTAATTACTTTCTAAATATCTCAGTTTTTCCTTGCTGTCTTTTTTAATACCTTTTCTTGCGAAGTAAATGCGATATAATGTAATTTTGATTAAATAATATAAGATTTATTTGATTAAATTATTTATTTTTGACCTAACAAACAGTTTTTAAAGAAATTTTATTTATCTAACTTGATTGCTGAAATAGATTTTATTATTTAAAGTACTTATTAATTTATTTTATAAAATATTTTATTCTGTGGTATCAGGAGTCAGTTTATCCTGTATTGGAGAGACAGGAATTACTCTAAATGTCTCAGCTCTTTCTCTCTCCTTTTTAATACATCTTTTAGCAAAATAAATGTGGCATAATGCAATTTAATTTTAATGTAAAGACTTTTTGATTTTAACTAATGTAATTTTAACTTAATGTCAGATTTATTTGATGAAATAATTCGTCATTAATGCTCCCCGAAGAATTTTTCATTTAAATTTCATAATTAAAATGATTATGAATGACAATTGTTTTAAATAGAGAGCATTATTTCATTAAGAAGTTTTTTATACTGCAATTTCTGTATTCTTTTGCACTTAGGCTATTTAAATGAAAATTGTCTGTCAGAGAAGGAATTACCCATTCAAATTTAGATTTTCCTATTTTGTTTTTCCTAATGAAGGGAAAGAAATATATTACATCTATTGATATAGATTAGAGGAAAATTAAGTCATTTTTAATATTTTGGAGGAGTAAAATAGTGCATGATTTTTTTTCTCTTTAATATGAATTTTGTTAACAAATTTAAGACGATTTTTTGTTAAGAGATTTATTTTTTTCTCTTGCTATAATTGTATAAAATAACATAGTTTTGTCACAGTCAATAGTAGGCACTCCTGTAGTTGCTGCACTGCGCACATTGACTACTTTTTATTTGGTTTAGTACTTATTTCAGGAAAATGGTTCACAGTTACTAACTTTTTATTTAAAATATGTGGTGATGTTAAAATTTTGTCAAATATCTTTTTAGGAATAAAATTTCTTCATTTTATTTGCGAAAATGGCTGTAAGAAAAAGTGGTTACATTGCGTTCAAAAAATATAGTTTCTTTTTTTTAGAAAATTAATGGGTTAAAAGCTTATAAAAATGAATCTTTTTTTACAAATTTATCTTTTTTAAAAAAAAATAGTAATTTTTAATCAGTGACATTAAGATATAGAAGGGGATTTAAGCCCTTTGATCATTTATTTAGCTGCTTATGAGTAGAAATTTTTGAACTAATTACGTCAGAAAATATTAACTTACGTCAAATTTAATTAGATTTTTTTGTAATTGATAATGAAAAATTAACTAATATAATATGTGATTTTAATTTAAAAAAATAAAATTTCAATCTTAGTTATTTTCCAAAATTCAGTTATAATGTAAAGAAATTTCAAAGAAAATATGCTGGTGTAAAAGAGAGGTAAAATATATACAGATATAACCGCTAATTTACTGATATATCACGTACTGCAAGAATAGCCGTATGTATGTCATTGGGCAGTTGAATACTGTAGTAAGGGAAAAGGTTCTCATCTTCACGGATGGGTTTTACTGATTTTTTGACGATATTATCGTTTGTCGATATTACTTTTGCGCTTATACTTTTTGATATTCATCGTGTGTTGATATTTATCAATATTTAGCTTATGTTAAGATTTTTCGTATTTTCTAAATATCATTATGATATATTTTAAATATCGTTTTCGCTATAAATTAAAATTATCGATGTTTCACGATATATTGATTCATGAACTATTAGCTCCGAATTTGGCTGTAAATAATAAGTGAGTCCTAAGTTAAAAGATTTATCGTATACTGTAAAGATTAACTTCCCAGAACAAAAAACTGTTTAAAAAACTGTTTCTGTTTTTAACTGAACTGTTATCCGCTCACTGTAAAAACTTCCTGTTATTTTTGCATACATTCTCTGTATATTTGCAAAGCAGTTTTTCGCACTTTATAAATACTCTTTCTTTTTCAAATCATTTTACGATTAAGTATAGAAATTAGTAGAGAAGTATCGAAAAATACTTGCTCTCATTTTTCAGGAAATATTTAAAGATATTAACATCGTATAAATAAAACTGCGATCAAATTTTATTTTCAAATCCATACTTTAGCAATGTATTTCTTTAATATAAAATTTTTTGGCCCATTAAGTTACCATGCATTTTTATTCTGGTAGGCCTCTATAATTTAAACATTTTTACACTTATATATTTTTTCAAAAACTTTTTTAAGACGAAAAGAGTATAAGATTTTCCTCATATTGAGATGCCTAATGCTCCGGTAGCATAGAGGACCATTTGAGATGACCCAGGTTCGAATCTCAGCGTCACGGAGAATGGTCGTACGAATGATGGCATGCACTGACCAGAATGCAGGAATACTTTTTTCGTAGAAGTTTTTATTGAAATAACAGAATTTTCAGAAATAACAGTACTTATCTGGTGAACAAATAAGCATCCGCTTTTTTGAAGGAAAAAATAAACAGTATTTTTACGAGAAATAAACAGTTTCATGCTGATACTTGAGCTGACAGTTCTTTTCTGCAAATTTAAAAAAAAAATTTCAGCATTTTTTTTTTGATGATGCCCTTTTTTGATTATGTCCTTCCTTAATAGATAAGTTTAGTACTAACCATCCCTCTTAGCTAAAATGTTGGTTTTATTTTTATTAAATATTGGCAATATTGGCTTGGAATTTTGCGTGTATTTTTAGATCTTTTTTTGTAATTTTATTTTTATGTGCGGCGACTAACTGCCTTTCATCATTTTACCACTTTCATGGTCTTTTTTTCGATTTTAGGCCATTAATAGCCAATTCACCATTCTTTAATAATATTTAGTATGTCACACTAAAAGTATATTGAAATTACAGGGCTCATACTAAAATGAAAAAAAAAGTTTTAAGGAGCTATTTTCCTTCATTTGAAAAATATCGTCCATTTTCAGGACGCAAGATGTTTTTAAACTACCAAAACCTATATTTATGCAATATATGATCTTAAGAAGTTACAGGGGGTGAACAGAATAATGGAAACGTTGATACTAATTCGTTGATACGGATAATCAAATTATTTTATCACTTTAGAAGTGTTTAGATCCTATAATTTCTCCTACATACAGATGAAGTTCAAAGGATTGAGGGACAGACAATATATTATAAACCGAAAATAATGTTTTTAATCATTCTGTGCCAAAAAATATAGCAATAGTTTTGTAATTTGTGACAGTTATTTTGGTTTACTATAATTACCCAAAATTTCGTAATCCTGACTTAAATATTTATGGAGATATGGTCATTTTTATAAAAAATTGCTAAATTTGGATTACACTGCTGATGCACGCACAGACGATGTACTTTATATCGTAATTTAATTAAAAAAATTTCACAGTTTAACAACCATTGTGTGCTTTATTTCTATGAACTCTCATGTGCTGACTTATTTCTGTGAATTTTTTCACTTCCATACTTTCAATATGGGCTAATAGTTTTTGGAGTCATCAGATGTCAAGTTATATCAGGTTATAAGCGAAACAAGATACCACTTAAGCTGTTTAAGCTTAAGTTTTTTGATCTGAAAGTCTTACTTTAAAGTTCCCATTATTAAAGTAAAATTTTTAAGGAAAGAATTCTTAAAATTAATTTACTTCGGTAATTTTTTCGAATCATGCAGTTTTTGAACCACTCCATATATGTGATTTTTTCTCTAATGTGTTCAAGAAAAGTGTCATGTAGAATTAACTAAGCGGACACTGGAAATGCTGTGTCCATTGTAAAAAATTCTGAAATAGATTATGGTAAAAATTACTGGCACCCTTAGTGCATCATCTTCAAAATCCATTTTATTGAAAAATCCATTGTTACTGCAAAATTATATGTTTTTATTGTTTCTAATGCCATCTGCCAAATACCAGCAAATGTGTTATGTGAAACCAACCAATGCATATGGTGCGTTATCCTGTTTTCAGTGGCGCCATCTATTTCAAAGAACACGACTTCAGCCCCACACTTCCGTCACAGACTGTGTTAAAGTATGAACCAATTCATACATCCACAGATCGTAATTTTGACCTAAAACAGAAAACAATTTGTTAGAGTCCAGAGCTATTGATTTGTTATGGGAATTTGGAGGACTTAGTGCCCCGGCAGTGCACCAGTCGCCATTTGCTATACACGGGGAGTCTTCGCTAGTCTGGGATAGAGCTCACTGCTTCTCGGACATGGTTCCAACGCCCTACCAAACCAACAGACTATTTCGCCTCTAATAAAATTTTATGCATTAGTTTATGGAATCACTTTAATTTAACAGAATTATTTATTTAGTTACGGTGATTTAGTGATTTTACAGCGAAATATTTTACTGTGAAACGCACCAGCACTCTGAGTGCCAGTACTTTTTACCGCCATTAGTTTCAGAATTTTTTGCAGCGTAATTTAATAACACCATTACTGAAGCATTATTTTTTATGAAGTGTTTTGATTTAATTGTTTATATTTTTTTTCAGAATCTCTGCACCCGTTAGACCCTTTCAACAGATGAAGAGAAAAGCGGTTGAAGATATTGCTACTAAAAACAGCAAGAGTATGAAAAGAGATCCTGAAACAGAGAAACTTCAGCAAACTCCTAGGTGCCGATTTTTTCCGAAGTGCCGCATGGGTCAAAAGTGCCACTTCCAGCATCCAACCTGCAAGTATAATGCCGCATGCAGAAATCTGAAGTGCATTTACCGACACATTGGTCCCAGAAAAATAGAGCTCTTCGAGAACAAGGAGAACGAGCAACCCAACAGTTTCCGATTGCTGCTCGAGAAATTAGAAAAACAAAAACCTAATCCATACAAATGGGTAAAACCTAAAGATATTGGTGCAAAAAAAGATGTACCATAGACGCAGAAAATTGGGGGGTTAAATAGGTATTTTAAAGAACGCGATTTCAATTAACAAATCAAATCCCGTATCCATCTTTGCACGCGATGATAGAAGAGTACTCTCGGTCTCCGCAATGAATGAGGGAAATGTTATTTGGGTAATGTTGTATGAATTAGATTGAAGAATATATAAAACCAGATGTGTATAGTAAGTTAGTTTCTTTTTTAAAGATTTCAATAAATTTTTTGATTCTTATTTTTTTTGTACTGTAGTTATTTAAAAAGTTATTTTGTTTCTGATTTACTGCTTTATTTAAATTTTTTTTCAATTGCAAGATTTGATATTGCAGTATTTATTCATTTATCGTGAAAAGAGTTCATTAGCTAATCTCTCCTAGCTCAAGATTAACTTTCTTGCCACATTTAAACACACAGATTATTCAGTCTAGTGAATTTTTGCTTAGGATATATTATATTAATTCAGATCTGTAATAATAATAAATTTCCCGAGCCTTACATAGATGTTTGTTACTTATTTTAGTACTCATCAAATTAAAAAATGTCCCGTAAGCAACAGTGCTATAAGTTTAACTCTGAGATTTATTTAATGCTATATCTTATTCTTATAAAAACAAGTAATTTAAGGATAGTGTTTATTTTATCTGAATTAAAATAGAAGAATTTTTTAATGTTACGTATTCATTGAGAAATCAATCAATGAGTTGATATTATGCTTTGTTGTTATTTAACAATGAATGAAATCTCAGTTTTATAATAATCCAAATCTCTTTAAGTTACTTGTTTTAAAAGTATAAAAATTCCTTATCCAATTCACACCAAACTCTAGTGTAGGAAATTTGAGTAATGGAAGTTGGAATTTCAATTTTTTCAAATGTTACTTCAAGGGAAAAAAATTCCATGATTTGAGTTTTTATGTTTTTTAATTTTTTAAAAAAAAAGTATTAAAACGCAGCAATTAATATATTAATATAATATTTTTTATAAAGAATAATGGAAGCAGATTTTGAAATATTAATATTGCTAAAAAAAACTTTAACAGTTTTATAAAATTTAGTACAAAACTGACTATAAATGTTTATGAAATGTGCTGTTTGAAAATTCTGAATGCTGCATTAAGTGTTCAGTACTTTTGATACATTTTGAATTTCAACAAGCATACAAAGCGTAAAAAAATTAGATGTTTCACACAGCTACGGAGAGAAATTCATGGGATAATAACTCACACAAAAATCATCAAATTTAAGAAATTCTATTTGCGATTTGTAGGTTACTTTATAATGAATCGAAAACTGAATGCATTTTTTGATAAACTTTTATTTGTATGGGGCTATACAAAAAAGGAAAAGAAAAAACACATTACTGTTAAACTTATTTACGGAAAAATTTGGCAAACACAAAGAATTTAATCAACTTTTATGATTTTATCAAGAATAAAAACTTGTGAAATTTTCATTTATTCATTTGAAAGAAGTCAATTTAAGTAAGAAAAAAATTGTACACAATCAGTTGATCAATTTTGCTATTATATTAACAACAAAAAGAAACCTTATTTCCCCCCTTCTATTTTAAAGCTTATTTTCTAATTATTCATGGTATGACATTCTCCATACAAACCGGAGAGGCTTAGAGATCACCCAACCTTTATTTTTCATGTTCATTCATTTATTCAACAAAACAATACTATATTTTTTGCAACAAGGGTAGAAGATTCTTTAAGAACTATGCGTCAATAAGGAATAAAAGCAACTAGTGATTACTGATTATTTTGCGGATTATCCTACTTAATTAAAATACAAGTGTTTACTCTTTATTTAACTTTGATCAGTAAATTGAATAATTACTTGATAATTAGTACCTTTTCATTTTCTGCCTGTTTTCTCAACTTTAACTATTAAACCATATTTCCCAGATGTTACTTGAACAATAAGCAGGTCCAATTCTCCTTTTAGTTCGCTGTATTTGGCATATACTTTCATTCAAACACTAAATAATGCAATTGTAAGTTAATATTTTAATAGGGTAGGTCTTGGATATAGTTCAAACCAAAATAAAAATATTAAGAATAGAGATAGAAGAAATACTTATGCTTATTTTAAAATCTCATACCTTTATTCAACATATATTGAGCAAAAAATAGTGAAATATTGAAAACAAAATATCAGAAAAAAATTGTTTGAAAGCAAACAAGGAAGTGGTCATCTCTTAATGTCGAGGAGAGATGGTCGTCTAATACAGCAATGGAAAAATTGAATTTAATTTATAGAAAATAACACATTTCATACAGTTGATATGAAAAACTTAAAATAGGCTGTAAGGAATGAATTTTATCTCGAAAATAAGTAAACATAAATCTAGCAAATAAAATTTAGTGAGCAGGTTTAATCAATTACTTTAAAAAAAATCATATTTTGGGCAAAGGGTTTTAAAGCTTATAAATTTTGTCTGAAGTCATAGCATACATCTTACGCATTTCATCCAGTCATCGTCTCTTATGTTTTCTAATGTTTCTAATATTCTTATCTTCTATAAATATTTCTATATAAATTCTTATTTTCTTAACCCAAGACTTACCCAAGTCACCTCAGAGCAGAGTTAATAGCAAAATAGAAAATAAAAATTAGTTACGTTTATTACATGCACCTTTCATATATTTTCTTCATATAATGGAAGAGATACACATTCTCTTGATTCTGTTTTCATTATTACTGTTTCTCCGAATCAAAGAAAACCTCAATAAACTTTATAGAACTATTAGTAGTTGTTCAAAATTTATAAAATTTTTCATCCATAAAAAGTATTGTTTTGTACATATGCATATCGAGCTGTTTGTCCCCGCTAAATAAGTGAATCAATATATATGATTATAAGTATTATTTTTTCTCTAAATAGACAGAGATCGAAGCCAAACTAGCAGAATTAATAATTTAGAAGTCTTAAGTGTTAAAATGATTTAATTTGCGAAAAGTTTTTGACTTACACCCATTTGCGATTCTACATTTCTTTCTAGGTAACTAAAAATGTATGGTACAATTACTTTTGGTGATTATATAGCAACGTCATATATATAAATAGGTACAAATGAAAATTTATGCAGTTTAAAATAAAATTACTTCCAAGCTAAGCGTCTTACAAGTTAAAATGTTATTCGATTTCAGCAATTTGATATATCAAAAAAGGAATATGTTCAAAATAAGGTATTAAATATTCCTGAAACTGTTAACAATATTGTGATCTTGATTTCCTTTGAATTCGTTTTATCCAATTAAATTAATCCTAAAAAATTCACAGAGTCGAAAACTATTTTCGTCTGCACAGCAATGTATTTAAACAGAAAACTTTTTATAGCTTCTGATCAATTAGTAGCATCGTCGTGGATGATATTTTATTCGATTAAATGTAAAATAATATTTCGGAACAACATGGCTTTTTTCTAGATAGCAAAGTGTAAGTCACCCCCTCCTCCCAGTCAGTTCTAGATTTTGATTGCAGCTCATATTAGGAGAAGGTAAATTTTTTAATTTTTTTTTCTCCATTAGTTTAGGAAACATGGCCTGCAGTTATATTAAAATCGCCTCCTTGCCTGAACTATTGGGGTATTGCTACTCATTTTGAGTGTCAAGAATCCTAATTCATAGAAAACATTTTGCACAGAGAAAATAAGCATTTTTAAAGTTTAAGAGTTTTTTTTTGTTTTTAAAGAAGAAAAATTTTCAATTAATAAAATCTTTTATGGGACATGACATATACTGTGATGTATATACTGCTAAACTATTGAAAGTCTGAGTTTTGATGTTTCATATTCTTAAAGTTAAAAAGGCTCCTTCAAAATTTCTCGTTTTATAAACCCTTCCTGTAAAGAGATAAGACTGCCGATTTTAATAAATGATATAAAAGCTTTTTTTCTCTATTTCCATGCGTATTTTTAATAATTATTAATACGTTTTGTAAGAGCATTGATTTTATAAACTTTATTATTGGTTATGAACGGATTTCCCTGATAATTACAAGTTACAAAATTATTCTTATGAGATTTATGCAACAATTTAATTTTCACACATAGTTGTTTGTGATTGAAAAATAATACAAATTCAAATATAATCCTAATATTCGCAAATATATTTTTAATAAAATAGTAGTTTAAATGTAAATAAATAAATTAAGACTGTTTTGATAAAAAAATAACTTGAAGCAATAATTAAAACTTTTAACGATAAAAAAACTGAAAATTCCCCTAAATGCTTTATAAAATGTTGATGAAAATCACTACAATTGAGAAAAATTAATTTGGGTGTAATTTAAACGAAATAACTCAAATTAAAGGAAATTAACATTAAAATCATTAAATTATAGTAAAATAATGAAAAAAATATGGCATAAGATAGATAAGCATAGAATTATTTGTTAAAATTACAAAACATTTTCTAAAATTATAAATTTTTATTCAAATCATAATTATTCAAATCATCTTAAGAAAAAAAAATGTAATTTTAAAAACTTATGAGGGAGCTAACACTACAATTACTAATGCCAACTGGTATAATTTGAGTATCGTAAATTAAAATGAATTGTTATCGTATTGTAAATTGAAAAATTAAAATACGCATAAGTTAAACTGAAAATGTCATCTAACTTTAAAACCACTGAGAACTTATTAGTTAAAAATCATAAGAATATTAAACACAAATATTTTATAAATTTTTAATTAGACAATTATAATTATAGCAAATCAGAATATAAGAACTCTAGTTCAAAACTAGCATTAAATCTTTTAATAGTATGAAACAAAAATGATACTAAAAATAATACCAGTTACACACTCTAAAAAAAAATTTCTGTAAAAATCGTTGCATAATATTAATAAGAATTTAGTAATAATTAATAAATAATTAATAACATATCATTTATAACATAACTAAAATTTAATTAAATAACTACAAACTAAAATTATTAACTAAATTAAGTTGCAATTAAAGGACATTTATGGGTTTTAAAACAGCGTTTACATTAAGTGATATATATAGAGTTACTTTATTAAACTTGTGATAAATGGTCTGAAATTAACTAATTTGTACGTAAATCAAGAGTAACTTTTTGAAATATTTAGAAAATAACTAGTAAAAAAAAGTATTTTGCAATTAAAAAAAAAAAAAAACTCTGCATGGGCGATAAAGAATACTCCTCTAGCAACCCTCTCAAAGTTTCATTTTCGTTCCTCACCCCAACTCCGATTTTGACAACTGAAGATTGTTTGAGGATTAGGACCACACACACACGGAGGGGGGACTTGGTTTTGGGACGAGATAGCTGGAACATGGTACCTCACACATGTCAATGGGAAGAAAGACCTACCTAGAGGCGAAATCAGCATACCGTTAGCAGGGGGGGTTATAATTGAGGCAATTATTAAGCACAGTAATGAGAGATAAAATTCCCTTCATTCACTCTAATGTACATTTACCAGCAATATTTGATTAATTCTTAAACTATACTCCTAACACCTGTTCAGAGCAACAAATAAGCAAGAAATCCCTATTGAAGAGACCACCTGTCGAACTCTTATCTTCTTAACTGAAAATTTCATTTAGTTGGTGAAACATTTCTTAAAAATAAACGTTTTTTTTCTTTTCATTTCCGTACTTCTGTTTTATGCAATTAAGCGAGGACTGGTAACAACAAATCTATCTATATATATTTCTCTTACATGGCACCAAAAAAAGCCTCATTACAACTCCCCGAATGGCAACGTTAGAAAATCGACCAATGATTGCTGCTAAAAATGTCACATGCCAAATCTAGGTCAGGTGGCTCAACATATAGCGCTTTTAAAAACGGAAACAATAACCAGAGTGAGCATTGTCAGGCAGTTCTATTCAGATTCATGCCCTAAAAACATGATATTATAATTTAATGCCATCTAAATGGCACTAGAATAATTGTTACAAACTTGCATAATTTAATTGAAGCTAAACTGATTGATGATGATGAAGCAGGTACATTTTTCATTCCGAGAATACCTCTAATCCCCTCTGATAACAACATGCCGTGTTCTTTTAAGAGAAAAAAATTTCCTATTAGGCTGGCCTTCTCCATGACTATAAATAAGTCACAAGGTAAGACTTTTGAGAAAATCAGTTTAGTATTAACTAAACAAGTTTTTAGTCATGGACAACTTTATGTTGGCCTGTCAACAGTTAAGTCATTTGACAGCCTTTCAGTAATTGCTCCAAGTAGCCAAATCTATAATTGTGTTTTCAAAGAAATTCTAATTGCTTACTGTTAATTTCTTAGAGCTTGGCAGAAAAAAAATGTTTTTTGGAAAAAATTTAATTGAAACTTCTATTGGCAGTAGGCAAGGGGAGCTGCCAAAATCAAAACTCCCCGATTAGAAATACAGCATGGCGACCTCCACGTGGTATTTCTCGGGTAATGCTAACAGCCATGCATTTTAATTTATTGCATGTAAAACATCCTTATTTTGTTCTAAAATGTTATGTACTTTATCACAAATGTTAATTAATATAGAAATTGATTTCAATAATGCTGATCACCAAAAAATATTTCATTTGTCGATAAAACAAATTTTTGTGTTCTTGAAAATGAAAGACTTTTTGAGGGCTATTATCTCACAAGGAAAAGTTAGGGTTTAAAGTTTATATTTTTAAATAATAAAATTTTTTTCTAAAACTTTCAGAATTTCTTGCATTAACTTATTTATTACACACATTTAGTTGAATTTAGGTGAGTAACTGCAATATTTGATAATTTATTTTGCTAATATGTTTTTCATTTAGCTAATGTTTTGATTTTTTCACCATTTACAATCTAAATAGCTAATATACTTTTCTAAAAGCCTATAAAAACATTGATAGAATTCTTCTACATAAGTACAACACTATGTCTTTGATTATAATATACTATGTCTTGGTGCTAGAACACTGTGTTCATTGGCGAGCGAGCGTAGCGAGCCATGGTTCACGGCGTGAACCGCATAGGATTGTGTAACAATTATCGGGGGTTGACGAGCGTTAGTGAGCAGGGGGCGGAGCCTCCTAGTATTCATTTAAACGAGGAAATTTAACATTAGTTTTACATAAAGTGATTTGTTTTCTCTACATTTTATTCGTATAAGCAGTACTACTCTGTATATATATATATATATATATATATATATATATATATATATATATATATATATATATATATATATATATATATATATATATATATATATATATATATATATATATATATATATATATATATATATATATATATATATATATATATATATATATATATATATATATATATATATATATATATATATATATATATATATATATATATATATATATATATATATATATATATATACAGAGTATATATATTATATATATACTTTGAAAGCAAAGCCTATGGTTTCTAATTAGCAAATAAACATAGTTGACGGAAATTTTCTCAATAAACGTAGCTTTTTTTCAGATTTTCGGTACTTATTCTGAAAAGTTTAGTCAAAAGAGTTGGCCCTTTAATATAAATTTTAGTGTTTGCATATTTCGTTTGATCACGGGAATTTTTTTAGCGCATTAAAAATTTTGCCCACATTTATAAAATTTGTTAATTCAAAGATGATTCCTTATTAAAATATTTTTTTAAAACTACGTATTATTTTTTTGGTCATATAATTTAAATCATCTATAGTTTAAATTTTTATTTATAAAATTTCACAATGACTGATGGAACTTCCATTTCAGCAAAATTGATGTAGTAATCGATTACTTACATTAATTGTTAAAATAGCAATTTTTTATAAATAAACAGCATTGAAAATAGCAATAAACTGCATTTTTCTTTCGCAAGTAGGAATAGTACTTTTTGGAAGGTAGTTGATCATTTTTATTCCCGTATGTATGTTTATGTCTAACTTTATCCCGTATGTCTAACTTTAGAAGTAGAATTTAAGATCTTCCATTTTGCCCTTTTGCATGCAATATAACATATAAAAAAAAGGCATTTTTAAAAAAAAACATGCCGTAATTGTCATATCGAGCTTTCACTGTACTCTTTCGATTCAAGTTCTAGCTAATTCAGTTTTTAGCTAATTTTCAAAATCTCGCTAATTATTTAAAAATACAATGCTTTTAGGTATAATAAAACGGGCATAAAATACGGGGAACTCTAATTTCATATTCGGAAAAAAAATTAACTTTAAAAATGGACAGGACATTTTTCTTTACTCTGATAGATAAGGAAACTGATGCTTCACAATTCTAGATTGAGAAAAGTATGTATTTTACAAGCCTTTGTCAATGAACCCATCTTTTAAACTTTTTGACTGAAAAAGATGATTTGAGTCAGTCTGGGGGGTTATTACTAAATCATTTTTCTCATTTATGAAGCAGGAAACTGCCTTTTGTACTTTTAATATGAATGGAAAGTGTCTTTGTCCTTAGGTATAATAAGAGGTGTGACAATAACAATGTGGAGAAGAATGTTATCTCAAACAATTTTCTACCTTATGGGGGTGGTCGTCAATTCACAGGTGTTGTTCTGAGAAATTTTTATTTGAATTAACTCATTTCCGAGAAAATAAAAGATATTCTTGAGGAGACTGAAGCAGGAGTGATTGAATTTCTCTCCTTACTTAGAATTCGTTTAACAGATGAGTAATTTTAAGAATGAGACAATCGCTTTTCTTTAATTTTTTTTATTGGAACTAATTAAATGTCTTGCTAAACTCAAAGACTTTTAAAAAAGAAAGTTTTCTGTTTTATATCAGTTTTTATAATTTCTTCAATTTATTACTGGTCCTCATTTAACACTTTCTATAGCTTATCTCAAGTTTTGACCACACTCCTACCGAAACTTCTAAGAACATATTTTAAACGCTATAGCGACCCATATTATCATGGTCAAAAATCTAAATAGAATTTAAAAAAAGTGAGGTTATTTAAAGAAAGTTAACTTTGTGTTAGATTTCACAACTTAACTATTTTTTTGCGCTAATTAATCAACTTAGTCAAAGTCAGAGTACAAAACTCTTAAGTTATAATGCGTGAAAATCTGACAATTGCATAAAAAATATTTAGACTGCTTTTTTTTCATGTACACTGCATGAAACCAGGTACATTTTTAATTATGTTTCGTTTTTTTTATGCATGTTTCGTCAAATATTGCAAATATAAGCTAAATTGTTTCAGTGATATAGTTGCTAGGGTAAAATGTTTGGAATTGTATACTTTATTTGAATCATTTGTAGCCTATAGTATTATCCACAAAGTTATTTTCGAGGCGAAAATGGAATGAGCCAATAAAAGAAGAAAATAGGAAGAGAATAAAAAAATTGAATCAAAAATTTGACTTTGCCGTAAGCAGTTTCAAAATTTCACATTATTTTTCCATAAAATTCTCGTTTTTAGTGCGAGGAAAAAATTTGCAAAATAATAAAATAAACTTCAAAATTAAAAATAATTAAAAATGCATTTAAATTACTTTAAAGATATTACTAAAAATTGTTAGTCTCCTTAGTATCTGATATTATCTATATAAATTTAGACATTGAAACAAATTTTAAAGCAGGAAAAAGTAATAAAATAGAATATATGTGTGCCTGGTAGACAGTACTTCTTCAGGGAACACACGGTCAACAAACACGCATGAGTCGTGTTGCAGGAACTTAAGATTAAAAAGTAGCGAATGGGAGCTCCAAAAGTAGCGGATTCGAACATTTTGTAGCCCAAAAATAAATCATATACGTATATATATATTAACAAAATTAATATCACAGCATAAATAAAGTGTAAAGTTTCCCATGTTTTGAGTGCTCTAATTTATTTGGCTATATTTCTGTAAAACAGCGCCGTTTGCCAGAAAACACTAAAATTATAATAACATTGGATAGCTCGTTTTTCTCCAGCTTTTTTATGTGCAAAAATCAGTCGGAACTGTCTTCGATATTTTAATGTTGGTGCGGTCTTTGAGCTGCATAAGAATACTAAGAGGTTTCGACCTCAGCTCGCTTCGCTCCCCAACCTCAAGAACCTTAATTACTCGCACATAAAAATGTTCTCACTAGCTAATTTTTTTTAAATAAAAATTATCTCGCGTTTCGAGGAAATTAAAAATAAGACCTAACAAGGACCCAATCTCCAACAAGAAATTCAGAAAAGTTCAACTTCATCGGCCTGCATCTGTGTGTATTTAAAAATAAAGGGCAAAAAATCTTTTTTTGATAAGCAAAATAATTTATTTAATCATTTCTGCTCTGAAGTTCGAAACAATACAAAGTACAAACATTCAGCTCGCAGATGAGAAATGTGACTTTGCTTTTCTTTGTAACATCATCAATAATTGTTTCAAACTCGATTGAGAATAGTTTTGATAGTGATTTCGTGAACAAATGAATATTTTGATTTGGGCCACGTATGAAACAGTATTTTAAAGCGTCTACGAAGCAACAAATATTTTTAACAACTTTTTTTTTTCATTTATTGTAGCCGTAACATCTGTTGTAAAGTTAGATTTGCACTAAATGCTTGTAAATATTTTCTTTTCTCGCAGCTCGCTGTTAAGTTGACCATTTCTATAAGTTAATCACCTATCTAAGATTTTGATGATCAAGTGCAAAACTGGTAAAAATAATTTATTATCATTTTTATAAGATAACTTCTCTTATAAAACCATCAAATTGTAGTTCCACTTCTGATCAGTTTACGCTAGTTTCACCGTAGTAGCTTTAATAATTTTCTAAACTCCTTTTATAACACACAGTGTTACCGTGTTTATCATTTAAAGTAATTATCTTTCCTAGTTATTTTGCAATTACTATAAATGTTTCGAAAGGTTTAAAATGTTGACATTTTCGAATTAAATAAAATTGTCGTTATTCAATTTTCCTGATCCCTAAGTGCATTATGTTTCAATTAACTTAGTCATTTTTATTCATAATTTCATTGTTATAGTTAACTATTATTAGAAATTTCATAGTATATATTTTTGTTTTAAAAACAAAATCCATCTTTTGCGTTTCATCGTCATCATTGGGTGGGCCTTGGCCTTCTATGAAATATTGCTTAATGCCGTTCTCCTTGATTCCAATTCTGATTATCATTTGCGTTTGGTAATACGAATTTTATTTTAATATGATAACTATCCAAAACTTCCTTTTTATTTGTTTCATTTGTTTGTTTCATTTATTTATTGCATATTTGGCAAAATGAGGTGAAAAATAATAACTTTAGCCATAGCAATACATATTATAGCTTCCTTTAAAAAAAATAATTTCATCATTTACGACGGGCAAATCTAAGCTCTCAGCGGCGCGACAGCCCCAGAGGGCCAAGGCCTACTGTGCCCATCTCAGTTTTCTTGACCTTGGGCTCTGGGGTGCAGAAATCTAAGCTCTTGAGAGATATAAAAATTTTCCTATTTTTCGTGCAACTGTGAATAGATGGTGATTTACAAAAGTGAAATGAATTCACTAAAAAGCATTTAACAGTACGATATTTTTTGGAAACTCATCGTCATTCACAACAACTATTTTCATTCATCAGGTTTAATGACTTTGGATTTAATTTTTCTGTGTTTCAAAGCGAGTAACGTGATTTTTTTTTCTCCAGAAGATAAACGATTAATAATAGTTGGAGTTAAAAAACATTTTCCCCATCATATTCTCCGTGCATTTTTCCACATATATCTTTGCGATTTCCCGAGTCTACGATTTGAAACATAAACATGGAAAGATTATAGACTCCATCAGTAAAACATATCAAGAATCCAAAACTAAAGCGAGAACGTTTTCAACAACAACAAAAATGCCCTTTTTAAAAATGGTAAAGAAGCTGCAAACTTTCAGAATCATTTTATAATGGGAAGGGAAAAAATTAAAAAATATATATATATTTCAGTAAGGAAAAAAAGTAGCGCATATTTAAGATTTGTAGCGTTCGAAAAATAATAAGTAGCCCAAAAAGTAGCAAGTAGCGAAAATTCAATTTTCAGTAGCGGGGAGTTTTAAAAGTAGCCCAATCCGCTACTTGCAGCCCAATCTGGCAACACTGCGCATGAGCCTTTCTGTTGTCAGTGGAAAAACCAAAACTGACACTGCCCCTATCCATATAAGCTATCTTAGAAAATTACAAATTACATAAAAAAAAAAGAAGATCATTTTCAATAAGGCGGAGAATAATATCAAATCAAAGGTGTTTTAAGATTTTATTCGCAAAAATTATATCTCTTAAACACAAATATTAATGTTGGAGATGAACTTTTAGATAGTACATTTGAAGACTTTTTTTGAAGGTTTATATAATTTATAAATTGCTTCAATGAAACAATCCGCAACTTAATTTCATTTTTACACAAATATTCAATGCTGCTTAATTGAATTCTAATAATAACTGTTTTTTTTTTAAATATTTGAACCAAATATTGAAATTTTAAAGGATTGTGACAAAATTCTGTAATGTTTTTTGAGCTTTTTTGTACTTTTCGTTTGGCATAATTAGTCCCAAAGATATGTCATTCTTGCAAAGAGTAATTATCATTGATAAGAGCTTCAAAGTATATAATACCCTGAATGATTTCTTATAGTTTGTATGTTGCATGAAAAGAACTGTGTGTGCGTGGGGGGGGGGGGGTTGTGACTTGACACGAATGACAATAGTTATGATTCAGTGTCCAGGTTTGACCAATGGGAGATATCTATCAATTGTTGCAGCAAAAGTACATAACTGCTACTTTAAAATTGTAGTCTTCATTTCGGTGCTGTACGTTGAGTTAGTGATGTAGTTCGTTGAGTTAGTGATTTGCAGAAAAGTGTAGTTACTTTACTTGGTGTAAAATTGGTTTAGTGAATTTTTTAAGATTTCGATTGAAGATTTTGTGGAAAACGCATTAACGCAGGATCATTAACGATGTCTTTGCTCAAGGATATTAAGTAAGTTTTTCGTTATTTTTTACTGATTTATTTATTGATTAATTAAGGCTTCATTAATTATTGATTAGTTTACTTATTGATTAAATAAGGCGTTCTAATTAGAAAAATAAATGTTTCTTATGGTTCATCTGCGTCTGAATAAGTTTTACTATTTGAAATTTTCTAGTATTTAAAATTGTTGAATATATTTGAAAATAAACTAGGAAAGTAAATATTAAATATGACTTAATGTAATTTTAATTTAATGTAAGATTTATTTGATTTAATAATTTGTTTTTGAACTCCTCCAAAAGTTTTTCTAAGTTTAATTCAGTTTATGGATGAAATGGTTTTTGGTATTTAAAGTATTTACTTATTTGTTTTATAAATTATTTTAATTTGTGGTATCAGGTATTAATTGATTCTGCATTGAAATGTCAGAAATTACATTTAATATCTGATTTCTCCCACTCTTCCTATTAATACTAATTTGTTTTTGTTCTCCTGAAAGTGGTTTTTAGTTAAACTTAATTAAGTTTATTGATGATGTGGATTTCGCTATTTTAAATATTTTTTAATAAATTTTATTCTGTGGTCTCAGGAATCAGTTGATTCTGCAACGAAGCCCCAGAAATTACTCTAAATATCTCAATTTTTCCTTGCTGTCTTTTTTATTACCTTTTCTTGCGAAGTAATTGCGATATAATGTAATTTTGATTAAATAATATAAGATTTATTTGATTAAATTATTTATTTTTGACCTAACAAACAGTTTTTAAAGAAATTTTATTTATCTAAGTTGATTGCTGAAGTGGATTTTATTATTTAAAGCACTTATTAATTTATTTTATGAAATATTTTATTCTGAGTATCAGGAATCAGTTTATCCTGTATTGGAGAGACAGGAATTACTCTAAATGTCACAGTTCTTTCTCTCTCCTTTTTAATACTTTTTTTTAGCAAAATAAATGTGGCATAATGTAATTTAATTTAAATGTAAGGATTTTTTGATTAAGTGATTTGTTTTTGTACTCCATGCAGTGTTTTCGAATTAAATTTTGTGTAGTTAAATACTTAAATGTATTTCGTTACTTATAATATTTGTTACTTTATTTTATAAAATATTTTATTCCGCGGTATCAGTAATCAATTGATTCTGTATAGAAGCGACAAAAATTACTTTAACTATTTCAGTTCTTTCTCTGTCTCTTTTGATGCTTTTTTCAGCGAAGTAAATATGACACAATGCAATTTTAACTTAATGTCAGATTTATTTGAAGAAATCATTCGTCATTAATGCTCCCCGAAGAATTTTTTATTTAAAATTTAATAATTAAAATGATTATAAATGACAATTGTTTTGAATAGAGAGCATTAATTCATTAAGAAGTTTTTTATACTGCAATTTCTGTATTTTTTTTGCACTTAGGATATTTAAATGAAAATTGTCTGTCAGAGAAGGCATTACCTATTCAAATTTAGATTTTCCTATTTTGCTTTTCCTAATGAAGGGAAAGAAATATATTACATCTATTGATATAGATTAGAGGAAAATTAAGTCATTTTTAATATTTTGGAAGAGTAGAATAGTGCATGATTTTTTCTTCTTTAATATGAATTTTGTTAAACAATTTAAGACGATGGTTTGTTAAGAGATTTATTTTTTTCTCTGGCTATAATTGTATAAAATAACATAGTTTTGTCACAGTCAGTAGTAGGCACTCCTGTAGTTGCTGCAATGCGCGCATTGACTACTTTGTTTTGGTTTAGTACCTATTTCGGGAAAATGGTTCAAAGTTACTAACTTCAGAATTAATTTTGCTACTTAAAAAATGTGGTGATGTTAAAATTTTGTCAAATATCTTTTTAGGAATAAAATTTCTTCATTTTACATGCGAAAATGGATAACAGAATAAGTGGTTACATTGCGTTCAAAAAATATAGTTTCCTTACTTTAGAAAATTAATGGGTTAAAAGCTTATAAAAATCAATCTTTTTTTACAAATTTATCTTTTATGAAAAAAATAGTAATTTTTAATCAGTGACATTAAGATATAGAAGGGGATTTAATCCCTTCATCATTTATTTAGCTGCTTATGAATAGAAATTTTTGATCCAATTACGTCAGAAAATATTAACTTACGCCAAATTTAATTAGATTTTTTTGTAATTAATAATGAAAAATTAACTAATATAATATGTGATTTTAATTTTTAAAAAATAAAATTTTCAATCTTAGTTATTTTCCAAAATTTAGTTATAATGTAAAGAAATTTCAAAGAAAATATGCTGGTGTAAAAGAGAGGCAAAATATATACAGATATAACCACTAATTTACTGATATATCACGTACTACAGGAATAGCCCTATGTATGTCTTTGGGCTGTGAAGTACTGTAGTGAAGGAAAAGGTTCTCATCTTCACGGATGGGTTTTACTGATTTTGGGACGATATTATCGTTTGTCGATATTACTTTTGCGCTTATACTTTTTGATATTCATCGTTTGTTGATATCTATCAATATTTAGCTTATGATAAGATTTTTCGTATATACTAAATATCGTTAGAATATATTTTAAATATCGTTTTCGCTATAAACTAAAATTATCGATGTTTCACGATATGTGTATTGATACACGAACTATTAGCTCCGAATTTGGCTGTAGTGATGATAAGTGAGTCGTAAGTTGAAAGATTTATCGTACACTGTAAAGATTAACTTTACAGAACATAAATTTATTTTTAACAGGACAAAAAACTGTTTAAGAAACTGTTTCTGTTTTCAACTGTTATCCGCTCACTGTAAAAACTTCCTGTTATTTTTTGCATACATTCTCTGTATATTTGCAAATCAGTTTTTCCCACTGTATAATCACTCTTCCTTTTTAAAATCATTTTACGATTAAGTATAGAAAGTAGTAGAGAAGTATCGAAAAATATTTGCTCTTATTTTTCAGGAAATATTTAATGATATTAACAACGTATAAATAACACTGCGATCCAATTTCATTTCTAAATCGATACTTTAACTATTTATTTCTTTAATATAAAATTTTTTGGCACATCAAGTTACCATACATTTTTATTCTGGTGCGCCTCTATAGTTTAAACTTTTTTACGCTTAAACTAGTTATTGAAATAATATATAAGATGAAAACAGTTTAAGATTTTCTTCATATTGAGACGCCTAGAGCTCCGGTAGAATAGAGGACTCTTTGAGATGACCCAGGTTCGAATCTCAGCGTCGCGGAGAATGGTCGTATGAATGGTGCTCTCGGCATGCACTGACCACAATGCAGGCATACATTTTTCGTAGAAGGTTTTATTGAAATAACAGAATTTTCAGAAATAATAGTACTCATCTGGTAAACAAGCACCCGTTTTTTTGAAGGAAAACATATAAACAGTATTTTTACGAGAAATAAACAGTTTCATGCTGATACTTGAGCTGACAGTTCTTTGCCGCAAATTTAAAAAAAAATTTTCAAATTTTTTTTGACAGTTAAAACTGTTCCAGATAAAGTATTTAAGAAAATGAATATAGAAAGTACAATTAAAATCTTTTTCACAAGATTATGTCCTTTTTTGATAGATAAGTTTAGTACTAACCATCCCTCTTTGTTTAAATGTTGGTTTTAAATTTATTAAACATTAATAATATTGGCTAGGTATTTCGCTTGTATTTTTACTTCTTTTTCAGCAATTTTATTTTTATTTGCGTCGATTAATTGCCTTTCCATCATTTTACCACTTTCATGTTGTTTTTTTTCGATTTCAAGCCATTAATAGCTAAATCACCATTCTTTAATAATATTTAGTATGTCCCACTAAAAGTATACTGAAATTACAGGGCTAATATTAAAATAAAAAAAAAGTTTTAAGGAGCTGTTTTCCTTCATTCGAAAAATATCGTCCATTTTCAGGACGCAAGATGTTTTTAAACTACCAAAACCTAAAATTTTGCAACATATGATCTTAAGAAGTTTCAGGGGGGAAACAGAATAATAGAAACACTTTTATACTAATAATTTCTTTTTCATGTTCCTCAAAAAATTATCTTATTCGTTGTTACGTTGATACGGATAATCAAATTATCTTATAGGATCTAAACACTTCTAAAGGAATAATTTCTCCTACATATAAATGAAATTCAAAGGATTGAGGGACAGACAATATATTATAAACCGAAAATAATGTTTTTAATCATTCTGTGCCAAAAAATAAAGCAATGGATTTGTAATTTGTGACAGTTATTTCGGTTTACTATAATTACCCAAAATTTCGTAAGCTGACTCAAATATTTATGGAGATATGGTCATTTTTATAAAAAATTGCTCTATGACTTTAAAATTATTAAGTAAAATTGGGGAAGACTCCTGATCATTTTTGGGCTTTATTTAAAAAAGTACAAAAGCTACTTAGAAACTGCTTGGAACTTTTTACGTTTTTAAGATATTCAAGTAAGACTTTTGATTAGTTGTCAAATAAGATCCACTACAAAATTGTGAAAAAAGAATGTAAAATTTTCCTCGATCATGTGCAGTACAAAAGAAAAACAACTTTAATTACTCATATCTTGTGCAGTTTTAAGCGAATTTTAAAGCAAACATTTTGTAATTAATTTTAAATTTCTCTAAATATTTTGATTAATTTTATTGAAGTTACAGGAAAACAGCGTAAGACAAAAAAACAAGTTTTTATAATAACTATAATAACTATATATCTATGAATAGGATTACTAAATTTTGTGCAACCATTGTATATGAGAACTGAAATATTTCAAAAAATACAAATTTATTGTTACACTGTTTGGTATAGGGTGTTCAAAAGCAATTTTTCCCGTTTGTTTTCACCATTGTCAGTCCCTCAATCCTTAAAAAAGCCTTAAAGTTTATTGATATGTATGAGAAATCACATGATTTACACAATTCTAAAGTTATAAAATAATTCGTTAAGTATTTTCGAAGAAATTATAAAAAAATGTTGCAGTATAAAAGTGTTTCCATTATTTTGTTCTTACACTGTATTATTACAGATGCATTATAGATGTTATAGATTTTATTAAATTTACTTCATGCAAAGTAATTAGTAAATGCATTAATGGATAAATTTTTTTTTTACCAGGACCGTAAAATAGAGCTGAGAAAGATAAAACTTAGAAGATAATATCTCAATTTAGCTTATGTTGGAAAAATATTTATGACTCATAGTTGAATTTTTTAAATTGTTTTTAAAAATCCGAAATTTCTCACTAATGAGTTTAAAAGATTTATATCCATTCAACTATGCTTATAACGGGCAAATACTCCATATTCTGTACACTGTAAGAGATTTCGGATCAAATTACGGTATAAAGTACCGCCACTCATGGTGCCGATACTTTTTGCCATAAAATCCACTATTATACTGGAGCATGTTACAGAGCAAGAAATTTGATATATCGTAATTTTTGCAGTAATAATTAACGTAAAATCACTTTAATTAAATGAATATTACTGTAAGATTTTTAAGTATCTTATTTCATGGTAAATTTGGATTGCACTGCTGATGCACGCACAGACGATGTACTTTATATCGCAATTCAATTAAAAAAATTTCACAGTGAAACAACCATTGTGTGCTTTATTTCTATGAACTATCATGTGCTGAATTGTTTCTGTGAATTTTTTCACTTTCATACTTGCAATATGGGCTAATAGTTTTTGGAGTCATCAGATGTCAAGTTATATCAGGTTATAAGCGAAACAAGATACCACTTAAGCTGTTTAAGCTTAAGTTTTTTTTATCTAAAAGTCTTACTTTAAAATTCCCGTAATTAAAGTAAAATTTTTAAGAAAAGAATGCTTAAAATTAATTTATGTCGTTAATTTTTTCGAGTCATGCAGTTTTTGAACCACTCCATGTATGTGATTTTTTCTCTAATGTGTTCAAGAAATGTTTCATGTAGAATTAACTAAGCGGACACTGGAAATGCTGTGTACATTGTAAAAAATTCTGAAATAAATTATGGTAAAAATTACAGGCACCCTAAGCGCATCATCTTCAAAATCCATTTTACTGTAAAATCCATTGTTACTGCAAAATTATATGTTTTTATTGTTTCTAATGCCACCTGCCAAATACCAGCAAATGTGTTATGTGAAACCAACCAAGGCATATGGTGCGTTTTCCTGTTTTCAGTGGCGCCGTCTATTTCATAGAACACGACTTCAGCCCCACACTTCCGTCACAGCCCATGTTAAAGGATGAACCAATTCATACATCCACAGATCGTATTTTTGACCTAAATCAGAAAGCGATTAGTTAGAGTTCAGGGTAACTGATTTGTTATGGGAACTTGGAGGTTTTAGTGATCTGACAGTGACATTTACTATTCACGGGGAGTCTTCGCTAGTCTGGGATAGAGCTCACTGCTTCTCGGACATGGTTCCAACGCCCTACCAAACCAACAGACTATTTCGCCTCTAATTAAATTTTATGTATTAGTTTATGGAATCACTTTAATTTAACAGAATTATTTATTTAATTACGGTGATTTAGTGATTTTACAGTAAATATTATTGCAAAATTTGCATTATATAAATATTGTCCCGAAAACTTTTACTGTGAAACGCACCAACACACTGACTGCCAGTACTTTTTACCGCCATTAGTTTTGAAAATTTTTACGGCGTAATTTAATATTACCATTGCTGATACATTGCTTTTTTTATGAAGTGTTTTGATTTAATTGTTTATATTTTTTTCAGAATCTCTGCACCTGTTAGACCCTTTCAACAGATGAAGAGAAAAGCGGTTGAAGATATTGCTACTAAAAACAGCAAGAGTATGAAAAGAGATCCTGAAACAGAGAAACTTCAGCAAACTCCCAGGTGCCGATTTTTTCCGAAGTGCCGCAAGGGTCAAAAGTGCCACTTCCAGCATCCAACCTACAAGTATAATGCCGCATGCAGAAATCTGAAGTGCATTTACCGACACATTGGTCCCAGAAAAATAGAGCTCTTCGAGAACAAGGAGAACGAGCAACCCAACAGTTTCCGATTGCTGCTCGAGAAATTAGAAAAACAAAAGCCTAATCCATACGAATGGGTAAAACCTAAAGATATTGGTGCAAAAAAAGATGTACCATAGACGCAGAAAATTGGGGGGTTAAATAGGTGTTTTAAAGAACGCGATTTTAATTAACAAATCAAATCCCGTATCCATCTTTGCACGCGATGAAAGGAAGAGTACTCGGTTTCTGCAATGAATGAGGGAAATGTTATTTGAGTAATGTTGTATGTATTAGATTGAGGAATATATAAAAGCAGATGTGTATAGTAAGTTAGTTTCTTTTTTAAAGATTTCAATAAATTTTTTAATTCTTTTTTTTTGTTTCTGTGGTTATTTAAAAATTTATTTTGTTTCTGATTTATTGCTAAACTTTCCAATTGCAAAATTTGATACTGCACTATTTATTCATTTATCGAGAAAAGAGTTTATTAGCTAATCTTTCCTAGCGCGAGATTAACAATCTTGCCACATTTAAACACACAGATTATGCAGTCTGCTTTTGCTTAGGATATCTTATATTAATTCAGAACTGTAATAGTAATAAATTTCCCGAGCTTTACATAGAAGTTTGTTACTTATTTTATCACTCATCAAATTAAAAAATGTCCCATAAGCTACGGTGTTATAAGTTTAAATCTGACATTTATTTAATGCTATATATTATTCCTATAAAAACATTTTATCTGATCCCGTAGTTTAAGGATAGTGTTTATTTTATCTGAATTAAAGTAGAAGAAATTTTTAATGTTACATATTCATTGAGAAATCAATCAAGGAGCTGATATTACACTTTGTTGTCATTTAACAATGAATGAAATCTCAGTTTCATAATAATCCAAATCTCTTTAAGTTACTTGTTTTAATAATTCCTTATCCAATTCACGCCAAACTGTAGTGTAGGATATTCGAGTAGTTGAAGTTGGAATTTAAATTTTTCCAAATGTTACTTCAAGGGAAAGAAAATTCCATGATTTGAGTTTTTATGTTTTTTAAATTTTTTTAAAAAAAGTATTAAAACGCAGCAATTAATATATTAATATAAAATTTTTTATAAAGAATAATGGAAGCAAGTTTTGAAATATTAATATTTCTAAAAAAACTTATTAAATTTAATACAAAACTGACTATAAATGCTTATGAAATGTGTTGTTTGTAAATTTTGAATGCTGCATTAAGTGTTCAGTACCTCTGATACATTATCTGATACATTACATTTTGAAGTTCAACAAGCATGCAAACTCTAAAAAGGTTAGATACTTCACACAGCTATATAAAGAAGTTCTCTGGTAATTTATGGGATAATAACTCACATAAAAATGATCAAATTTAAGAAATTCTATTTGCGATTTGTCGGTTACCTTACAATGTATTAAAAACTGGAATGCATTTTTTTATAAACTTTTATTTGTATGGGGTTATACGAAAAAGGAAAAGAAAAAACACACTATTGTTAAATTTTCTTATTGAAAAATTAGTCAAGCACAAAAAATTTCATCAATTTTTATGATTTTCTTAATGTATTTTATCAAGAATAAAAACTTGTGAAATTTTCAGTTATTACGACTTCTACATCTATTTAAACGAAGTCAATTTAAGTTACAAAAAAATTTATACAATCGGTAGAAAATTTTTGTTATTAAATTAAAAACAAAGAGAACTTTATTTCCCCCCTCTATTTTAAAACTTAGTTCCTAATTATTCATGGTATGACATTCACCATACAAACTGGGAGGGGGTTAGTCTCACCCACCCTCATTTTTGAAGTTCATTCATTTATTCAACAAAAAAAATTATATTTTTTGCAACAGGGGTAGAAGACTCTTTAAGAATTATGCGTCAATAGGGAACAAAAACACCTAGTGATTACAGATTATTTTGCGTATTATCCTACCTAATTAAAATACAAGTATTTACTCTTATTTAATTTAGATCAGTAAATTGAATAATCACTTGATAATTAGTACCCTTTCATTTCCTGCCTGTTGTCTCAACTTTAACCATGTTTTCCCAGATGTTACTTGAGCAATAAGCAGGCCCAATTTTCCTTTAGTTCATTGTACTTGGAGTATACTTTCATTCAAAGACTAAATAATGCTATTATAAGTTGGTACTTTTTATAGGATAGATCTTGGATATAGTTCAAACTAAAATAAAAATATCAAGAATAGAGATAAAAGAAATGTTTATGCTTATTTTATATTTTCATACATTTATTCAACATTTATTCAACATATATTGAGCAAAAAATTATTAAATTTTGATAACAAAAAAGCAGGAAAAAAATTGTTTGAAAGCAAACAAAAAAGTGGTCATCTCTTAATGTCGGAATGAGATGAGCGTTTAATACAGCAATGGAAAAAGTTAATTTAATTTACAGAAAATAACACATTTCATACAGTTGATATGAAAAACTTAAAATAGGCTGTAAGGAATAAATTTTATCTTGAAAACAAGTAAAAATAAATCTAGCAAATAAAATTTAATGAGCAGATTTAATCAATCACTTTAAAAAAATCACATTTTGGGCAAAGGGTTTTAAAACTTAAACATTTTGCGTGGAGTCATCTCATACATTTCATCCAGCCATCGTTTTTCATATTTTCTAGTGTTTCTAACATGCCTCTTATTTTTTTAAACCAAGATTTACCGCAGTCGCCTCAGACCAGATTAATAGTAAAATAGAATTTTTTTTTTTTACGTTCAGTTAGATTCTATATATTTTTTTAATATAATGTGAAAGATACACCTTCTCTTGGTTCTTTTTTCAGTATTGCTGTTGTTCGCATCCAAGTAAATGGTCTTGAACTTGATGCATCGGCTCAAGTATGGTGACATATTTTTACCGAAGTGTTTTTCCACGCTGAATCAAATAAAGACTCAATAAAATTTGTAAAACTATTAGCAGTTGTTCAAAAGTTACAAAATGTTTCATTGATAAAAAGTACTGTTTTGTACTTATGCATATTGACTTGTTTGTCACCACTAAATACGTGAATCAATATATTTGATTATACGTATTTTCTTTCTCTAAATAGACAGAGATCAAAACTAAATTAATGGAATTAATAAATTTGATGTTTTACGTGTTGAAATGATTTAATTTATAAAAAGGCCTTGACTTACACCTACTTCCGATTCTACATTTCTTTCTAGGTAACTAAAATGAATAGTACAAGTACTTTTAGTAATTATATAGCAATATCAAAAGTACTTAAGTGCTTATACAGCAATGTCAAATATATAAATAGGTACAAATCAAAATTAATGCAGTTTAAAATAAAACTACTTCCAAACTATGCGTCTTACAGGTTAAAATCTTATTCGGCTTCAGCAATTCGATATATCGAAAAGGGAATATGTTCAAAATAAGATATTAAATATTCCTGAAACTGTTAACAATAAAGTGATCTTGATTTCTTTTGAATTCGTTTTATCTGATTCAATTAATTCTAAAAAAATTCACAGTATTTAAAACTATTTTCATCTGCACAGCAATGTATTTAATCACAAAGGCTTTTATAGCTTCTGATCTATTAGTTGCATCGACGTGGATGATATTTTATTCGATTAAGTGTAAAATAATATTTCGGAACAACATGGCTTTTTTCTAGATTGCAAAGTGTAAGATTTTGATACCAGCTCTTATTGGGAGAAGGAAAAGTTTATTAAATTCATTTCATTAGTTTAGGAGGCATGGCCTGAAGTTATATTAAAATCGTCTCCTTGCCTGAACTATTGGGGTTTGGCTACTCATTTTGCGTGTCAAGAATCCTAATTCATAGAAAACATTTTGCACAGAGAAGATAAGCACTTTCAAAGTTTAAGAGTAATTTTTTGTTTTTTAACAAGAAAAATTTCAAATTCATAAAATGTTTTGTGGGACATGACCTATACTGTAATGTATATACTGCGAAACTATTGAAAGTCTGAGTTTTGATGTTTCATACTCTTAAAGTTAAAAAGGCTCCTTCAAAAATTTCGCATTTTATAAACCCTTCCTGTAAAGAGATAAGGTTCTCGATTTCAATAAATGATATGTATGCTTTTTTCTCGATTTCCATGTGCATTATTAATAATTATTAATACATTTTTTGAGAGCATTGATTTTATAAACTTTATTATTGATTATTAACAGATTTCCCTGATATTTACAAATTACGAAATTATTTATGCAACAATTTAATTTTCACACATAGTTGCGATTGAAAATACAAATTCAAATATGATCCTAATATTCAAAAACATATTTTTAATAAAATAATAGTTTAAATGTATGAAAACGAATAATTTAATTAAGACTGTATTGATAAAAAAATAACTTGAAACTATAATGAAAACTTTTAACAGCAAAAAAACTGAAAATTCCCTGAAATTTTTTATAAAATGTTGATGAAAATCACTATAATTAAGAAAAATTATATTGCATGTAAACTAAACGAAATAACTAAAATTAAAGGAAATAATCATTAAAATCATTAAGTTATAATAAAATAATATATAAAAAATATGGTTTTATAAATAGCATAAGAGTGATAAGTATAGAATTATTTGGTAAAATTACTAAACTTTTTCTGAAATTATTAATTTTTATTCAAGTCAAAATTCGCGCTTAGATGTTTTAAAGAATACAACTTAAAAAGATAAATTGTAATTTTAAAAACTTATAAGGGAGCTAACACTACACTTACTTATGCCAACTGGTATAATTTGAGTATCGTAAATTAAAATGAATTGTTATCGTATATTAAATTGAAAAATTAAAATGCGCATAAATTAAACTAAAAATGTAAACTAACATTAAAACTATTGAGAACTATTGTCAAAACTATTGTCAAATTTAAGAAATTCTATTTGCGATATGCAGGTTACCTTAGAATGTATCGAAAACTGGAATACATTTTCTGATAAACTTTTATTTGTATGCAGAAGTTGTTTTTCGTATTTTTAACATACTTTTGATGCAGAACATCACTAAAGGTACAAGAAAATTGAAGTTTGTCTTTTATTTTCATCAATTTACAGAAAAAACCATTAAAGGAACGCTTGTTCCTTCACTGGTTTTTCATCGCCTGGGGGATCCAGTGAATAAACAACCCCTTATGTCAGTACTTTGTTATGCTATGATGCTTAAAAAAACAATAAAACGTAACTCCAATAACTAAATTTTGAATTCTCTTTTTCACAGTGAGAAAAATAAAACTATTGCATGCAATTAATTCCACTACAAACGTATAAATGCAAGCACTCACCTTATAATTTTTTCAAACAGACAAGGTGTTGCAGAGATAATAAAAAATTCAAAATTTTTTCCAGATAAGTCTATTTGACCAGGTAATTCAAAACATTGCTAGATGACTTCCTATTGTTTGGCAGTAAGCTACTGTTACCAATCAATCTAAAGAAAAACTTTCAAATTCTTGTTTTTAATCAATATATATGAAATGTTCCTTCACTGGTTGGTTTACCCTATATAAGCTTTACTCTATAGTGAGAAAATAACTGGAAGAAAAGAATTATTATTATTTTTTTTTTGAAAGGGAAACTTTTAAACGAGATATAAGATGAAATATTCTTAAAAATTATAAAATCAGTTTAAAAAAACTGTTTTTCGATGGCTTCGCTCGAAAAATTAAAATATAAAGTACTTAGTGTAGCTTTTCAATTTGTGAGAATCGAGATCTCTCAGTTAATTCTGATAAAATGTTCATTTAAAATAAATTTTATCTTTAAATGAGTTGCAAGAATTCCTTATTATTTTCTTAAAGAGAGAAAAGTTGGGGATTTATTTCGTATTGTTATTATTAATCATAAAACTCCAACTTTTCATCCGCTTTTCTTTTAAAAGTTAGTAAGAAATTTTTGTAACATATATTAAGATAAAAATTTATATAAAATGAACATGATGTTTGATAAAATGACTGCGACTATATCAACTCAATTCTTATATTACACTCAGTATTTTGATTTTTGTTTTTGCTGGCAAAACCATAGAAGAGTTGTTTTGTAAAATTTAATCTTACTCTTAAGCAATTACTTGGAGGAAATTGTTTTTAAATTTTATTTATAAAACACTGAGTATGACTTTTATACATAATAATGCATTTAAACATGCCCTAATCAAAAGATCGAAGATCTTTTTGAAAATGTTGAACATTTAAGGGGATCAAGGGAAAGCAGAGCTTTCTTTCGAGAAATAAACTTGGGTCGCAAGGAATTCAAGCCAAGAACAAACTCTTGCAGAAGCAGGGAAGGAACGATCTTAAGCGATAGAGAAGAGGTGCTGAACAGATGGAATGAACACTTTGACCATCTGTTGAATGGTGATGAGGAAGAAGACGAGATAGCAATAGACAATTTACAGATGCATAACCAAGAAATGGTTACACCTCCAACGTTGGAAGAGGTCATCATGGGAATTGACAAATTAAAAAACAATAAAGCTCCTGGCCCTGACACCATACCATCTGAATTAATAAAAGGTGGGGGAATGGAGGTTGCGAAGAAAATATATGATCTATTACTAATTATATGGGAACGGGAAGTAATCCCAGAGGATTGGAAAATTAGTTTGACTTGTGTAATTCATAAAAAGGGAGATGTTCTTGAATGCTCAAACTATCGAGGAATTAACTTACTTTGCACGAGCTATAAGGTATTCTCAAATATTTTATTCAATAGACTTACTATGTTTTCAGAGGGAATAATAGGAGAGTATCAAAGTGGTTTTAGAAGGGGAAGATCAACTACTGAGCAAATTTTTACCATTCGGCAGATATTGGAGAAAACGAGAGAATTTGGAATTGATTTGCACAACCTGTTCATTGACTTTAAAACCGCCTATGATAGTATTAACAGAAAAGCTCTGATCATGGCAATGAGAGAATTTAAAATACCAGAAAAATTGGTGAGATTGATTAACCTAACACTAAGTGCAACTAAAATCATGGTAAAAATTCAGAATTGTTTATCAGAGCCATTAGAAATAAAAAATGGTGTGCGACAGGGAGATTCTTTAGCCTGTCTCCTCTTTAATCTAGCATTAGAAAAGGTAATAAGAGATTCAAAAATCAATAACAGAGGAACTATATTTAATAAGTCAATACAATTGTTGGCTTTTGCTGACGATATAGGAATTATTGCTCGAACACCAAGAGCACTTGAAGAGGCCTTTATTTCTTTAGAGAAAGAGGCCCTGAAGATGGGTCTAAAAATAAATGAAAATAAAACTAAATATATGCCTTGTACTAAAACAGCCCACAGGAGTACCCATCTAAAAATTGGGGGACATTCATTCGAGGTAGTGGACAGCTTCACGTATTTAGGCTCTGAAATAAATAACAGGAACGATGTAACTGCAGAAATACGAAAGAGAATCACAGCAGCAAATAGGTGCCTTTATGGATTAAGAAAGTTTTTAAGATCAAATGTAATCAAGAGAAAAACAAAGCTGTTATTATTTAAAGGCCTCATTAGGTCAGTTTTAACATATGCTTGTGAAACATGGACATTGACTCGTGCAGATGAAGAAATGCTGAGCATACTTGAGAGAAAGATTTTACGGTGCATTTTTGGAGGAATTAATAAAAACGGTCAGTGGTTAAGAAGATCAAATTTAGAACTCTATCGATCATAGAATGGACCAGACATCATAAGATTCATTAAGGTCCAAAAGATAAAATGGGCAGGCCACTTAGTAAGAATGGAAGAAGACCGTATTGTGAAAAAGATTTTTGATGCCCGGCCGACAGGAACACGTAGAAGGGCAGGCCAAATCTCAGATGGCTAGATACCCTGGAGAAAGATTTATCTATATTAAAAATAAAGAATTGGAAGTCCATTGCCAAAAGAAGGACAGCTTGGAAAAAACTACTGGAGAAGGCCAAGGCCCATCCTGGGCTGTCGAGCCAGTGAGGAAGGAATCAAAATTTTTTTATTCACAATAAATCAATTAAACAAAAACAGTAATAATAATAGGAAAAGTTCATCAATTCTTTTATTCCAGAATTTATAATTCAGCATCATTTGTAAAATTTAATAACACATAACGATAATAAAAATGTAATGAAAAATGCAAGATTATCAGCAAAGGCATCATATTTTAGTTGTAATTTATTTCTCTGCATAACTTGATGTAATATATTCTTATATATTAATGTGGGTCGGGCTAATCGCCAAGATAATGTTTGATTTTTATAAATTGCACCTCTCACATGTCAAATAGAAGAGAGACCTACCTAGAAGTGCAATCCGCATGCTGTTAGCAGTGTGGGGGGGGTATAATTGAGGCAATTAGGAAGCACAGTAAAGAGAGGTAGCAAAGAGGGATACAATTCTCTTCATACACTCCAATGTATAACTAACTACCAGCAAGATTTGATTAATTCTTAAACTATACTCCTAACACCTGTTCAGAGCAACAAATAAACAAGAAGTCCCTACTGAAGAGACCACCTATCGAATTCTTATCTTCTAAACTGAAAATTTCATTCTAGTTGGTGAAACATTTCTTAAAAATAAATAGATTTTTTTTTTCATTTCAGTACCTCTTTTTCATGCAATTAGCCGAGGACTGGAAACAACAAATATTCATTTAAACGAGGAAGTTTAACATTAGTGTCATATAAAATTGCTTAGTTTCTTTAAATTTTTTTTCCATATAAGCGGGTTATTCGATTATCTGATGTGCTATTAATTAAGTAGGGATGACTCTGTATATGTGTATACAGTTTTTGGATGATTTATTTTTCATTGGTTTCAATAGCTAAAAAAACTAACTATTCCATTTAAACATTAAATTTTCCCATAAAAATCAATCTAAAATCAATCAAATTATGTTAACAAAAATAATCTTTCAATACTCATTTTCAACCCTTAAAACAGGGAGAAAGTATTTTCAAACTGTAAAATATAGTTCCAATAGCTTAATTCGAAAGTTAAAAGCCAGTAATATTCTTTATTCTTTTTGAAAACTTCACCTTATCTTCGGGACTAATTAAACGATTCAAAAATTCAAGAGCATAATGGTTAAAAAAATATTTTTTTAAAAATAATTACAGGTAATATGAGATTAATTGCTTTCTTCATAGTTTTTTTTAAATGAGAGGTACATAAAGTTTTCACAATAATTTAAGGAATGTTATCTCAGACGACAAAATCTAAAATTTTTGAAAAAAAATTTGTATTTACAAAAACTTTATGGAAATTTTCGCTATTGTCATTTAAAGAAGCATAGTTTTTGAAATGAGAAAAACGTGAATGCCTTACAAATTAAAATATGATTAAAATTGGAAAAATTAAGTTATAAAAATTATAAATAAATAAATTAAAAAAATATTTTGCACTCAGTAATTTTTAAATAAAGGATTTTTATAATTGAGTGAAATATTTTTTAAATTTTATTTTTTTCTGAAGGTGTGATGAAACACTCAAAAAGGTAGTCCCCCATATTTTGAAGGGTACTCTCACAATATCTGAGAGAAAAAACACAGAATTAAAAAATATATTTCTAGAAAATAGGAGATTGTGTAAAAATTTAATTAAGCATACCTTTAATACTAGAGTTTCTGAATGACTAATAAAAATGCTAATAAAAAATAAAAGACAGTCGAACTCCGTTAAAATGAACTGTCTGAGAACCCTAGTGATAAGTTCACTATAAACGATGGTTCACTATTTTCAATTTCTGAAAAACTATTTTTAGCACATAATGGAAATAGTGATTACGATAGTACATAATTGTTCCAATAAAGTTTTAATTGATTAATTGAATTAAGAATAAAAAGTAAAATGATTAATTTCTAAGTCCTACGGAAGAAATTAGTGATTTCTGACGCACTACGATTCGATGTGAAGCACAGTTCAACAATTTCCGTAAAAATGCTAATAAAAAATAAAAGACAGTCGAACTCCGTTAAAATGAACTGTCTGAGGATCCTAGTGATAAGTTCACTATAAACGATGGTTCAGTAATTTCAATTTCTGAAAAATTATTTTTAGCACATAATGAAAATAGTGATTACGATAGCACATAATTGTTTCAATAAAGTTTTAATTGATTAATTGAATTAAGAATAAAAAGTAAAATGATTAATTTCTAAGTCCTACGGAAGAAATTAGTGATTTCTGACGCACTACGATTCGATGTGAAGCACAGTTCAACAATTTCCGTATCAACAATTAATACAGAATACAGTGTTTTTTGATCCCCATTTTCTGTTGTAAGAAAATCTCATTCCTGAGATAAATTGGTGAAATGTCTTGCGCTTCATCAGCATTAAAAATTTGACACTGCTTAAAGAAATGCCTCCACTTAAAATCATAAATGTAAAAAAAAAGGAGGGAAAAATAAAGGCTGAAAAATTCACTATAATTGAACTACTTATTTTTAGCTGTCCACTATAAGCGTATAAAATAACGGTAGTTGAATGAAATAAGAAGGACCACTAAAAAGCTAATTACAATCGAGTGTTCACTATATTACAGGTTTATTATAGTGGAGTTGCTTTGTATAAAAAATATTCACTGAAAATATAGCACATTACAACTGTTATTTCAGCATGATCGCTATTATTTCAATCAAGGAATGTGTGAATAAGCAATCAAAGAATGTGTGAATACAATGAATAAGCGAAAATGTATATTACCCTAAATAACTGGTTTTAATTATTGAATTTTCAAGAATTGAGTACCAATAGTAACGTAAGGTTTCGTAACGTAAAGTTTCTAAGATTAAGAGGACATTTAAAGGTATGAATTTATTATTTTCTAATCAGTAAATAAACATAGTAAACGTAAAATTTCTCAATAAACGTAACTTTTTTCGATGGATTTAGATTTTCGGTCATTAATTTAAAAAATTTAGTCGCACGCGTTGGCCCTTTAATATTAATTTTAGTTTTTGCATATTTCGTTATACCAGGGGAAAGTTTTTAGCGCATCAATAAGTTTTCGTCCACATTTTTAAAATTTATAAATTCAAAGATTTGTTAATTCAATTACTATGTACTATTCTTTAGTCATATAGTTTAAACCCTATATTGTTTCAATTTCTATTTGTAAAATTTCACAATAACTGATGGAACTTCCATTTTAGCAAAATTGATGTAATAAGCGAATACTTAAATTAGTACAGCATTGAAAATACCAATAAACTGTATTTTTCTTTTGCAAGTAGGAAGATTGTACTTTTTGGGAGGTAGTTGTGATCGATGTTATTCCCGCATGTATGTAATAAAGTACCAACATTTAAGAATAAATTAATTTAAGGAAATTGAATTTAAGGTTGAACGAAATTTTTATTTGAATTTTCTTTATCGATATCAGAAATAAATAAAAATATCTTTCATTTTGCCCTTTTTTTATACAATACAACATATAAAAAACAGCGTTTTAAAAAAATATGCCGTAATCGTTATATAATGAGCTTTCACTGTACTCTTTTGATTCACTTTCTAGCTAATTCAATAGTGAGCTAATTTTCAAAATCCCGCTAATGATTTAAATATATATTGCTTTTAGGTATAATAAAACTGGCATAAAATAAGTTGAACTCAAATTTCATATTCCGAAAAAAAAATTTACTTTAAAAATGGACAGGACATTTTTCTTTACTCTGATGGATAAGGAAAGTGATGCTTCACAATTCTTGATTGAGAAAATTATGTATTTTACAATCCTTTGTCCATGAACCCATCTTTACAACTTTTGTCTGAAAAAGATGATTTGAGTCAGTCTGGGGGGTTATTACTAAATACATTTTTCACATTTATGAATCTGGAAGCAGCCTTTTGTACTTTTAATATAAATGGAAAGTGTGTTTGGCCTTAGGTATGATAAGAGGTGTGACAATAACAATGATTCATAACAATGTAGCGAAGTATGTTATCTCAAACAATCTTCTACCTTATGGGGGTGGTCGTCAATTCGCAGGTGTTGTTCTGAGAAATTTTTATTTAAATTAACTCATTTCTGAGAAAATAAAAGATATTCTTGAGGAGACTGAAGCAGAAGTGATTGAATTTCCCTCCTTACATTGAATTCCTTTATCAGATGAGCAATTTTAAGAACGAGACAATCGCTATTTTTTGAGTGGAACTTCTTAAATGTGTTGTAAAACTCAAGGACTTTTGAAAAGGAAAATCTTATCTTTTATATGAGGTTTAATAATTTCTTCAATTTACTACTGGACCTCATTTGACACTTTCTATAGCTTATCTCATCTTTCGACCGCACTCCCACCGAAACTTCCTATAACATATTTTAAACGCTATAGCGACCCATATTTTTGTGGTCAAAAATCTAAATAGAATTTAAAAAAAGCGAGGTTATTTAAAGAAAGTTAACTTTGTGTTAGATTTCACAACTTAACTATTTTTTTTGCGCTAATTAATCAACTTAGTCAAAGTCAGAGTACAAAACCTCCAAGTTATAATGCGTGAAAATCTGACAAATGCATAAAAAATATTTAGAATGCTTTTTTTTCATGTTCACTGCATGAAACCTGGTACATTTTTAATAATGTTTCTGTTTTATTATGCATGCTTAGTCAAATATTGCAAAATTAAGCTAAATTGTTTCAATGATATAGTTGCTAGGGTAAAATTTTCGGAATTGTATATTTTATTTGAATCATTTGTAGCCTAAAGTATTATCTACAAAGTTATTTTCGTGGCGGAAATGGAATGCGCCGATAAAAGAAGAAAATTGGAAGAGAATAAAAAAAATAAATGAAAAATTTTACTTTGCCGTAAGCATTTTCAAAATTTTACATTATTTTTTCCATAAAATCCTCGTTTTCAGTGCAAAGAAAAAAAATGAAGAAAACTAAAATAAACTTCAAAATTAAAAATAATTAAAAATGCATTTAAATTACTTTAAAGATATTACTAAAAATTGTTAGTCTCCTTAGTATCTGATATTATCTATATAAGTTTAGATATTGAAACAAATTTTAAAGCAGGAAAAAGTAATAAAAAAATATAATATATGTGTGCCTGGAAGACAGCACTTCTTCAGGGGACACACTGTCTACAAACACGCATGAGCCTTTCTGTTGTCAGTGGAAAAACCTAAACTGACACTGCCCCTATCCATATAAGCTATCTTAGAAAATTACAAATTGCATTAAGAAAAAAAGAAGATCATTTTCAATAAGACGGAGAATAATATCAAATCAAAGGTGATTTAAGATTTTATTCGCAAAAATTATATCTCTTAAACACAAATATTAATGTTGGAGATGAACTTTTAGATAGTACATTTGAAGACTTTTTTTGAAGGTTTATATAATTTATAAATTGCTTCAATGGAACAATCCGCAACTTGATTTTATTTTTGCACAAATATTCAATGCTACTTAATTGAATTCTAATGATAACTGCTTTTTTTTTAAATATTTGAAACAAATATTGAAATTTTAAAGGATTGTGACAAAATTCTGTAATGTTTTTTGAGCTTTTTTGTACTTTTCCTTTGGCATAATTATCCCCAAAGATATGTCATTCTTGCAAAAAGTAAATATCATTGATAAGAGCTTCAAAGTATATAATACCCTGAATGATTTCTTATAGTTTGTATGTTGCATGCAAAGAACTGTGCGTGTGTGTGGGGGGGGGGGGTTATGACTTGACACGAATGACAATAGTTATGATTCAGTGTCCAGGTTTGACCAATGGGAGGTATCTATCTATTGTTGCAGCAAAAGTACATAACTGTTACTTTAAAATTGTAGTCTTCATTTCGGTGCTGTACGTTGAGTTAGTGATTTAGTTCTTTGAGTTAGTGATTTGCAGAAAAGTGTAGTTACTTTACTTGGTGCAAAATTGGTGTAGTGAATTTTTTAAGATTTCGATTGAAGATTTTGTGGAAAACGCATTAACGCAGGATCATTAACGATGTCTTTGCTCAAGGATATTAAGTAAGGTTTTTCGTTATTTTTTACTGATTTATTTATTGATTAATTAAGGCTTTATTAATCATTGATTAGTTTGCTTATTGATAAAATAAGGCGTTCTAATTAGAAAAAAAAATGTTTCTTACGGTTCATCTGCGTCTGAATAAGTTTAAGTATTTGAAATTTTCTAGTATTTGAAATTGTTGAATATATTTGAAAATAAACTAGGAAAGTAAATATGACTTAATGTAATTTTAATTTAATGTAAGATTTATTTGATTTCATAATTTGTTTTTGAACTCCTCCAAAAGTTTTTCTAAGTTTAATTCAGTTTATGGATGAAATGGTTTTTGGTATCTAAAGTATTTTATTTGTTTTATAAATTATTTTAATTTGTGGTATCAGGAATTAATTGATTCTGCATTGAAATGTCAGAAATTACATTTAATATCTGATTTCTCCCGCTCTTCCAATTAATACTAATTTGTTTTTGTTCTACTGAAAGTGGTTTTTATATAAACTTAATTAAGTTTATTGATGATGTGGAATTCATTATTTAAAATATTTTTTAATGAATTTTATTCTGTGGTCTCAGGAATCAGTTGATTCTGCAACGAAGCCCCAGTAATTACTCTCTAAATATCTCAGTTTTTCTTAGCTGTCTTTTTTAATACCTTTTCTTGCGAAGTAAATGCGATATAATGTAATTTTGAGTAAATAATATAAAATTTAGTTGATTAAATTATTTATTTTTGACCTAACAAACAGGTTTTAAAGAAATTTTATTTAACTAAGTTGATTGCTGAAATGGATTTTATTATTTAAAGTACTTATTAATTTATTTTACAAAATATTTTATTCTGTGGTATCAGGAATCAGTTCATCCTGTATTGGAGAGACAGGAATTGCTCTAAATGTCTCAGTTCTTTCTCTCTCCTTTTTAATACTTTTTTTAGCAAAATAAATGTGGCATAATGCAATTTAATTTTAATGTGAGGGTTTTTTGATTTTAACTAATGTAATTTTAACTTAATGTCAGATTTATTTGATGAAATCATTCGTCATTAATGCTCCCCGAAGAATTTTTCATTTAAATTTCATAATTAAAATGATTATGAATGACAATTGTTTTGAATAGAGAACATTATTATTTTATTAAGAAGTTTTTTATACTGCAATTTCTGTATTCTTTTGCACTTAGGCTATTTAAATGAAAATTGTCTGCCAGAGAAGGAATTACCTATTCAAATTTAGATTTTCCTATTTTGTTTTTCCTAATGAAGGGAAAGAAATATATTACATCTATTGATATAGATTAGAGGAAAATTAAGTCATTTTTAATATTTTGGAGGAGTAAATTAGTGCGTGATTTTTTTTCTCTTTAATATGAATTTTGTTAAAGAATTTAAGGCGATTTTTTGTTAAGAAATTTATTTTTTTCTCTGGCTATAATTGTATAAAATAACATAGTTTTGTCACAGTCCTCCTTTGTAGGTACTCCTGTAGTTGCTGCACTGCGCGCTTTGACTACTTTTTATTTGGTTTAGTACTTATTTCAGGAAAATGGTTCACAGTTACTAACTTTTTATTTAAAATATGTGGTGATGTTAAAATTTTGTCAAATATCTTTTTAGGAATAAAATTTCTTCATTTTACTTGCGAAAATGGATGTAAGAAAAAGTGGTTACATTGCGTTCAAAAAATATAGTTTCTTTACTTTAGAAAATTAATGGGTTAAAAGCTTATCAAAATGAATCTTTTTTACAAATTTATCTTTTTTTTAAAAAAAAAGTAATTTTTAATCAGTGACATTAAGATATAGAAGGGGATTTAAGCCCTTTGATCATTTATTTAGCTGCTTATGAATAGAAATTTTTGATCCAATTACGTCAGAAAATATTAACTTACGTCAAATTTAATTAGATTTTTTTTGTAATTGATAATGAAAAATTAACTAATATAATGTGTGATTTTAATTTTAAAAAATAAAATTTTCAATCTTAGTTATTTTCCAAAATTCAGTTATAATGTAAAGAAATTTCCAAGAAAATATGCTGGTGTAAAAGAGATGTAAAATATATACAGATATAGCCACTAATTTACTGATATATCACGTACTACAAGAATAGCCCTATGTATGTCCTTGGGCTATTTCACAGCCCAAGAACAATACTGTAGTGAAGGAAAAGGTTATCTTCACGGATGGGGTTTACTGATTTTGTGACGATATTATCGTTTGTCGATATTTATTGCGCGCTTATACTTTTTGATATTCATCGTGTGTTGAGATTTTTCGCATATTCTAAATATCGTTAGAATATATTTTAAATATCGTTAGAATATATTTTAAATATCGTTAGAATATATTTTAAATATCGTTAGAATATATTTTAAATATCGTTAGAATATATTTTAAATATCGTTAGAATATATTTTAAATATCGTTTTCGCTATAAATTAAAATTATCGATGTTTCACAATATATTGATACACGAAATGTTAGCTCCGAATTTGGCTGTAAATAATAAGTGAGTCCTAAGTTGAAAGATTTATCGTACACTGTAAAGATTAACTTTACAGAACAAGCATTTATTTTTAACAGGACAAAAAACTGTTTAAGAAACTGTTTCTATTTTCAACTGTTATCCGCTCACTGTAAAAACTTCCTGTTGTTTTTGCATACATTCTCTGTATATTTGCAAAGCAGTTTTTCGCACTGTATAATTACTCTTTCTTTTTCAAATCATTTTACGATTAAGTATAGAAAGTAATAGAGAGGTATCGAAAAATACTTGCTCTTATTTTTCAGGAAATATTTAATGATATTAACATCGTATAAATAACACTGCGATCCAATTTTATTTTTAAATCGATACTTTAACTAAATATTTCCTTAATATAAAATTTTTTGGCACATTAAGTTACCATACATTTTTATTCTGGTAGGCCTCTATAGTTTAAACTTTTTTACACTTAAACTAGTTATTGAAATAATATATAAGATGAAAACAGTTTAAGATTTTCTTCATATTGAGACGCCTAGAGCTCCGGTAGCATAGAGGACCATTTGAGATGACCCAGGTTCGTATCTCAGCGTCGCGGAGAATGGTCGTACGAATGCTGCTCTTGGAATGCACTGACCAGAATGCAGGAATACATTTTTCGTATACGATTTTCAGAAATAACAATACTTATCTGGTGAAAAAACAAGCACCCGTTTTCTTGAAGGAAAAAAAAAACAGTATTTTTACGAGAAATAAACAGTTTTATGCTGATACTTGAGCTGACAGTATTTTCTGCAAATTTAAAAAAAAAACAAGTACCGGTAAAAAAACAAGTACCCGTTTTTTTGAAGGAAATTTTTTTTTCTTCATGTTCCTCAAAAAATTATCTTATTCGCTGTTACGTTGATACGGATAATCAAATTATCTTATTACTTTAGAAGTGTTTAGATCCTATAATTTCTCCTACATGTAAATGAAGTTCAAAGGATTGAGGGACAGACAATATATTATAAACCGAAAATCATGTTTTTAATCATTCTGTGCCAAAAAATATAGCAATAGATTTGTAATTTGTGACAGTTATTTCGGTTTACTATAATTACCCAAAATTTCGTAAGCCTGACTCAAATATTTATGGAGATATTGTCATTTTTATAAAAAATTGCTCTATGACTTTAAAATTATTAAGTAAAATTGGGGAAGACTCCTGATCCTTTTGGGCTTTATTTTAAAAAGTACAAAAGCTACTTAGAAAACTGCTTGGAACTTTTTACGTTTTTAAGATATTCAAGTAAGACTTTTGATTAGTTGCCAAATAAGATTCACTACGAAATTGTGAAAAAAGAATGTAAAATTTTTCTCGCTCATGTGCAGTACAAAAGAAAAACAACTTTAATTACTCATATCTTGTGCAGTTTTAAGCGAATTTTTCTCAAATTTTAAAGCAAGCATTTTGTAATTAATTTTAATTTTCTATAAATATTTTGATTAATTTTATTGAAGTTATAGGAAAACAGCGTAAGACAAAAAAACAAATTTTTATAATAACTATATATCTGTAAATAGGATTACTAAATTTTGTGCAACCATTGTATATAAGAACTAAAATATTTCAAAAAATACAAATCTATTGTTACATTGTTTGGTATAGGGTGTTCAAAAGCAATTTTTCCCATTGTTTTCGCCATTGTCAGTCCCTCAAGCCTAAAAAAAGCTTTAAAGTTTATTGATATGTATGAGAAATCATATGATTTACACACTTCTAAAGTTATAAAATAATTCGTTAAGTATTTTCGAAGAAATTTTAAAAAAATGTTGTGGTATAAAAGTGTTTCCATTATTTTGTCTACACCCCGTAATAATTATAGATAATTCAGATTTCATTAAATTTACTTCATGCAAAGTATAATTAGTAAATGAATTTATGGATAAATTTTTTTTACCAGGACCATAGTATAGAGCTGTGAAAGATAAAACCTAGAAGATAATATCTCAATTTAGTTTATGTTGGAAAAATATTTATGACTCATAGTTGAATTTTTTAAATTGTTTTTAAAAATTCGAAATTTCTCACTAATGTGTTTAAAAGATTTATATCCATTTAACTATGCTAATAAATAGCAAATACTCCATAATCTGTATACTGTAAGAGATTTTGGATCAAATTACGGTATAAAGTACCGCCACTCATGGTGTCGTTACTTTTTACCATGAAATCCACTTTTACTGGAGCATGTTACGGAGCAAGAAATTTGATATATCGTAATTTTTGCAGTAATAATTACCGTAAAATCACTTTAATTAAATGAATATTACTGTAAGTTTTTAAGTATCTTATTTTATGGTAAATTTGGATTGCTCTGCTGATGCACGCACAGACGATGTACTTTATATCGTAATTTAATTAAAAAAATTTCTTAGTGTAGCAACCATTGTGTGCTTCATTTCTATGAACTATCATGTGCTGAATTATTTCTGTGAATTTTTTCACTTTCATACTCGCAATCATGCAATAAATCAATTTTCGAATCATGCAGTTTTTGAACCACTCCATATATGTGATTTTTTCTCTAGTGGGTTCAAGGAAAGCGTCATGTAGAATTAACTAAGCGGACACTGGAAATGCTGTGTACACTGTAAAAAATTCTGAAATGAATTATTGTAAAAATTACTGGCACCCTTAGTGCATCATTTTCGAAATCCATTTACTGTAAAATCCATTGTTACTGCAAAATTATATGTTTTTATTGTTTCTACTGCCACCTGCCAAATACCAGCAAAAGTGTTATGTGAAACCAACCAAGGCATATGGTGCGTTTTCCTGTTTTCAGTGGCACCATCTATTTCAAGGAACACGACTTCAACCCCACACTTCCGTCACAGCCCGTGTTAAAGGATGAACCAATTCATACATCCACAGATCGTAATTTTGACCTAAATCCGAAAGTGATTAGTTAGAGTCCAGAGTAACTGATTTGTTTTTGGAACTTGGAGGTTTTAGTGATCTGACAGTGCACCAGTCGTCATTTACTATGCACGGGGAGTCCTCGCTAGTCTGGGATAGAGCTCACTGCTTCTCGGACATGGTTCCAACGCCCTACCAAACCAGCAGACTATTTCACCTCTTCTAAAATTTTATGCATGAGTTTATAGAATCACTTTAATTTAACAGAATTATTTATTTAATTGTGGTGATTTACTGATTTTACAGTAAGTATTATTACAAAATTTGCAGTATATAAATATTGTCCCGAAAAATTTTACTGTGAAGCACACCAGCACACTGAGTGCCAGTACTTTTTACCGCCATTAGTTTCGAAATTTTTTACGCCGTAATTTCATAACACCATTGCTGATTTATTGCTTTTTTAAAGAAGTGTTTTGATTTAATTGTTTATATTTTTTTTCAGAATCTCTGCACCTGTTAGACCCTTTCAACAGATGAAGAGAAAAGCGGTTGAAGATATTGCTACTAAAAACAGCAAGAGTATGAAAAGAGATCATGAAACAGAGAAACTTCAGCAAACTCCCAGGTGCCGATTTTTTCCGAAGTGCCGCATGGGTCAAAAGTGCCACTTCCAGCATCCAACCTGCAGGTATAATGCCGCATGCAGAAATCTGAAGTGCATTTACCGACACATTGGTCCCAGAAAAATAGAGCTCTTCGAGAACAAGGAGAACGAGCAACCCAACAGTTTTCGATTGTTGCTCGAGAAATTAGAGAAGCAAAAGCCTAATCCATACAAATGGGTAAAACCTAAAGATATTAGTGCAAAAAAAGATGTACCATAGACGCAAAAAATTGGGGGTTAAATAGGTATTTTAAAGAACGCGATTTTAATTAACAAATCAAATCCTCGTATCCATGTTTACACGCGATGATAGAAGAGTACTCGGTCTCTGCAATGAATGAGGGAAATGTTATTTGAGTAATGTTGTATGAATTAGATTGAAGAATATAAAAAAGCAGATGTGTATAGTAAGTTAGTTTCTTTTTTAAAGATTTCAATAAATATTTTAATTCTTATTTTTTTTGTACTGTGGTTATTTAAAAATTTATTTTGTTTCTGATGCTGCACTATTTGTTTCTGATGCTGCAAGATTTGATGCTGCACTATTTATTCATTTATCGAGAAAAGAGTTTATTAGCTAATCTTTCCTTGCTCGAGATCAACATTCTTGCCACATTTAAACACGCAGATTATTCAACCTAGTGAATTTTTGCTTGGGATATATTATATTAATTCAGAACAGTAATAATAAATTTCCCGAGTTTTACATTGAAGTTTGTTACTTATTTTAGCACTCATCAAATTAAAAAATGTCCCATAAGCAACAGTGTTATAAGTTTAAATCTGACATTTATTTAATGCTATATATTATTCCTATAAAAAGATTTTATCTGATCCCATAATTTAAGGATAGTGTTTATTTTATCTGAATTACAGTGGAAGAATGTTTTAATGTTACATATTCATTGAGAAATCAATCAAGGAGTTGATATTATGCTTTGTTGCTATTTAACAATGAATGAAATCTCAGTTTCATAATAATCCAAATCTCTTTAAGTTACTTGTTTTGAAAATTCCTTATCCAATTCACACCAAACTCTAGAGTAGGAAATTTGAGTAGTGAAAGTTGGAATTTCAATTTTTTCAAATGTTACTTCAAGGGAAAAAAAATTCCATGATTTGAGTTTTTTAATTTTTTTAAAATAAAGTATTAAAACGCAGCAATTAATATATTAATATAATTATTTTTTATAAAGAATAATGGAAGCAAGTTTTGAAATATTAATATTGCTAAAAAAACTTTAACAGTTTTATTAAATTTAACACAAAACTGACTATAAATGTTTATGAAATTTGTTGTTTGTAAATTTTGAATACTGCATTAAGTGTTCAGTACCTCTGATACATTTTGAAGTTCAACAAGTATGCAAACTCTTAAAAGGTGAGATACTTCACACAGCTATATAAAGAAGTTCTCTGGTAATTTATGGGCTAATAACACACACAAAAATGATAAAATTTAAGAAATTCTATATGCGATTTGTAGGTTACCTTATAATGTATTAAAAACTGGAATGCATTTTTTGATAAGCTTTTATTTGTATGCGGCGGCTATACGATAAATGAAAAGAAAAAACACACTATTGTTAAATTTACTTATTGAAAAATTAATCAAGCACAAAAAATTTCATCAATTTTTATGATTTTCTTAATGTATTTTATCAAGAATAAAAACTTGTGAAATTTTCAGTTATAACGACTTCTACATTCATTTTAAAGAAGTCAATTTAGGTAACAAAAAATTTTATACAATAGAGGGGGGGAATGAGGTTTCTTTTTGTTTTCAATTTAGTAACAAATATTTTCAACCGATTGTATACAATTGTATACAATTTTTGTATACAATTGTATACAATCGGTTGAAAATATTTGTTACTAAATTGAAAACAAAAAGAAACCTCATTCCCCGATCTCTATTTTAAAACTTACTTCCTAATTATTCATAGTATGACATTCACCATACAAACTGGGAGCGAGTTAGATCTCACCCACCCTCATTTTTCAAGTTCATTCATTTATTCAGCAAAAAAAAAATTATATTTATTGCAGCAGGGGTAGAAGACTCTTTAAGAATTTTGCGTCAATAGGAAACAAAAACACCTAGTGATTACAGATTATTTTGCGTATTATCCTACCTAATTAATATACAAGTATTTACTCTTATTTAAATTAGATCAAAAAATTGAATAATCACTTGATAATTAGTACCCTTCCTCATTCTGCCTGTTGTCTCAACTTTAACTATTAAACCATATTTCCCAGATGTTACTTGAGCAATAAGCAGGCCCAATTTTCCTTTTAGTTCATTGCATTTGGAGTATACTTCCATTCAAAGACTAAATAATGTACTTTTAGTACTTTTACCCTATAAAAGTACTTTTAATAGGGTAGGTCTTGGATATAGTTTTAACCGAAATAAAAAATATTAAGAATGGAGATAAAAGAAATGTTTATGCTTAGTTTAAATTCAACATATATTGAGTAAAAAATAGTGAAATATTGAGAACAAAATATCAGAAAAAAATTGTTTGAAAGCAAATTTTAAAAGTGATCATCTCTTAATGTCGCGTTGAGATGAGCGTCTAATACAGCAATGGAAAAAGTTTATTTAATTTACAGAAAATAACACATTTCATACAGTTGATATGAAAAAATTAAAATAGGCTGTAAGGAATAAATTTTATCTTGAAAACAAGTAAAAATAAATCTAGCAAATAAAATTTAATGAGCAGATCTAATCAATCACTTTAAAAAAAAATCACATTTTGAGCAAAGGGTTTTAAAACTTAAACATTTTGCGTGCAGTCATTTCACACATTTCATCCAGTCATCGTTTTTCATGTTTTCTAATGTTTCTAACATGCCTCTTATTTTTTTAAACCAAGATTTGCCCCAGTCGCCTCAGACCAGATTAATAGTAAAATAGAATTTTTTTTTTTTACGTTCAGTTAGATTCTATATATTTTTTTAATATAATGTGAAAGATACACCTTCTCTTGGTTCTTTTTTCAGTATTGCTGCTGTTTGCATCCAAGTAAATGGTCTTGAACTTGATGCGTCGGCTCAAGTATGGTGACATATTTTTACCGAAGTGTTTTTCCACGCTGAATCAAATAAAGACTCAATAAAATTTGTAAAACTATTAGCAGTTGTTCAAAAGTTACAAAATGTTTCATTGATAAAAAATACTGTTTTGTACTTATGCATATTGACTTGTTTGTCACCACTAAATACGTGAATCAATATATTTGATTATGCGTATTTTCTTTCTCTAAATAGACAGAGATCAAAACTAAATTAATGGAATTAATAAATTTGATGTTTTAAGTGTCAAAATGATTTAATTTATAAAAAGGCCTTGACTTACACCTACTTCCGATTCTACATTTCTTTCTAGGTAACTAAAATGAATAGTACAAATACTTTTAGTAATTATATAGCAATATCAAAAGCACTTAAGTGCTTATACAGCAATGTCAAATATATAAATAGGTACAAATCAAAATTAATGCAGTTAAACGAATAATATAATTAAGACTGCATTGATAAAAAAGTAACCTGAAACCATAATGAAAACTTTTAACAGCAAAAAAACTGAAAATTCCCTGAAATTTTTTATAAAATGTTGATGAAAATCACTATAATTAAGAAAAATTATATTGCACTTAAATTAAACGAAATAACTAAAATTAAAGGAAATAATCATTAAAATCATTAAGTTATAATAAAATAATATATAAAAAATATGGTTTTATAAGTAGCATAAGAGTGATAAGTATAGAATTATTCGGTAAAATTACTAAACATTTTCTGAAATTAGTAATTTTTATTCAAGTCAAAATTCGCACTCAGATGTTTTAAAGAATACAACTTAAAAAGATAAATTGTGATTTTAAGAACTTATAAGGGAGCTAACACTACACTTACTTATGCCAACTGGTATAATTTGAGTATCGTAAATTAAAATGAATTGTTATCGTATATTAAATTGAAAAATTAAAATGCGCATAAATTAAACTAAAAATGTAAACTAACATTAAAACTATTGAGAACTTATTTGTTAAAAATCATAAGAATATTAAACACAAATATTTTGTTCTATATTATAATTCTAATATAATTATAATTCTTAAACTATACTCATAGCACCTGTTCAGAGCAACAAATAAACAAGAAATCCTATTGAAGAGACTACTTATAGAATTCTTATCTTAACTGAAAATTTCATTTAGTCGGTGAAACATTTCTTAAAAACACTGTTATTTTTTGCTTGTTTGCTTATATATATATATATATATATATATATATATATATATATATATATATATATATATATATATATATATATATATATATATATATATATATATATATATATATATATATATATATATATATATATATATATATATATATATATATATATATATATATATATATATATATATATATATATAATAAATAAATAAATACATGTTATTTTTACTTTTTATGATCTATTTTTTGTAGTTATTTTATAAAAAAATTTTTTGAGTGCTCCTCACACTATTGTGTTAATATATTTTGCTTTGACTTTATTGATACAATATCAGAAAGCACTCTGTTTTGCGGATATAATCGTGTGGGCTGAAGAAAAGATTATATCTTTTTTTTTCCGGCTTTTTTTTCCGGTAACAATTTTCATTTTATTTTTTTATTTTTTATTTTTAAATAAAATGTTGTTTGTTATTTTTTTGCTTATTATTTCCCACCCCCTTTTTTCATATGTCTATAATTTTTCTTTGTTTTATTCTTCATTTTGAACCCCAGGTCTTACTTAGAAGTTTGCTAATTATTTTAGTACTCATCAAATTCAAAAATGTCTCATATACAACAGTGTTATATGTTTAAATCTAAAAATTATTTAATGTTATATATTATTCCTAAAATAAGACATAAGTTGAAGTTATTGTTTATTTTTGTTATCTTTTCTGAATTAAAATGGGAGAATTTTTTAATGTCACATATTCATTGAAAAATCTTTCCATGAGTTTATATGTTTTGCTGTTGAACAATGAATGAAATCTTAGTTTCATAATAAATTGAATATTTTTAAGTTACTCGTTTTAAAAATAGAACAATTATTTATCCAATTCTCACCAAACTCCTGTGTAGAAAATTTAAGTAGTAGAAGTTAGAATTTAAGTTTTTTCAAATTTTACTCCAAAGAAAAAAAGAAATTCCATAATTTGAGTTTTTGCGTTTTAAAAATTTGTTTATAAAATATTACAATACAGCAATTAATATATTAACATAATAATTTTTAATAAAGAATAATGAAAGCGAGTTTTAAAATATTAAAGTTGCTAAAGAAACCTAAACTGTTTTTCGAAAGTTAACACAAAACTGACTATAAATGTTTATGAAATGTGTTGTTGGTAAATTTTGAAAGCTGCATTAAGTGTTCAGTACTTCTGATACAGTTTGAAGTTCAACAAGCATGCAAACTCAAAAAAGGCTAGATGTTTCACACAGCTGTGAAGAGAAATTCGCAGGAAATTCTTAGATAATAACTTACAGAAAAATCGTCAAATTTAAGAAATTCCATTTGCGATTTGCAGGTTACCTTAGAATGTATCGAAAACTGGAATACATTTTCTGATAAACTTTTATTTGTATGCAGAAGTTGTTTTTCGTATTTTTAACATACTTTTGATGCAGAACATCACTATGGTACAAGAAAATTGAAGTTTGTCTTTTATTTTCATCAACTTACAGAAAAAACCATTAAAGGAACGCTTGTTCCTTCACTGGTTTTTCATAGCCTGGGGGATCCAGTGAATAAACAACCCCTTATGTCAGTACTTTGTTATGCTATGATGCTTAAAAAAACAAAAAAACGCAACTCCAATAACTATATTTTGAATTGTCTTTTTCACAGTGAGAAAAATAAAACTATTGCATGCAATTAATTCCACCACAAACGTATAAATGCAAGCAGTCACCTTATAATTTTTTCAAAGAAACAAGGTTTTGCAGAGATAATAAAAAATTCAAAATTTTTTCCAGATAAGTCTATTTGACCAGGTAATTCAAAGCATTGCTAGATGACTTCCCATTGTTTGGCAGTATGCTACTGTTACCAATCAATCTAAAGAAAAACTTTCAAATTCTTGTTTTTAATCAATATATATGAAATGTTCCTTCACTGGTTGGTTTACCCTATATAAGCTTTACTCTATAGCTATATGGAGTACAAATATATTTGATCTTATATCGAGTTTCACTATCAGTTCGAAATCTACAAAAATGAGAAAATAACTGGAAGAAACGAATTATTATTATTATTTTTTTAAAAGGGAAACTTTTAAACGAGATATAAGATGAAATAGTCTTAAAAATTATAAAATCAGTTTAAAAAAACTATTTTTCGATGGTTTCGCTCGAAAAAATAAAATATGAAGTACTTAGTGTAGCATTTCAATTTGTGAGAATCGAATTCTCTCAGTTAATTCTGATATCATGTTCATTTAAAATAAATTTTATCTTTAAATGAGTTGCAAGAATTCCTTATTATTTTCGTAAAGAGAGAAAAGTTAGGGATTTATTTCGTATTGTTATTATTAATCATAAAACTCTGACTTTTCATCCACTTTTCTTTTGAAAGTTAATAAGAAATTCTTGCCACATATCTTAAGATAAAATTTATATAAAATGAACATGATGTTTGATAAAATGACTACGACTATATCAACTCAATTCTTATATTACACTCAGTATTTTGATTTTTATTTTTGCTGGCAAAACCATAGAAGAGTTGTTGAGAAAATTTAATCTTACTCTTAAGCAATTACTTGGAGGAAATTGCTTTTTAATTTTATTTACCAAAACACTGAGTATGACTTTTATACATAATAATGCGTTTAAACATGCCCTAATCAAAATTTTTTTATTCACAATAAATGAATTAAACAAAAACAGTAATAATAATAGGAAAAGTTCATCAGTTCTTTTATTCCAAAACTTATAATTCAGCATCATTTGTAAAATTCTATAACGCATAACGATAATAAAAATGTAATGATAAATGCAAGATTACCAGTAAAGGCATCATATTTTAGTTGTAAATCTAATTCTGATTGCAGTATTTTAAATTTATTCCTCTGCATAACTTGATGTAATATATTCCTATATATTAATGTAGGTCGGGCTTATCGCCAAGATAATGTTTGATTTTAATAAATTGCACCTCTCACATGTCAAATAGAAGAGAGACCTACCTGGAAGTGCAATCCGCATGCTGTTAGCAGTGTGTGTGTGGGGGGGGGTATAATCGAGGCAATTAGGAAGCACAGTAAAGAGGGGGAGCAAAGAGGGATACAATTCTCTTCATTCACTCCAATGTATAACTAACTACCAGCAAGATTTGATTAATTCTTAAACTATACTCCTAACACCAGTTCAGAGCAACAAATAAACAAGAAGTCCCTACTGAAGAGACCCCCTATCGAATTCTTATCTTCTAAACTGAAAATTTCATTCTAGTTGGTGAAACATTTCTTAAAAATAAATAAATTTTTTTTTTCATTTCAGTACCTCTTTTTCATGCAATTAGGCGAGGACTGGAAACAACAAATATTCATTTAAACGAGGAAGTTTAACATTAGTGTCATATAAAATTGCTTAGTTTCTTTAATTTTTTTTCCATATAAGCGGGTTATTCGATTATCTGATGTGCTATTAATTAAGTAGGGATGACTCTGTATATGTGTATACAGTTTTTGGATGATTTATTTTTCATTGGTTTCAATAGCTAAAAAAACTAACTATTCCATTTAAACATTAAATTTTCCCATAAAAATCAATCTAAAATCAATCAAATTATGTTAACAAAAATAATCTTTCAATACTCATTTTCAGCCCTTAAAACAGGGAGAAAGTATTTTCAAACTGTAAAATATAGTTCCAATAGCTTAATTCGAAAGTTAAAAGCCAGTAATATTCTTTATTCTTTTTGAAAACTTCACCTTATCTTCGGGACTAATTAAACGATTCAAAAATTCAAGAGCATAATGGTTAAAAAAATATTTTTTTAAAAATAATTACAGGTAATATGAGATTAATTGCTTTCTTCATAGTTTTTTTTAAATGAGAGGTACATAAAGTTTTCACAATAATTTAAGGAATGTTATCTCAGACGACAAAATCTAAAATTTTTGAAAAAAAATTTGTATTTACAAAAACTTTATGGAAATTTTCGCTATTGTCATTTAAAGAAGCATAGTTTTTGAAATGAGAAAAACGTGAATGCCTTACAAATTAAAATATGATTAAAATTGGAAAAATTAAGTTATAAAAATTATAAATAAATAAATTAAAAAAATATTTTGCACTCAGTAATTTTTAAATAAAGGATTTTTATAATTGAGTGAAATATTTTTTAAATTTTATTTTTTTCTGAAGGTGTGATGAAGCACTCAAAAAGGTAGTCCCCCATATTTTGAAGGGTACTCTCACAATATCCGAGAGAAAAAAACACATAATTAAAAAATATATTTCTAGAAAATAGGAGATTGTGTAAAAATTTAATTAAGCATACCTTTAATACTAGAGTTTCTGAATGACAGATGCTAATAAAAATTAAAAGACAGTCGAACTCCGTTAAAATGAACTGTCGGAGGCTCCTAGTGATAAGTTCACTATAAACGATGGTTCACTATTTTCAATTTCTGAAAAATTATTTTTAGCACATAATGGAAATAGTGATTACGATAGCGCGTAATTGTTCCAATAAAGTTTTAATTGATTAATTGAATTAAGAATAAAAAGTAAAATGATTAATTTCTAAATCCTACGGAAGAAATTAGTGATTTCTGACGCACTACGATTCGATGTGAAGCACAGTTCAACAATTTCCGTATCAACAATTAATACAGAATACCGTGTTTTTTTATCCCCATTTTCTGTTGTAAGAAAATCTCATTCCTGAGATAAATTGGTGAAATGTCTTGCTCTTCATCAACATTAAAAATTTGACACTGCTTAAAGAAATGCCTTCACTTAAAATCATAAATGAAAAAAAAAGGAGGGGAAAAAAAAGGCTGAAAAATTCACTATAAATGAACTACCCATTTTTAGCTGTCCACTATAAGCGCATAAAATAACGGTAGTTGAATGAAATAAGAAGGACCACTAAAAAGCTAATTACAATCGGGTGCTTTGTATAAAAAATATTCACTGAAAATATAGCACATTACAACTGTTATTTCAACATGATCGCTATTATTTCAATCAAGGAATGTGTAATGATACAATGAATAAGCGAAAATGTATATTACCCTAAATAACTGGTTTTAATTATTGAATTTTCAAGATTTGAGTACCAATAGTAACGTAAGGTTTCGTAACGTAAGGTTTCTAAGATTAAGACGACATTTTAAGGTATGAATTTATTATTTTCTAATCAGTAAATAAACATAGTAAACGTAAAATTTCTCAATAAACGTAACTTTATTCGATGGATTTAGATTTTCGGTCATTAATTTAAAAAATTTAATCGCACGCGTTGGCCCTTTAATATTAATTTTAGTTTTTGCATATTTCGTTATACCAGGGGAAAGTTTTTAGCCCATCAGTAAGTTTTCGTCCACATTTTAAAAATTAATAAATTCAAAGATTTGTTAATTCAATTGCTATGTAATATTTTTTAGTCATATAGTTTAAATCCTATATAGTTTAAATTTCTATTTGTAAAATTTCACAATAACTGATGGAACTTCCATTTTAGCAAAATTGATGTAATAAGCGAGTACTTAAATTAGTTGCTAAAATAGCGATTTTTTTAAAAATAAACAGCATTGAAAATAGCAATAAACTGAATTTTTTTCTTGTAAGTACTTTTTGGAAGGTAGTAGTGATCAATGTTATTCCCGCATGTATGTTATACAAAAATAAAGGACTAACTTTTAAGAATAAATGAATTTAAGGAAATTGAATTTAAGGTTGAACGAAATTTGTATTTGAATTTTCTTTATCGATACCAGAAATAAATAAAAATATCTTCCATTTGGCCCTTTTTTTATACAATACAACATATAAAAAACAGCGTTTTAAAAAAATATGCCGTAATCGTTATATATTGAGCTTTCACTGTACTCTTTGGATTCACTTTCTAGCTAATTCAATAGTGAGCTAATTTTCAAAAACCCATCTAATGGTTTAAATATATATTGCTTTTAGGTATAATAAAACGGGCATAAAATAAGTTGAACTCAAATTTCATATTCGGAAGAAAAATTAACTTTAAAAATGGACAGGACATTTTTCTTCACTTTGATAGGTAAGGAGATTGATGATTCACAATTCTAGATTGAGAAAAGTATGTATTTTACAATCCTTTGTCCATGAACCCATCTTTACAACTTTTGTCTGAAAAAGATGATTTGAGTCAGTCTGGGTGGTTATTACTAAATACATTTTTCTCATTTATGAAGCAGTAAACAGCCTTTTGTACTTTTAATATGAATGAAAAGTGTCTTTGGCCTTAGGTATGATAAGAGGTGTGACAATAACAATGTAGTGAAGTATGTTATCTCAAACAATCAGCGTTCCTGCTCCTTCGTCACACGAATTCTCCCCCTCTTCAGTGGGGGTAATCCTTAATCCATCTTCAACTGTCAAAATCGGAGAAGGAAAATCGGAGGGGTGAAGAACTAAGATGAAGCCTGGAGAGGGGTGCTGGAGGATTATCCTTTATCGCCTCTTATTTGCAAATTATTTATAACAAGCTGATTATAATGCTGATTAGTAGAGGAAAGCACGTGCTTTTTTGAAAGTTATAATCTTAAAATTTCAAAAATTTATTCTTGATTTAAGTATAAATTATTTAATTTCAGACAATTTATCAAAAATGAAATAAAATAATTCTATATTTATAACATAAATGGTGTTTTAAAAATCATACATTTCCATGAATTATAACTTAATGTTAGTTATTCATTTTAGTTTGCAGTTATTTAATTAAATTTATGTTATGTTATTAATGTTCAGTTATAAATTATTATTAATTTATTAAAATCATTGCGTAATGTTTCTTAAATATAAGTTCTCAAAGGTTTTAATGTTGGTTTCAATTTTTCCTTGGTTTACATTTATGCGCATTTTAATTTTTCTTAGTTATGATACTCAACTTATACCAGTTTTTTCATTATTTCCATTGTAACTTAATGATGTTCATGTTAAGTTCTCCTAATTGTAGTTATTTAGTTTAATTTACGTACAATGCAAATTTTTATTAATTATAGTGATTATTTTTCAAAATTTTGTAAAAAAATTTTTGGAAAATTTTCAATTTTTTAAATGTCTAAAGTTTTTATTTTTTTGATGTCATGTCATTTAAACTTATTTTTTAATCTCTATCATCTATATTTATTTATTCGTTAATTTACAATTATACTACTGTTTCATTAAAAATATATTTTGTGAATATTTGGATTATTTTTGATTTTTTAATATTTTTCAATCATGGCTATGCGTGGAAATTTAATTGTAGCATAACTCTTATACGAATAATTTCGTAATCTCTTCTTAAAAAAGTAAATGTTAGGGAAATCTGTTTTTAACGGTTAACAAAATGTATAAATAATTATCAAAAATGCACATGGAAATTGAGAAAAAAAGTTATATATTCATTTATTTAAATCGAAAGCTTTATCTCCTTACAGAAAGGGTTTATAAAATGAAAAATTATGCTCGGGCTTTCAATAGTTGCACAATATATACATCACAGTATCTGTCATGCCCTGCGAAAAATTTTATTCATTGCAAATTTTTCCTGCTGAAAGGCAGAAAATTTTGTATTTGCTGTTATTGTATTTGTTTATTATGCTACATACATACATACATACATACCTTACCTTTGAAAAAATTTAGTCAATAAATAATTGTGTCAGTAAGTACAGTCAGTATTTTTACAATATGAGGCATATTTTAAGGAACTCTTAATCTTTAAAAATGACTTTTCATTTCAAATCTTAAAGATAATAATTAATGTATTATAAAAACTAATAGAACATTGTTTCTTTATTATATTAATTTTTTTCGTTGCTATTAGGGTATAATATAATCTTTTACTAACAAAAACCTACTCTTTGTATTAATTAAATTTTCTTTCCTATTGCTTTAAATGCTATAATTATATATTAATTAATATATATTAATGTTATAATTTAAAATAATATTTTAATGTTATAATTTAAAACTGAAAAATAAATCTTTATTTATTATTTTCTAAAAAAAACAATCACTGCTTTTGTCCAGCAAGTGCCAATGCAATAGCCAAGGTGTATACAATCGCCGATGTCGACAGAATAATTTCGTCAACAAATTTTTATGTTAATAAAATATACAAAATAGAATAGTGCTTAAAATTAAATTTCTGTATTCTTAGTTTGCATATATTTCTGGTTTTACACACTAAAGTTAATTATAATTTTGAAAATTTTAATTCTCTACGTAATAGATTTATCACTACGTAATAGATCTCTCTACGTAAGTAGAGAGATCTATTACGTAGTGATAAATCTATTACGTAGATTATCTCGTACGTAGATTATCTCTACGTAATAGATTATTAATTACACAGGGCTGACGATTCTAAGGTTGCTCAGTAATCTCTTAATTTATTCCTTTCCTTGTGCTCCAGACATAGTTTAATGCATTTTTCGTCAGTATACCTGGTGTAGTAATTATTTTTGTCTGACTCTATTACTTTCTACATTTAGTCATGTAAATTTGATATGCATTTTCCTCACATTTTAATTTTCAAACTTCGCAGTTTACTTTGATTTTTTGTTAGTCAATGAAAATCCGAAGAAAATGATATTTTTTGAAAATTTCTCTATAATAATTCTTATTTCTCGGTCTTTGTTATTTTTCAAACATTTTTAAACTGAATGGTACTTTTTGTTCATTTTTGGGATTAATTTTGTAACCCGTAATTCTTAATAATAAAATAAATCTGCATGAAAACTCTGTAATAGTTTTAAGGAGTACAACAAATTTTTCAGATTTATTTCTTGTTTAATTGTAAATATTTTTTAAAACTTCATTTTCATAGGATTTTAACTTTTGCATTGTTTATGTTAGTGATATTTTTGTAAATTGTTTTCTCTATATTTTTTTAGAATAATTTAAAGTCATTAAATATATTTCATTCAATTTATACTTGAAATTTTTTAAATATTTTGAAAGTATATAACATAATTTCCCAATATCATTAGGTTTTTCAAAAATTTTCATTAGTCTTTTTCGTTATCTAGCTATCCAATTTTGTTTCGAATAGCTATAATTCGAAAAATAATATTACATTGTTAAGTTAAAAAAAAATAATAATAACCATGTATAACATACAATATACTTTAATATACAATACACTCTAATATACAATAAATGTTAGGTTATAATTTTAGAATTGTTTAGATTATAATTCATTAAATACGAAACATATTTAAATATGGCACGCTGGAAGATATATATACATATATTTTAATTTGGGTAAATATATATATATTTCCTTTTATGTAAACTTAATTTTTAATTTAAACTAAATCAGAGAAACCAGATGACTTGTTAAAATTAATATGTTAATTCAATATGTTTCTGAGGAGCGAAAAACCATTTCATCTCATTATGATTAGAATGCATTTATAAAATGTCTTGCTCACCATTAACAAATTTAAAGGAGTAAAATTACAAAATTAATTAAATGTTAATGCACTTTTTTTTTTAAATTTGTTTTTGATTGATAAATCATTTTTTGTAAACTAATTTTTTGCTGTGAATGTAATAGTTAAATCATAGTCATAAACAAAATAAATAATTTAAATAAATACAATTAGTTAATTACAATATAAATAATGCAGCTAATTTAAAAATATTAGATCGGACGAAGTTTATGACTTTGCATTCAGAACATACCCTATAGCAGGGGTGGCGAACCTTTATACACCAACGTGCCATCTTTTCTAAAAAATTGCTTAATGAAATCACAGACGTGCCGTCAAATAATTTTGACTTCATGATTATTGGGAAAATAATAATACTAAATACTATCAACTCAAACTTTATTTACATTGAAAAGAAAATACATTTTGCAATGTCTTAGTTATACGCGTAATTCAACTTAAAGTAGCATCAGTGGGACTTCTGTTATTGCAAATTAAATGACAAATAACTTATATGAGGTTGCAAGATATTAGTTCAAGCAGAACTGTTGATTTTTTTGCTAGTTATTTATTGTTAGCTTGTTTTTTATGGTTATTAATTGTTCTTTTAGCATTAATTGTTTATATATTTATTAATAATTGTTTATTATTTTGTTTGTTTTTTGTGAATTTTTATTTAATTGTTACATATGCTTCATAGTGTGTGACATTTGTGTAATAACAATTCAGAGTGCAATAACAATTGTGATCGGTGGCGTGCCCAAAATATTGTGTCGCGTGCCATAAATGGCACGCGTGCCATTGGTTCGCCATCCCTGCCCTATAGGATAACCCTATAGCCTCTGTAACTCTGTGGGGGAAACATTTTGAGCGTGTTAGGTGGGTCATCTTGACCATCATTTAGTAGCAGGTGTCCCTTTGTAGCACTCCTTACAATGCCTTTTGTTCATTTTGGGGGGAATAAGTTTGTGACGAACCGTACCCGTCATCAAACTATCTTCTACCTTATGGGGGTGGTCGTCAATTCGCAGGTATTGTTCTGAGAAATTTTTATTTAAATTAACTCATTTCTGAGAAGATAAAGATATTCTTGAGGAGACTGAAACACAAGTGATTGAATTTCCCTCCTTACATTGAATTCCTTTAACAGATTAACAATTTTAAGAATGAGACAATCGCTTTTCTTTAATTTTTTTTAGATGTGTTGTAAAACTCAAACACTTTTAAAAAAGAAAGTTTTCTCTTCTATATGAGTTTTTTATAATTTCTTCAATTTACTACTGGTTCTCATTTAACACTTTCTCTAGCTCATCTCAACTTTTGACTCTTGCCGAAACTTCTGAGAACATATTTTAAACGCTATAGCGACCCATATTTTCATGGTCAAAAATCTAAATAGAATTTAAAAAATGTGAGGTTATTTAAAGAAAGTTAACTTTGTGTTAGATTTCACAACTTAACTATTTTTTTGCGCTAATTAATCAACTTAGTCAAAGTCAGAGTACAAGACCCTTAAGTTATCATGCGTGAAAATCTGACAATTGCATAAAAAATATTTAGAATGCATTTTTTTCATGTTCGCTGCATGAAACCTGGTACATTTTTAATTATGTTTCGTTTTTATTATGCATGTTTCATCAAATATTGCTAAATTAAGCTAAATTGTTTGAATGATATAGTTGCTAGGGTAAAATTTTCGGAATTGTATAGCTTATATGAATCATTTGAAGCCTATAGTATTATCCACAAAGTCATTTTTGAGGCGAAAATGGAATGCGCCAATAAAAGAAGAAAATTGGAAGAGAATAAAAAAAAATAAATGAAAATTTAACTTTGCCGTAAGCAGTTTCAAAATTTCACATTATTTTTCCATAAAATTCTCGTTTTTAGTGCAAAGAAAAAAAATGAAGAAAACTAAAATAAATTTCAAAATTAAAAATGAATTTAAATTACTTTAAAGATATTACTAAAAATTTTTAGTCTCCTTATTATCTGATATTATCGATATAAGGTTAGATATAGAAAAAAACTTTAAGGCAGGAAAAAGTAATAAAATAGAATATATGTGTACCTGGTAGACAGTACTTCTTCAGGGAACACACTGTCTACAAACACACATGAGCCTTTCTGTTGTCAGTGGAAAAAACAAAACTGCCACTGCCCCTATCCATATAAGCTATCTTTGAAAATTACAAATTACATTTCTAATTATATTAAAAAAAAAGATCATTTTCAATAAGATGGAGAATAATATCAAATCAAAAGTGTTATAAGATTTTATTTGCAAAAAATTATTTCTCTTAAACGCAAATATTAATGTTGGAGATGAACTTTTAGATAGTGCATTTGAAGACTTTTTTTGAAGCTTTATATCATTTATAAATTGCTTCAATTAAACAATCCGTAACTCACTTTTATTTTTACACAAATATTCAATGCTACTTAATTGAATTCTAATAATAACTGTTTTTTTTTAGGTATTTGAATGAAATATTTAAATTTCAAAGAATTGTGACAAAATTCTGCAATGCTTTTTGAGCCTTATAGAACTTTTCTTTTCGTATAATTAGCCTCAAAGACATATCATTCTTGTAAAGATTAATTGTCATTGATAAGAGCTTCAAAGTATATAATACCCTGAATGATTTCTTATAGTTTGTATGTTGCATGGAAAGAATTGTGTGTGTGTGTGGGGGGGGGGTTATGACTTGAAACAAGTGACAATAGTTATGATTCACTGTCCAGGTTTGACCAATGGGAGGTATCTATCTATTGTTGCAGCAAAAGTACATAACTGTTATTTTAAAATTGTAATATTCATTTCGGCGTTGAACTGTGAGTTCGGGACTTAGTTTCTTAATAGTTATATTAGTAGAAAAGTATAGTTACTTCGTTATAGTCTTGAAGCTTGGTGTAGTGAATTTTCTGTCAAGATTTTGTGGAAAAGTCTTAGGATCATTAAAGATGTCTCTGATCAAGGATATTAAGTAAGTTCTTCTTTATTTCTTACTGGTTTATTTATTGATTAATTAAGGCTTTTCATTCTTCTATCTCCATTTTATTTAATACGCTCTAATTAGAAAAAAAAATGTGGCTTACAGTTATGGTTCATCTGTGTCTGAATATAAGTTTTAGTATTTGAAATTTCTTAGTATTTGTAATTAGTATTTGAAATTGTTGGATTTATTAAAAAATAAACTAGGAAAGTAAATTTGACTTAATGTAATTTTAATTTAATGTAAGATTTAATTGATTAAATAATTTGTTTTTGAACTGTACTCCTGAAAGTGATTTTGAACTCTAATATTTTAATTAATGTTAATTAAAATTCATTTTAGAAAATATTTATTTTGTGGTATAAGGAATTATTTGATTTTTCATTAAAATGTCCGAAATGTCCTCTTTTGTAATACTTTTTTTACCGAAGTAAATATAATAGAAGGTATTAAATTATTTGTTTTTGTACTCCTGAAAGTGTTTTTTAGTTAAACTTAATTAAATTTATTAATTATATGGATTTCATCATTTATAGTATTTGTTAATACATTTTATTCTGTGGTCGCAGGAATCTGTTGCTTTTGCAAAGAGCCCCCAGAAATAACTCTAAATATCTCAGCTTTTCCTTGCTGGCATTTTTAATACCTTTTCTTGCAAAGCAAATGTGATATAATGTAATTTTAATTATAAATAAAGTTTAGTTGATTAGGTTATTTATTTTTGACCTAAGAAACAGCTTTTTTAAAAAATTTATTTAACTAAGTTGATTGCTGAAATGGATTTCATTATTTAAAGTATATTCATTTAAAGTAATTCATTTTATAAAATATTTTATTCTGTGGTATCAGGAATCAGTTCATTCTGTATTAACAGATTCTGGTATGAGAAATTAGGTGATTTTTCATTAAAACGTCCGAAATTATATCTCATTTCTTTTCTCTTTTGTAATACTTTTTTTTTACCACAGTAAATATAATAGAGTGTATTAAATTATTTGTTTTTGTTCTCCTGAAACTGGTTTTTAGTTAAACTTAATTAAATTTATTGATGATATGGATTTCGTTATTTAAAATATTGTTATTAAAATTTCGTCATAGTCAATAGTAGGCAGTGCTGTTGTAGTTGCAATGCGCGCATTGGCCATTACTTTTTATTTGTTTTAGTATTTATTCGTTCAAAGTTGCCATTTTGAATTTCTTAAATTAATAAATTTTGAATTAGTTTTGTTAATTTAAATGTGTGGTAATGTTAAAATTTTGTCAAATATATTTTTTGTGAATAAACTTTCTTTATTTTATTTGCGAAAATGGATATTAAAAACGATTACTTTTCGCACTTTTACCATTAAAAATTGAGTTTCTTTACATTTGAAAAACTAATGGGTTAAATACATATAGAATTTTTTTTTTTACACATTAATTTAATCTTTTGTGAAAGAAATTAATACTTCATCAGAGACATTAGAATATAAAGAGAGATTTAATCCCATTAATCTTGAATTCAGCTGCTTATAAATAGAATATTTTGATCTAATTATTTCAGAAAATATTAATTTACGTCAAATTTAATTAGATAATTTGTAATTGATAACGACAAAATATTATAATATGCTATTTGATTTTTCATAAATAAAGTTTTCAATATTAGTTATTTTTCAAAATTCAGTTAAAATGCAAAGAATCATACATGTGAAAAAGAGGGGTAAAATATGTACTCTGATTTACTGATATATCGCGTACTCTAAGAATAGCACCAAACATGTCCTTAGGCTGTGAAATACTGTAGTGAAGGAGAAGGTTTTCTTCTTCACGGATGGGTTTTACTGAATTTGTTACGATATTATCGTTTGTCGATATTTATTGTGCCCATATATTTTTTGATATTCATCGTGTGTTTATATTTATCAATATTTAGCTTAAGTTAAAATTTTTTGCATTTACTATATATCGTGAGAATATCTCGCTATAAATTTAAATTATCGACGGCTCACGAGATATCGATACATCGAACTATTAGCTCCGAATTGGTTTGTGAATAATAAGTGAGTCCTAAATTTAAAGATGTATCGTACACAGTAAGGATTAACTTAACGGAAGAAAAAGATATTTTTTGCAGGAAAAAAACACTGTTTAAGAAACTGTTTCTGTTTTTCTCCGTTATCTGCTCACTGTAAAAAATTCCCGTTATTTTTTGCAGACTTTATCTATATTTGCAAAGCAGTTTTTCTTACCGTATAATCACTCTTTCTTTTTCAAGTCATTTTACTATAAAGTATAGAAAGTAGTAGAGAAGTATCGAAAAATACTTGCTCTTATTTTTCAGTAAATATTTAATGATAATGACATCGTATAAATTAAACTGCGATCTGATTTTATTTTTAAATTAATAGTTTAACTATATATTTCCTTAATATATAATTTTTCGGAAGTTAAGTTACCATACATTTTTATTCTGGTAGACCTCTATAGTTTAAACTTTTTTACACTTACGTGTTATTTCAATAACTTTTTTAAGATGAAAACAGTTTAAGATTTCCCTCATACTGGGACGCTAGAGCTCCGGTAGTACAAAGGATCCATTGCTATGTCCCAGGTTCGAATCCCATCTTCGAGTCAATAGGTCGTACGAATGCAGCTCTCAGCATGCGCTGACCGCAATGCAGACATCATAGAAGTTTCTGTTGAAATAGTGGAATTTTCAGAAATAACAGTACTTATCTGATGAAAAAACAGACGCCTGTTTTTTTTGAAAAAAAAAAACTGTTTTTTTTTTTCAGTGAAATATACAATTAATTTTAGGCCATTATTAACCAAATCACCACTCCTTAACAATACTTAGTTTGTCACACTAAAAGTTTACTGAAGTTACTATGATAATACTGAAAAAAAGTTCAATGGAACTGTTTTCCTTTATTTGAAAAATATCGTCAATTGTTAGAACGCAGGATGTTTATAAACTCCCAAAACCTAAAATTACGCAAGGTATGATCTTAGGAAGTTACCTGGTGTGAATAAAACAAAAGAAAAACTTTTATACTAATGCATTTTTGTTTCAAATTTCCGCAAAAAAAAAATAACTTAAAGAATAATTTTATAACTTTAGAAGTGTTTAGATCATATAATTTCTCAAACATATAAATGAAGTTCAGAGCTTTGAAGGGCAGAAACTATATTGCAAATGCAAAATAATGTTTTTGAATACAACATCCTATGCCGAAAAATATAGCAATAGATTTATATTTTTGTTAGTTACTCAGTTATTTTGGTTAGTATATACTATAATTATGCAAAATTTCGTAAGCCAAACTGAAATATTTATGGAGATTTGGTCATTTTTATAAAAAGTTTATTTCTTTGTCTTAGGTGCTTTGCTAAATTTAGAGAAATATTAAGTTAAATTGGACTAAAATTTGTGGAAGACACCTGATCATTTTGGGTTTTATTTTAGAAAGTACAAAAGCTACATAGAAAACTGCTTGATACTTTCTACGTTTTAAAGACGTTTAACTGAGACTTGAATATAAATTAGTTGCCAAATGCGATTCATGTCAAAACTATGAAGAAAAAATGTAAAAATTTTCCAGCGTGTGTGCAGTAAAAAATTTTTTTTCATTACTCATATGTCGTGCAGTATTAAAGAATTTTTCTCAAATTTTAAAGCATACATTTTGCAATTAATTTTAAATTTCTCTAAATATTCTGATTAATTTTATTGAATTTTTTTCATTGAAGTTATCGAAAAACAACGTAAGACAAGAAATATATATTTTTTTCTTATAAAATTATTAATTCTTAGTTATAATTATTTAGCTTAATTTTATAAAAATTACTATATCTCCATAAATATTTAAGCTAGGCTTACTAAAATTTGTGCTACCATTGCATAAAAGTACCAAAATAATACAAATTTATTGTTACATTGTTTGGTTTAGGGCGTTCAAAAGCATTTTTTCCCGCTTGTAATTCATTGTCAGACCCTCAAATCTTAAAAAGGTCTTAAGTTTATTGATATGTATGAAAAATTGTATGATCTAAACACTTCTAAAGTTATAAAACAATTCGTTATGTATTTTCAGAGAAATTTGAAAAAATGTAGTTGTATAAAAGTGTTTCCATATTTTTGTCTACTACCTGTATCATTACACTTGTATTTATTAAATTTTCCTCATGCAAAATAAATTGTAAATGCTGTGAATGATAAAACTTAAAAAATAAGTTCTCAATTTAGTTTACGTTGGAAAAATATTTATGACTCATTGTTCAGTTTTTTAAATTATCTTTAAAACCCCAAATTTCTCGCTAATAAGTTGAAAAAAATTATATCCATTTAACTAAGCTTATAAACAGCAAATATTCCATAATCTGTACACTGTAAGAGATTTCAGATCAAATTACAGTATAAAGTACTGCCACTCAGGGTGCTGATACTTTTTACACTGATAAATACCGTAAAATCACTTTAATTAAATAAATATTACTGTAAAATTTTAAGTACAATATTTTATGGTAAAATTGGATTGGACTGAGGATGCACGCACAGACGATGTACTTTATATCGTAATTCAATTAAAAATTTTTTACAATGTAACATCCATTGTGTGCTTTATTTCTATGAACTACCATGTGCTAACTTATTTCTGTGAATTTTCTCACTTTCATACTTGCAATATGGGCGAATAGTTTTTGGAGTCATCAGATGACAAGTTATATCAGGTTATAAGCGAAACAAGATACCACTTAAGCTGTTTAAGCTTAAGTTTAATGATCTAAAAGTCTTACTTCAAATGCCCATTATTATTTAAGTAAAATTTTTAAGAAAAGAATTCTTAAAACTAATTTATTTCGTTAATTTTTTCGAATAATGCAGTTTTTGAGCCACTCCATGTATGTGATTTTTTCTCTGATGGATTCAAGAAAAATGTCATGTCAAATTAACCAAAAAATACTAGAAATGCTGCGTACTTTGTAAAAAATTCTGAAATGAATTACGGTAAAAATTACTGGCACCCTTAGTGCATCATCTTCAAAATCCATTTTACTGCAAAATATGCCACGTTTTCTTGTTTTCAGTGGCGCTATACACGGGGAGTCTTCGCTAGTCTGGGATAGAGCTCACTGCTTCTTGGACATGGTTCCAACGCCTTACCAAACCAACAAACTATTTCACCTCTAATAAAATTTTATCTATTAGTTTATAGAATCACTTTAAGTTAACAGAATTATTTATTTAATTACGGTGATTTAGTGATTTTACAGTAAATATTATTGCAAAATTTGCAGTATATAAATATTGTCCCGAAATATTTTACTGTGAAACGCACCAGCACTCTGAGTGCCAGTACTTTTTACCGCCATTAGTTTCGACATTTTTTACGGCGTAATTTAATGACACCATTGCTGATACATTGCTTTTTTTATGAAGTGTTTTGATTTAATTGTTTATATTTTTTTTCAGAATCTCGGCACCTGTTAGACCCTTTCAACAGATAAAGAGGAAAGCGGTTGAAGATGTTGCTACTAAAAACAGCAAGAGTATGAAGAGAGATCCCGAAACAGAGAAACTTCAGCAAACTCCCAGGTGCCGATTTTTTCCAAAGTGCCGCATGGGTCAAAAGTGCCACTTCCAGCATCCAACCTGCAGGTATAATGCCGCATGCAGAAATCTGAAATGCATCTACCGACACATTGGTCCCAGAAAAATAGAGCTCTTCGAGAACAAGGAGAACGAGCAACCCAACAGTTTCCGATTGCTGCTCGAGAAATTAGAAAAGCAAAAGCCTAATCCATACAAATGGGTAAAACCTAAAGATATTGGTGCAAAAAAAGATGTACCATAGACGCAGAAAATTGGGGGGTTAAATAGGTATTTTAAAGAAAGAGATTTTAATTAACAAATCAAATCCCGTATCTATGTTTGCACGCGATGATAGAAGAGTATCCGGTCTCTGCAATGAATGAGGGAAATGTTATTTGAGTAATGTTGTATGAATTAGATTGAAGAATATATAAAAGCAGATGTGTATAGTAAGTTAGTTTCTTTTTTAATGATTTCAATAAATTTTTTAATTCTTATTTTTTTTGCACTGTGGTTATTTAAAAATTTATTTTGTTTCTGATTTATTGCTTTATTTAAATTTTTTTTCCAATTCCAAGATTTGATACTGCATTATTTATTCATTTTTCGAGAAAAGAGTTTATTAGCTACTCTTTCCTAGCGCGAGATTAACATTCTTGCCACATTTAAACACACAGATTATTCAGTCTAGTGAATTTTGGCTTAGGATATATTATATTTATTCAGAACTGAAATAATAATAAATTTCCCGAGCCTTACATAGAATTTTGTTACTTATTTTAGCACTCATCAAATTAAAAAATGTCCCATAAGCAACAGTGTTATAAGTTTAAATCTGACATTTATTTAATGCTATATATTATTCCTATAAAAACACGTAATTTAAGGATAGTGTTTATTTTATCTGAATTAAAATAGAAGAATTTTTTAATGTTACATATTCATTGAGAAATCAATCAATGAGAAATCAATCAATATTTGTTGTTATTTAACAATGAATAAAATCTCAGTTTCATAATAATCCAAATCTCTTTAAGTTACTTGTTTCAAAAGTATACAAATTCCTTATCCAATTCACACCAAACTCTAGTGAAGGAAATTTGAGTAGTGGAAGTTGGAATTTCAATTTTTTCAGGTGTTACTTCAAAGAAAAAAAAATTCCATGATTTGAGCTTTTATGTTTTTTAATTTTTCTAAAAAAAAGTATTAAAACGCCGCAATTAATATATTAATATAATATTTTTTTATAAGGAATAATGGAAGCAAATTTTGAAATATTAATATTGCAAAAAAAACTTTAACAGTTTTATAAAATTTAACACAAAACTGACTATAAATGTTTATGAAATGTGCTGTTTGTAAATTTTGAATGCAGCATTAAGCGTTCAGTACATTAGATACATTTTGAATTTCAACAAGCATACAAACTGTAAAAAAGTTAGATGTTTCACACAGCTACGGAGAGAAATTCACAGGAAATTCATGGGATAATAACTCACATAAAAATCATCAAATTTAAGAAATTCTATTTGCGATTAGAAGGTTACTTTATAATGAATATAAAACTGAATGCATTTTTTGATAAACATTTATTTGTATGGGGCTATAGAAAAAAGGAAAAGAAAAAAAAACATTACTGTTAAACTTGTTTACGGAAAAATTTGGCAAACACAAAGAACTTAATCAACTTTTATGATTTTATCAAGAATAAAAACTTGTGAAATTTTCAGTTATAACGACTTTTACATACATTTGAAAGAAGTCAATTTAAGTAAGAAAAAAATTGTACACAATCAGTTGAACAATTTTGTTATTGTATTGAAAACAAAAAGAAACCTTATTTCCCCCCTTCTATTTTAAAGCTTATTTTCCAATTATTCATGGTATGACATTCACCATACAGACCGGGGAGGCTTAGAGATCACCTACCCTCATTTTTAATGTTTATTCATTCATTCAAAATAAAAAATAAGGAACTATATTTTTTACAACAGGGATAGAAGACTCTTTAAGAATCATGCGTCAATAAGGAACAAAAGCAACTAGTGATTACTGATTATTCTGCGTATTGTCCTACCGAAATAAAATACAAGTATTTACTCTTATTTGACTTAGATCAGTAAATTGAATAATCACTTGATAATTAGTACCCTTTCTTATTCTGGATGTTGTCTCAACTTTAACAATTAAACGATGTTTTCTTGATGTTACTTGAGCAATAAGCAGGTTCAATTCTCCTTTTAGTTCATTGCATTTGGAGTATATTTTAATTCAAATACTGAATAATGCAATTATAAATTAGTACTTTTTATAGGGTAGGTCTTGGATATAGTTCAAATCAAAATAAAAATATTAAGAATAGAGATAGAAGAAATACTTATGCTTATTTTAAATTCTCATACCTTTATTCAACATATATTGAGCAAAAAATAGTGAAATATTGAAAACAAAATAACAGAAAAAAATTGTTTGAAAGCAAACAAAAAAGTGGTCATTTCTTAATGTCGAGGGGAGATGATCACCTAATACAGCAATGGGAGAAGTGAATTTAATTTTTAGAAAATAACACACTTCATACAGTTGATATGAAAAACTAAAAATAGGCTGTAACGAATGAATTTTATCTTGAAAATAAATAAAAATAAATCTAGCCAATAAAATTTAATGAGCAGATTTAATCAATCACTTTCAAAAAAATTAATCAATCACTTTCGTTCTGTGGTTATTTAAAAATTTATTTTGTTTCTGATTTATTGCTTTATTGAAATTTTTTTTTCCAATTGCAAGATTTGATACTGCACTATTTATTCATTTATCGAGAAAAGAGTTTATTAGCTAATCTTTCCTAGCGCGAGATTAACATTCTTGCCACATTTAAACACACAGATTATTCAGTCTAGTGAATTTTTGCTTAGGATATATTATATTAATTCAGAACTGTAATAATAATAAATTTCCCGTGCCTTACATAGAAGTTTGTTACTTATCTTAGCACTCATCAAATTAAAAAATGTCACATATGCAACAGTGTTATAAGTTTAAATCTGAGAATTATTTATTGCTATATAGTATTATTCCTAGAAAAATACATAAGTTAAAGTTGGTGTTTATTTTATATGAATAAAAATGGAAGAATTTTTTAATCTTACATATTCATCGAAAAATCATTTCATGAGTTGATACTATGCTTTGTTGTTATTTAACAATGAATGAAATCTCAGGTTCAAATAATCCAAATCTCTTTAAGTTACTTGTTTTAAAAGTATAAAAATTCCTTATCCAATTCACACCAAACTCTAGTGTAGGAAATTTGAGTAGTGGAAGTTGAAATTTCAATCTTTTCAAATGTTACTTCAAGGGGAAAAAAATTCCATGATTTGAGTTTTTATGTTTTTTAATTTTTTTTTAAAAAAAGTATTTATACTCAGCTTTTAATGTAATGATTTTTTATAAAGAATAATAATAGCAAGTTTTGAAATATTAATATTGCTGAAAAAAACTTTAACAGTTTCATTAAATTTAACACAAAACTGACTATAAATGTTTATGAAATGTGTTGCTTGTAAATTTTGAATGCTGCATTAAGTGTTCAGTACCTCTGATACATTTTGAAGTTCAGCAAGCATGCAAACTCTAAAAAGGTTAGATACTTCACACAGCTATATAAAGAAGTTCTCTGGTAATTTATGGGATAATAAGTCTCATAAAAATGATAAAATTTAAGAAATTCTATTTGCGATTTGTAGGTTTCCTTATAATGTAATAAAAACTGGAATATCTTTTTTGATACACTCTTATTTGTATGGGGCAAGACAAAAAATTAAATGAAAAAACACTATTTTTAAACTTGCTTACTGAAAAATTAGTCAAACATCAAGAGGAATTTTAAGAAAATCATAGAAATTTAACAAATTTTTATGATTTTCGTAATGTATTTCATCAAGAATAAAAACGAATCAGTTATAACGACTTCTACATCAATTTAAACGAAGTCAATTTAAGTAACAAAAAAAATTTATACAATCGGTTGAAAATTTTTGTTATTAAATTAAAAACAAAAAGAACTTTATTTCCCCCCTTCTATTTTAAAACTTTTTCCTAATTATTCATGGTATGACATTCACAATACAAACTGGGAGGGGGTTAGATCTCCCCCACCCTCATTTTTCATGTTCATTCATTTATTCAACAAGACAATAATATATTTTTTGCAACAAGGGTAGAAGACTCATTAAGAACTATGCGTCAATAAGGAACAAAAGCAACTAGTGATTACTGGTTAATTTGCGTATTATCCTACCTAATTAAAACACGAGTACTTATTGTTATGTAACTTAGATCAGTAAAGTGAATGATTGCTTGATAATAAGTAAACTCTCATTTTCTGCCTGTTTCTCAACTTTAACTATGTTTTCCTGATGTTACTTGAGCAATAAGCAGTTCCAATTCTCTCTTTAGTTCATTGCATTTGGAGTATATTTTCATTCGAATACTAAATAATGCAATTATAAATTAGTACTTTTTATAAGGTAGGTCTTGGATATAGTTCAAATCGAAATAAAAAAATATTAAGAACAGAGATAGAAGAAATGTTTATGCTTAGTTCAAATTCTCATACATTTATTCAACATATATTGGGTGAAAAATAGTGAAATATTGAGAACAAAATATCAGAAAAAAATTGTTTGAAAGCAAATTTAAAAAGTGATCATCTCTTAATGTCGAGGGAAGATGAGCGTCTAATACAGCAATGGAAAGAGATGAATTTAATTTATAGAAAATAACACATTTCATGCAGTTGATATGAAAAACTTAAAATAGGCAGTAAGGAATAAATTTTATCTTGAAAACAAGTAACAATAAATCTAGCAAATAAAATTTAATGAGCAGATTTAATCAGTCACTTTAAAAAAAAATCACATTTTGGGCAAAGGGCTTTAAAACTTAAAAATTTTGCGTGGAGTCATCTCACACATTTCATCCAGTCATCGTTTTTTATGTTTTCTAGTGTTTCTAACATGCCTCTTATTTTTTTAAACCAATACTTACCCCAGTCGCCTCAGAGCAGATTAATAGTAAAATAGAAATTTTTTTTTTTACGTTTAGTTAGCTTTTATATATTTTTTAAATATAATGTGAGAGATATACCTTCTCTTGGCTCTTTTTTCAGTATTGCTGTTGTTTGCATCCAAGTAAATGGTCTTGAACTTGAAGTGTTTTTTCACGCTGAATCAAATAAAGACTCAATAAAATTTGTAGAACTATTAGTAATTGTTCAAAAGTTATAAAATTTTTAATTGATAAAAAGTACTGTTTTGTACTTATGCATATTGACTTGTTTGTCACTGCCATATACACTAATAAATATATTTGATTATACGTATTTTTTTCTCTAAATAGACAGAGATCAAAACTAAATTAATGGAATTAATAATTTTGATGTTTTAAGTGTCAAAATGATTTAATTTATAAAAAGGCCTTGACTTACACCTACTTCCGATTCTACATTTCTTTCTAGGTAACTAAAATGAATAGTACAAATACTTTTAGTAGTTATATAGCAATATCAAAAGTACTTAAGTGCTTATACAGCAATGTCAAATATATAAATAGGTACAAATCAAAATTAATGCAGTTTAAAATAAAACTACTTCCAAACTATGCGTCTTACAGTTTAAAATCTTATTCGGCTTCAGGAATTCGATATATCGAAAAGGGAATATGTTCAAAATAAGATATTAAATATTCCTGAAACTGTTAACAATAAAGTGATCTTGATTTCATTTGAATTCCTTTGATTTGATTCAATTAATTCTAAAAAAATTCACAGTATCTAAAACTATTTTCATCTGCACAGCAATGTATTTAATCAAAAAGGCTTTAATAGCTTCTGATCTATTAACTGCATCGACGTGGATGATATTTTATTCGATTAAGTGTAAAATAATATTTCGGAACATAATGACTTTTTTCTAGATAGCAAAGTGTAAGTCACCCCTTCCTCCCAGTCAGTTCTAGATTTTGATTGCAGCTCATATTGGGAGAAGGTAAATTTTTTAAAATTCATTTCAAAATTTCCAATTAATAAAATTTTTTGTGGGACATGACCTATACTGTAATGTATATACTGCGAAACTATTGAAAGTCTGAGTTTTGATGTTTCATACTCTTAAAGTTAAAAAGGCTCCTTCAAAAATTTCTCATTTTATAAACCCTTCCTGTAAAGAGATAAGGCTCCCGATTTCAATAAATGATATAAATGCTTTTTTCTCGATATCCATGTGCATTTTTAATAATTATTATTAAATTTTGTGAGAACATTGATTTTATAAACTTTATTTTTGATTATTAACAGATTTCCCTGATATTTACAAATTACGAAATTATTTATGCAACAATTTAATTTTCGCACATAGTTGCGATTGAAAAATAATACAAATTCAAATATGATCCTAATATTCACAAATATATTTTCAATAAAATAATAGTTTAAATGTATATAAACGAATAATTTAATTAAGACTGTACTGATAAGAAAATAACTTGAAGCAATAATGAAAACTTTTAACACAAAAAAGCTGAAAATTCCCTGAAATTTTTTATAAAATGTTGATGAAAATCACTATAATTAGGAAAAATTATATTGCACTTAAATTAAACGAAATAACTAAAATTAAAGGAAATAATTATTAAAATCATTAAGTTATAATAACTTGGGGACTATATATATATATATATATATATATATATATATATATATATATATATATATAATAAAAAAATAAATACAAGAAAACACTAAGAAAGTTAAGAAAAACAATAAGTATCATTTTTTGCTCTAAAGCTGCAAGTAAACAGCACTCATTAGATAAGTTCAAAATGAAGAATAATTATAGACATATGAAAAAAAGGGGGTGGGAAATAATAAGTAAAAAAATAACAAACAACATTTTATTAAAAAAAAAAAAATTGAAATGTTAATTAAAATGTTAATTAAAAAACCGGAAAAAAAGCCAGCATTTTTTTACTTATTATTAAACTTACTTATTATTAAAATTAATATTGAAGGTCCGACTCTTTCGACTTAACTTTTCAGAATAATGACCGAAAATCTGAAAAAAAGTTTTATATATATATATATATATATATATATATATATATATATATATATATATATATATATATATATATACATATATATATATATATATATATATATATATAAAACTTTTTTTCAGATTTTCTGAAAAAAAGTTTTATATATATATATATATATAAAACTTGTTTTCAGATTTTCGGTCATTATTCTGAAAAGTTAAGTCGAAAGAGTCGGACCTTCAATATTAATTTTAGTGTTTGCATATTTCGCTAGATCACGGGAATTTTCTTAGCGCATTAAAAATTTTGTCCATATTTATAAAATTTGTTAATTCCATATTAAAACAATTTTTTAAAATTATGTACTTTTTTTTAGCCATATAATTTAACTCATATATAGTTTAAATTTTTATTTATAAAATTTCACAATGACTGATGGAACTTCTATTTCAGCAAAATTGATGTAAAAAGCGAATACTTACATTAATTGTTAAAATAGCAATTTTTTTTTAAATAAACAGCATTGAAAATAGCAATAAACTGCATTTTTCTTTTGTAAGTAGGAAGAGTACTTTTTGGAAGGTAGTTGATCATTGTTATTCCCGTATGTATGTTACAAAAAAATAAAAGATTAACTTTGAAAGTAGAATTTAAGATCGAAGGAAAGTTGTGTTTGAATTTTCTTTACCGATACTAGAAATAAATAAAATATATCTTCCATTTTGCCCTTTTTCATGCAATATAACATATAAAAAAAGGCATTTTTAAAAAAAAACATGCCGTAATTGTCATATCGAGCTTTCACTGTACTCTTTCGATTCAAGTTCTAGCTAATTCAGTTGTGAGCTAATTTTCAAAATCCCGTAAATTATTTAAAAATATAATGCTTTTAGGTATAATAGAACGGGCATAAAATAAGGGGAACTCAAATTTCATACTCGGAAGAAAAAAAAGTTTTAAAAATGGAGAGGAGATTTTTCTTTACTCTGATAGATAAGGAAACTGATTCTTCACAATTCTGGATTGAGAAAAGTATGTATTTTACAATCCTTTGTCCATGAATTCATCTTTATAACTTTTGACTGAAAAAGGTGATTTGAGTCAGTCAGGGGGGTTATTACTAAATCATTTTTCTCATTCTTGAAGCAGGAAACAGCCTTTTGTACCTTTAATATAAATGGAAAGTGTCTTTGGCCTTAGGCATGATAAGAGATATGACAATAACAATGATTCATAACAATGTAAAGAAGTATGTTTTCTCAAACAATCTTCTACCCTATGGGGGTGGTTGTCAATTCGCAGGTGTTGTTCTGAGAAATTTTTATTTAACTTAACTCATTTCTGAGAAAATAAAAGATATTCTTCAGGAGACTGAAACAGGAGTGATTGATTTTCCCTCCTTACATTGAATTCCTTTAACAGATAAGCAATTTTAAGAATGAGACAATCGCTTTTTTGTGTGATTGGAACTTATTAAATTCGTTGTAAAACTCAAAGATTTTTAGAAAAGAAAGTTTTCTGTTTTATATGAATTTTTATAATTTCTTCAGTTTATTTCTGGTTCTCATTTAACACTTCCTCTAGCTTATTTAAACTTTTGACCGCACACCCTACTGAAACTTCCAAGAACATATTTTAAACTGTATAGCGACCCATATTTTCATAGTCAAAAATCTAAATAGAATTTAAAAAAAGTGAGGTTATTTAAAGAAAGTTAACTTGGGTTAGATTTCAAAACTTAACTATTTTTTTGCGCTAATTAATTTACTTAGTCAAAGTCAGAGTACGAAACCCTTAAGTTATAATGCGTGAAAATCTGACAATTGCATAAAAAATATTTGGAATGCTTTTTTTTTCATGTTCACTGCATGAAACCTGGTACATTTTTAATTATGTTTCGTTTTTATTATGCATGTTTCGTCAAATATTGCGAAATTAAGCTAAATTGTTTCAATGATATAGTTGCTAGGGTAAAATTTTCGGAATTGTATATTTTATTTGAATCATTTGTAGCCTATAGTATTATCCACAAAGTTATTTTCGTGGCGAAAATGGAATGCGCCGATAAAAGAAGAAAATTGGAAGAGAATAAAAAATATAAATGAAAAATTTTACTTTGCCGTAAGCATTTTCAAAATTTTACATCATTTTTTTCCATAAGATCCTCGTTTTTAGTGCAAAGAAAAATATATTTTGAAAACTGAAATAACTTAAAATTAAAAATAATTGAAATTAAAAAATAAAAATAATATTAATTTTTCAAAATTGATCTATCTTTTCTTGCTATCTTTAAATATTACAAATAACATTTCTAATGACATTAAGAAAAAAAGATCATTCTCAATAAGATGGTGAATAATATCAAATCGAAGGTGTTTTAAGATTTTATTTGCAAAAATTATTTCTCTAATACACTAATATTAATGTTGGGAATAAACTTTTAGGTAGTACATTTGAAAAAAAATTTTTGAAGGCTTATATCATTTATAAATTGCTTCAATGAAACAATCCAAAACTTAATTTTATTTTTATACAAATATTCAATGCTACTTAATTGAATTCTAATAATAAGTGTTTTTTTTAAATATTTGAAAGAAATATTTAAATTTTAAAGGATTGTGACAAAATTCTGTAATGCTAGTTGAGCTTTTTTGTACTTTTCTTTTGGCATAATTGGCCCCAAAGACATGTCATTCTTGCAAAGAGTAATTATCATTGATAAGAGCTTCAAAGTATATAATACCCTGAATGATTTCTTATAGTTTGCATGTTGCATGAAAAGAACTGTGTGTGGGGGGGGGGGGGTGGTTATGACTTGACAAGAATGACAATAGTTATGATTCAGTGTCCAGGTTTGACCAATGGGAGGTATCTATCTATTGTTGCAGCAAAAGTACATAACTGTTACTTTAAAATTGTAGTATTCATTTCCGTGATGTATGGTGAGATCGTGACTTAGTTCCTTAATAGTTACATTTGAAGAAAAGTGTAGTTACTTGATTATAATTTTGAAGTTTGGTGTAGTGAATTTTTTATCAAGATTTTGTGGATAACTCTTAGGATGTCTCTGCTCAAGGATATTAAGTAAGTTTACCTTATTTTTTTATTGATTTATTTATTGATTAATTAAGGCTTTTCATTCTTCTATATCCATTTTATTTAATACGTTCTAATTAGAAAAAAAAATGTGGCTTATAGTTATGGTTCATCTGTGTCTGAATAAGTTTTTGTATTTGAAATTTTTTAGTATTTGTAATTAGTATTTGAAATTGTTGAATATATTTGAAAATAAACTAGGAAAGAAAATATGACTTAATGTAATTTTAATTCAATGTAGGATTTATTTGATTAAATAATTTGTTTTTGATCTCCTCCAAAAGTTTTTCCAAGTTTAATTAAGTTTATTGCTGAAATGGTTTTGGGTATTTAAGGTATTTATTTATTTGTTTTAAAAATTATTTCAGGAATCAATTGATTCTGCATTGAAACGTCAGAAATTACTTTAAGAATCTCATTTTTTTCACTCTTCCTATTAGTAATTTTTTAAAGAAAGTAAATAATGTGTAGTGTAATTTTAATTTAATATAAGTTTTATTTGATCAAATAATTTGTTTTTGAAGCATATATTTTTTTTTAATTTGATTAAATTTATCGCTGAACTGAATTTCGCTGTTTAAAGTATTTATTAATTTATTTTATAATATATTTTGTTCTGTGGTATCAAGAATCAATTAATTCTGCCTTGAAGTACCTAACTCCAACAATAGTTTTTCTTAATTAAAATTCAATTAACCTAATTTCCTTCAATGTATTTTGATAATTAATGTTAATTAAAACTCATTTTTTTTAATATTTTTGTTTTATGAGGAATTAGGTGATTTTTCATTAAAACGTCCGAAATTATATCTAATTTCTTCTCTCTTTTGTAATACTTTCTTTAACAAAATAAATATAATAGAGTGTATTAAATTATTTGTTTTTGTTCTGAAAGTGGTTTTTAGTTCATTGATGCTACGGATTTCGTTATTTAAAATGTTTATTAATAAATTTTAAGCAGTGCTCTCAGAAATCAGTTGATTCCTTAGCCCCAGAAATTACTCTAAATATTTCAGCTTTTCCTTGCTGTCTTTTTTAATACCTTTTCTTGCTAAGTAAATGTGATATTATGTAATTTTGATTAAATATAAGATTTAATTGATTAAATTATTTATTTTTGACCTAACAAACAGTTTTTTTTAAAAAATTTTATTTAACTAAGTTAATTGCTGAAATGAATTTCATAATTTCAAGTATTTATTAATTTATTTCATAAAATATTTTATTCTGTGGTATCAGAAATCAGTTCATTCTGTATTGGAGCGACAGAAATTTTTCTAAATATCTAATTTCTTGCCACTTTTAATACTTTTCAGCAAAGTAAATATGACATAATGCAATTTACATTTAATATTAGATTGATTTGACTAAATAATTTCTTCTTGAACTCTGCGAAGAGATTTTTTTAATTGAATTAAGTGTAATGCTGAAATGGATTTCGTAATTTAGAATATATTGTAATAAATATTGTTTTCTGTGGTATTAAGAGTCAATTTACTCTGCTTTGAAGTAACAGAAATTACTCTAAATATCTCAGTCCTTCCCCTCTCTATTTTTAATACTTCTTTTATATAATATAATTATATATCATAATATAATTTTAAATTAATATAAGCTCTATTTGATTATATTATTTGTTTCTGTACTCCACGAAGAGTTTTTTTAATTAAACTTCTTTTATTTAATCACTGTTATTTCGTAGAGTACAATATTTCGTTATTTATAGTGTTTATTAGTTATTTTTATAAAACATTTTAATCCAAGTTATCAGGAATCAATTGATTCTGCCTTGAAATGACATAAATTACTCTAAACGTCTCAGTTCTTCCTCTCTCACTTTTAATATGTTTCTTTAGCAAAGTAAATGAGATATAATGAAATAAATTTAATGTAAGATATATTTGAGTAAATTATTTGTTTTAGTACTTCTCGAAGAGGTTTTTTAATTAAATTTATTTTAGTTTCTTACGTATTTTGTTATTTAAAGTATTTATTATTTTATGGTGTGGTGTCTGGCATTAGCTGAATCTGCATTGAAGTGACAAAAATCTCAGTTCTTTCTCTCTCCTTTTTAAAAAATTTTTTAAAAGGAATTAATGTGGCATAATGTAATTTAATTTTAATGCAAAGATTTTTTGTTTAAATGATTTGTTATTGTACTCTACGAAGTGTTTTTGAATTAAATTTTTTGTAGTTTAATACTTAAATGTATTTCGTTATTTACAAGATTTATTTATTCATTTTATAAAAAATTTTTATTCTGTGGCATCAGGAATCAGTTGATTCAGTATTGAAGCTACAGAAATTACTTTTAAATATTTCAGTTCTTCCTCTCTCTCTTTTAATGCTTTTTTCAGCGAAGTAAATATGACACAAAGCAATTTTAATTTAATGTCAGATTTATTTGATGAAATCATTCGTTATTAATGCTCCCAGAAGAATTTTTTATTTAAAATTTCATAATTAAAATGATTATAAATGACATTTGCTTTCAATAGAGAGCAATTATTCATTAAGAAGTTTTTTATACTGCAATTTCTGTATTCTTTTGCACTTAGGTTATTTAAATGAAAATTGTCTGTCAGAGAAGGAATTACCTATTCAAATTGAGATTTTCCTATTTTGTTTTTCCTAATGAAGGGAACGAAATATATTACATCTATTGATATGGATTAGAGGAAAATTAAGTCATTTTTAATATGTGGGAAGAGTAAAATATTGCATGATTTAATTTTTTATTCCTTTAATATGAATTTTATTAATTAACTTAAAAAAAGTTTTGTTTAAAGATTTTTTTTTCACTGGTTTTATTTGTATAGAATAACATAATTTTGTCATAGTCAAAAGTAGGCAGTCCTGTAGTAGTTGGCTATTACTTTTTATTTGGTTTAGTATTTATTCGTTTGAATTTACTATTTTGAATCCTTTAAATTAATAAATTCTGAATTAGTTTTGTTATTTTAAATATGTGGTAATGTTAAAATTTTGTCACATATTTTTTTGTGAATAAACTTTCTTTATTTTATTTGCGAAAATGGATATTAAAAAAGTAATTACTTTACGCACTTTTACTTTTAAAAAATTGAGTTTCTTTACATTTGAAAAATTAATGGGTCAAATGCTTATAGAATTTTTTTTTACTAATGAATCTTTTTTGAAAAAAATTAGTAATTATTATTAAGAGCCATTAAAATATAGAAAGAGATTTAGTCCCATTAATCTTGAATTCAGCTGTTTATAAATAGAAAATTTTGATCCAATTATGTCAGAAAATATTATTTTACGTCAAATTTAATTTGATAAATTGTAATTGATAACGATAAAATAATATAATATGCGATTTGTTTTTTCAAAAATAAAGTTTTCAATATTAGTTATTTCTCAATCATACATGTGAAAAAGAGGGGTAAAAAATGTACACTAATTTACTGATATATCACGTACTCCAAGAATAGCGCCAAGCATGTCCTTAGGCTGTGAAATACTGTAGTGAAGGAAAAGGTTTTCTTCTTCATGGATGGGTTTTACTGATTTTGTTACGATATAATCATTTGTGGATATTTATTGTGCCCATATATTTTTTGATATTCATCGTGTGTTGATATTTATCAATATTTAGCTTATGTTAACATTTTTCGTATTTTTCATATATCGTGAGAATATCTTTTAAATACTGTTCTCGCGATAAATTAAAATTATCGACGTTTTACGAGACATCGATGCATCGAACTATTAGCACCGAATTTGTCTGTGAATAATGAGTCCTAAGTTTAAAGATGTATCGTACACTGTAAGGATTAACTGGATTAACTTAACTGAGGAAAAAGATATTTTTCTAAGGGAAAAAGCATTGTTTAAGAAACTGTTTTTGCTTTTCACCGTTGCCAACTCACTGTAAAAAAATCCCATTATTATTGCAGACTTTCTCTGGATATTTGCAAAGCAGTTTTCAGTTTTCTTTACCGTATAATTACTCTTTCTCTTTCATATCATTTTAGAAAGTAGTAGAGAAGTATCGAAAAGTACTTGCTCTTATTTTTCAGGAAATATTTAATAATAATAACATCGTATAAATAAAACTGTGATCCAATTTTATTTTTAAATCGATACTTTAGCAATGTATTTCTTTAATATATAATTTTTGGCACATTTGATTAAAATGCATTTTCATTCTGGTAGGCCTCTATAGTTTAAACTTCTTTTCACTTATATATTATTTCAAGAACTTTTTTAAGATGAAAATAATTTAAGATTTTTTTCATACTGAGACGCCTAGAGCTCTGGTAGCATATAGGACTCTTTGAGATGACCCAGGTTCGAATCTCAGCGTCGCGGAGAATGGTCGTACGAATGGTGCTCTCGGCATGCACTGACCACAATGCAGGCATACATTTATCATAGAAGTTTTTATTGATATAACTGAATTTTCAGAAATAATAGTACTTATCTGGTGAAAAGACAAGCGCCTGTTTTTTTGAAGAAAAAAAAATGAAAAAAAGCAGTATTTTGGGATAGAGCTCACTTCTACTCGGACATGGTTCCAACGTCCTATCCAGCCAGCAGACTATTTCGGCCCTTCCAAAATGTTATGTATTATTTTACAGAACCACATTAATTTTATGGAATCATTTATTTAATTAAGGTGATTTAGTGATTTTACAGCATATATTATTACAACATTTCCAGTATATAACTTTTGTCCCGAATTTTTTTTTTACAGTGAAACGCACCGCCAATTTTTTGCAGCATAATTTAATAATACCATTGTTGATACATTATTTTTTTGATTTAATTGTTTATATTTTTTTCAGAATCTCAGCACCTGTTAGACCTGTGCAACAGATAAAGAGAAAAGCGGTTGAAGATATTGCTACTAAGAACAGCAAGAGTATGAAAAGAGACCCTGAAACAGAGAAACTTCAGCAAACTCCCAGGTGCCGATTTTTTCCGAAGTGCCGCATGGGTCAAAAGTGCCTTTTCCAGCATCCAACCTGCAAGTATAATGCCGCATGCAGAAATCTGAAGTGCATCTACCGACACATTGGTCCCAGAAAAATAGAGCTCTTCGAGAACAAGGAGAACGAGCAACCCAACAGTTTCCGATTGCTGCTCGAGAAATTAGAAAAGCAAAAGCCTAATCCATACAAATGGGTAAAACCTAAAGATGTTGGTGCAAAAAAAGATGTACCATAGACGCAGAAAATTGATGGGTAAAACAGGTATTTTAACGAACGCGATTTTAATTCACCAATCAAATCCCGTATCCATCTTTGCACACGATGGAAGCAAGAGTACGCGGTCTCTGCAATGAATTAGGGAAATGTTATTTGAGTAATGTTTTATGAATTAGATTGAAGAATATATAGAAGCAGATTTGTATAGTAAGTTGGGTTTCTTCTTAAAAGTTTCAATAAATTTTTTTATTCCAAATTTTTCTGTTCTGTAGTTATTTCAAAATTAATTTTGTTTCTGATTTATTGCTTTATTTACATTTTTTTTTAATTTGCAAGATTTGATACTGCAGTATTTATTCATTTACCGAGAAAAAAATTTATTAGCTAATCTTTTCTAGCGCGAGATTATAACATTCTTACCACATTTAAACATACAGATTATTCAGTCTAAAGGAATTTTTGCTTAAAATATATTATGTTAATTCAGAACTGTAATAATAATAAATTTCCCCAGCTTTACTTAGAAGTTTGTTAATTATTTCAGTACTCATCAAACTTAAAAATGTTCCATAACCAACAGTGTTATAGGTTTAAATCTGAGAATTATTTAATGTTACATGTAATTCCTAAAAAAATATACAAGTTAAAGTTAGTGTTTATTTTATATGAATAAAAATGGAAGAATTTTTTGATCCTACGTATTCATCGAAAAATCATTCCATGAGTTGATACTGCTTTGTTGTTATTTAACAATGAATGAAATCTCAGGTTCATAATAATCCGAATCTCTTTAAGTTATTCGTTTTAAAAATACAACAATTCTTTATCCAATTCACACTAAACTCTAGTGTAGGAAATTTGATCAGTAGAAGTTAGAATTTAAATTCTTTCAAATGTTAATTCAAAGAAAAAAAAAGAAATTCCATGATTTGAGTTTTTATGTTTTTTAATTTTTTTATTCAGTAATAAAATGCAGCAATTAATATATTAATATAATAATTTTTCATAAAGAATAATGGAAGTGAGTTTTAAAATATTAATATTGCTAAAAAAAACCTAAACAGTTTAATTAAATTTAACACAAAACTGACTATAAATGTTTATGAAATGCTTGTAAATTTTGAATGCTGCATAAAGTGTTCAGTACTTCTGATACATTTTGAAATTAACAAGCATGCAAACCTTAAAAAGGTTAGATGTTTCACACAGCTATGGAAGGAAATTCACAGAAAATTCATGGGATAATAATTCACAGAAAAATCTTTAAATTTAAGAAATTCTATTTGCGATTTGCAGGTTGCCGCATAAATGATCAAAAACTGGAAAGCAGTTTTGGATAGAATTTTATTTCTATGGGCCTATACAAGTGAAAAGAAAAAAAGCGCACTATTGTTAAACTTGCTTTTTGAAAAATCAATCAAACACAAATTTTTTTTATAAATTATTATGATTTTTTTAATGTATTATATGAAAAATAACGACTTTTAAATCCATTTAAAGGAAGTAAATTAAGTAACAAAATAATTGTATACAATTGGTCGAAAATTTTCTGAGCCGATATTTATATACATATTTCAAATTAAAAATTTTTATTTGGTATATTGAAACATATTTTATGTAGTATAATATTTGAATTTTTGATTCTGGAAATTTTTTTTAGTATAGTAAATATACTAGTATAGTATATTAATAAAGAAAGCAAACTACAGGAAAAATTATCAGTAATTTTCAACCATGTTTTTATTTTTCTGAACATATATAGTTTTAAAGTGCTTAATGATTTAAAAATGTTGCAGTCATAATGTTTCAAAAAATCCAACAAAAAGCACAGAAAAAAATACAAGCAAAACTTAAAGAGCATAAAGTATTTCGTTGGAAAACTATCTTGGCAGTTTGTTTGATAATACATTTTAAGTTTGCGTTGCATAGCAACAAATTTTAAATAGTACTGTCTTTACCACTAAACACCACTCCAAAACTAGTAATAAAACTAGCAGTAAAGCTGGTGAAAGATAAACCATTTCTTTGGTTGGTTATCTTAATTTAATTCACCTTGATGGTAGTTATAGATTTCTTAAGTATTTTATAAATGTCTATTAACTATTTCATTTCACATTGTCACAAAGAAAATATCTTTAGCGGCAAAGGAGAACCAAGGAGCAATAGTAAATCTGGAATGGAATATAAGTACTGTTTAATCGGTAAATTGCCTTGATATAAAAGTATCCTTAATTGTAAGCTTCATAAAATTTTATTATTTTTTATTATTTAATTAAAGGTATTTTTTAAATATTAATTATTTGTTTTTGTTTATTTCGCAATTCTAATAAAGTAAATAATATTTTTAACCACAAAGGAAAACCAAGAACAATAGTAAATCTGGAATAAAATTAAGGTACTCTTTAGTCGGCAAATTACCTTGATATAAAAGCAATTCTAATAGTAGGTTCTTCTTGCCGAAAATAGAAGTTTTCGGTTTAACAAATGGTCGTTATTTCACAAAACAAACGAACCTAGAAGTTGGCTAATGAAATTACCATAATTACTACGAAATACATTACACTATCGTATCAACAACATCAGAAATCCTTATGGGCTTTCCGACTTCAAATTGCATTCTGTATCCTTTCTCTCTCTCAGATTGAAATTAGTGTATCTTTTGAGAAAACGAAGAGTACATTGTAGAATTTTATCACTGCAGACTAGATCATTAGTGATGAACAGTTAAATGCATGCAATTCAGAATTAGTATTGAATTTAAATCAAAGTTATTTTAAAAAAAAACACACAGTCTTGGGTGAAATTCACTGTAAAAACTGAATACTCATATATCAAGAAACTTTCTTCGTTTTCGACGAAACCATTTCTTGGTGTATGCTCCGAGCAAAAGTTTCGTCAACGTGACGAAATAATTATTGACACTTCTTCAAGGAAACGAATTTTGTCAAAATTAAAGAAATATTTTGTCATTCTATTTTTTTCAAAAAAAAAAAAAAAAAACTCATTATGCCTAGTTTATCTAACTTCTCAAACTTGGGCACGCACGATATGGGTGACACAGCACAATAAATATAGAGAGATAAACAACTCATACTCAAAGTCGGATTAAAACCTCGGATCTGTCTGGTACAAGGTCACTTCCTTGGCCACCATACAATCTATCTGGTACAAGGCCACTTTCTTGACCACCATGCAGCCTTTCGGTATATTTCGTAACCTTATTTCCTATTGTCTAGTAGTTATTCTAGTTTCGTCAATCAAGTTAACAATCTAGAACAATGCACTACTACGAGGTTTCGCGTTGAGGAAACATTTTCGTCATATATTTGAGAATTCGCATTTTGACACAAATCACGTGATTTTGAGACGAAATTATTCTTAAGATTGACGAAATACTGCTCCAAGATTGCTGAATTGTCAAAAGTGAGAGTTTTATTTCTACGAATGATTTTCTGAGAATCTTAGTAATGAAATAAAAAGCGTAGGTGCTTGGTAAGCTTAAATTTAATTAAATATTTAAAAATTGTGCACGTTATCTTCAATGAAAAAGAACTAACAAATTTCATTTACATATTGAGAAAAGTAATCGAAGTTATAATGGAATAAGAAAAGTTTCAATAGAAAAAGTAGTGATTTGGAGTTTGTCTTCTAAAATCCGAATTTATGTAATAAAGTGGGAGACTTAAGTGGGAGTGGGAGACTTAAAAATTTCCAGATTTGTTTTATCATCAGATATTCATTTTGAAGCAAGGTATAATTTTATTAATTGGCGTTTAATATTTTAGAATTATATACGTTAACTTTAAATGAGATTTTATTTTGTTTTATATGCCGAGGAAAAAATTATATATTATGATTTTCAAAAATTAAGTTATAATATGAGGTATTTATTTGTCTTTTAAAATTCAAAATTAAATTATAAGGAGGGAAACTATCTTAAATAAAATATTGCCATTTTCTTTAAATGCATAATTTTTATTGCTAAGAGTTCATATTTAACAACTACACACGCTAGCTTTAAATAAAGGAGAACTAAAGAGTTTGTGTCCGAGTTTGCTGAGAAAATATTATGTTAGAATTTTTAAAAGTGTAATTATTTGTCTTTAAAAGTTAAAAGTTGTATCCTTAAGGAAGGAAAACCAAGCAAAACTGTGTGTACAGTTTTATAATAATAAAGTTGGAATTTTAGATACTTATTTTCATATGATGCATTTTTTGCAATATGATAGATGATATTTTATCCTTAGGTTTGTCAATTCGTTTAATCAAATATATTTTTTTATGAAAAAGTATAATTTTAAAGAGTAACTTCTCCTTTCTTGCTATTTAACTTAAATATGATTTTTTTCATTTGATAAATTTCCGATTATACACATGCACATTCAAAAATTCTGTGATAGAATCTAATTCATTTTATAGTTTTATAATTTAATATTTTGAAACTCTATTGATCGTGCAGACGACATTTAAAAGGCAAAATAAAATTAAATTAAAGTTTAGAATTTTAAAATTTGTGGTTCAGTTGTCAAACTTTAAAAGTATGATAAAAACATCAACAGAAGTATCGGAAGCAATTTTTAATATTAATTTTTTAAGAAAAAATTATAGCAACAATTTTTATATCCTTCAGGAATCTGTGATATTTTGCATTAAGAGTTTTGATGCATCAAAAACAATATTTTGAAAAAATTGTTTTTGTATTAATTGATTATTTACTTTAAACTTAAATCAATTTTAACCAAACCGTACTTTTAAAATGTATGTTATAGTAAGAAGATGTAGTACTGTGAAAACAGAAAAAAATAAAGAGGTGGAATTCAAGGGGAGTTGGTGACTATTTTCCGCCCGTTATTAATTTTTCATTCTTATAGATTTTGTAATTGGAGTACATTTAGTACCATTGTATAGAAGTTTGTGAAGTACATTTGTACTTTTGTACTGTATTTTAACAATTTTATGATATATTTCCTAAATAAAATTGAAAATGTATTATATTTTGAAAAAAATTACATAAAAATGAGCTAAGAATAATAATTAAGTAAAAGACGCAGACGGGAAAGAATTCTTTTCAAGAAATTTGTTGATCAATAAGGAGCTGTATTTAATTAACTTCACGGAATGTAACGTTCTAGTTTATATGGAGAAACTTAGCTCAACTTTGACATGTCATTTTGCTTATAAGCAATCAGCTGACTCTGGCATCGTAGGTCACATGTGTAGGTATCTATGATCTTTTTCTTGAAGTGCAAGTATCCTACAGCATCACCATAAATTAGAATTGTGTCAAAATTGATTCCTCATTATAGTGAATAAAACGACTGTTTAAAATCAAGGTTTTGAATTCACCATAGTTTCCGTAAATTTATCTAGTTTTCCAACCATTGCAGTGAACTTCCATGGTTATCCCGAGAACATTGTAAGTCAATGTAACAAACGAGACTAAACCAGAGCCGAAATTGAATAGAGTGTATTGGTATAAGAGCTGGCTGAGTTCCACATAGTAGAAATTGTGAAGATCTGTTGAAAGATTTTTGATGGAGCATGCTTGTTGGAAATTTAATGGAACCTATTGTAATGAAAATATTATATAATAAAATCCTATCTTCATCATTAATTTCTAATTCTAAGAAAATATTGCTTTTAACAGTAATTTATAAGAAAGTACAATTAATTTCAATTGGAACATTTAATTCCAACTTATTCATACACAAAACCAATTAAATTTATGTGTTAAAAAACATGTAGAAGGTTTTATATTTAATTTACGATTGAATATAGAACATAAACTATCAGAATATTTACTTTAGTAAATCGTGTAGTACAGATCGTTTAAACATCAATGTCATATTACTGATAATGCAAGGTATTCTATAATAATCACCCTTATAGTTTTCTCCCCCAATCTAAAGTGCTTAGAAGTCCTCGATAGTGTTTCTTTAGATTTCGATAGTGTTTTTGTATGTTCTATGATTAAATATTATCTATAAATTTCTAAATACTTTAAATTATTGATTTTAGTTTAATTTTATCATTTTTTTTTGTAAAAAAGGTATGTCTCTAAAAATGGTACATATCAAAGTTTCATTATTTTAAAAGTCTTGTTTTAATAACATTAATATAATAATTCTAATATAAATGTTTCTTTTTTAAAAAGTTAGCATATTCACTTATAAAATGTATTATTTGATGTATTGTTTCAAACATTTTTATAAATATTCAATTAATAAAATGAAAAACGTGACGACTAACTCTTTAATATAAAATGTTACAGATCATAATAATTTTAATAACATTTTTGTTATACACAATATATTTATGCATTATAGTTTTTAAACTTACTGAACCTAGAAAAAAATATTCATCTCTATAAATAGTTTTGAAATCATTGCCTCTAAAAAATCTGGTGTTTAAATGATTAATTTAATGGATTACATTTTTAGATGCATAACTTTCATCATTAAATAACAAGGCTTTACCAGATTTTTTTTTGGCGTTAACGATATTATATTTCCTAATTTTAAAAGATATTTTTCTGGGGAATTAAGATTAAAATTTAGTAAACAAATATGTTTAGGTTATAAATAGAAAAATTAAACAAATTTAAATTTACAGTACTAAATATTATCATTATTGAAAAAATGAAACTGAAACTTGAGTTATAAACTAATATTTACAAATAATTTTAAAGAGTAAAAGGTCAAATGTATCCCATTGGTTTGATAAATGTATAAAAATTATTTTGAAAACAGAGAAAGTAATTCTATTGATGTTTGCTTTATTTGTTTCCTAGCAAAGTAATTATTTTAAACATTTAAAAATGAAATCATTAAGATGGAAAAATATTAATGCCTAAATACCAAACAGTTTACAGAAAAGGAACCAAAGACCGTTTTTTTTATCACATGCTAGTCTTGTTCTATTTTTAACTCAATGATAAAAATAAAAAATGTGAGGAAAAAAAATCAATAGCTAAAAAAATAATAACCAGTTACGATTAATTGGTGTTCGATTCTTAGAAATTATTTATTTCGTCAAAATTTTGTGTTTTTCCTTATCAAATTACATTCTTCAAAATGACGTAAAAAGTTAACCTTCGTATACCAAAATGTTTTCGACTTTTATCAAATAAAATATTAAGTAATTATTAAAAATAATATTTTACGTGTAACTTTGGATAAATGAATTAGGAACGAATCAGGAACCCGAATTAAACAAAAATAGGTATGCTTATTCAAGAGAAAGTACGCTTTGTATATTTTCGTAACTTAGAATATCGTTTGCATTAATGCATTGCACGGAGAAAAATATTCTGGTAAAATTACAGTATTGAATGGTAATAACATTTTTCGTAAAAAAAAGTAATTAAAACTAATATAAGGTATTTAAACAATTGGTAATTAAGTTCATACGCTAACGGTTAACTGGAAATTCTTTGTTTCAAATTTATAGCTCTTATTACCACATAGTGAAAAATACAAAGCTGAAAAGTTAATTCTACTGAGTAGATTTTATGCCATGCTAAAGTATCATAATGAAATTACTAAATTTTATCACATTTACCAAATTTTATGTCATATTATAAGACAGTATTGTATAGTTTATTTTTCTAAAATCATCACCAAGGAGCGTCGGGGAAAATTACCGAGATTTTGCTGTTCTCATAGAGCAAAAAAAAAGTTAAATTTAACTATACTGTTTTTCTCAGGGTAATTAGCATATTTTAGGTCGCCCATTTACATTAAGATTGCGTCTTAGATTAAAAGATCGGATCACTAGATCAAAAGTTATACAATGTGTTCCTTTTTTCTAAAACACTCTGCATTTATTAGTGTGCTCAAGTGAAATGGAGAGCTGTAAGGTGTCGAGCTTAAAGACATCAAGTAATATAAGTAAGCATATAAAGCGGTGCTACAAACTTAGCCTGACGAAAAAAATTAAAAATCACTGCGCAACTTCCGGAATGCAGGCATTTTGTGCTGGTATTCGAAAATTGATCTAACTAGCCGCAGTCTGGATTCATAAGAAATGTCTTATTGGCACAGTAACAAAGCTATAATTTCATAATTCATTTTAAAAATGTCTCTTCTTTCCTTTTTTGCATTATAAATAGTTGATTTAGGAAATATTATATTTTCGAAGTTAAAACAACACTTTAAGGAGCATCCCAGAAAACTTCAGTTGTATTCCCTAAAGTATAATGCACCAAAGATGGTGAACGAATGTACAGAAAAGAAAGAAAACACCTAACCACTCTGAATAACTTTTTAACTTATGATTGGATCTTCACGTTTTAGGACTCCATCTTAATGGCTCGAACGGGATAACTTCAAATATATTAACTAACAAGTGAAGACGATATTTTAAGTTACGACATCAGACCCAAGAACGTACTTTTTATGCATAACCATACATTTTTTTTAAATCGATTCAGATTTCTTACCCCTAAAATATGAGTGGTAGGGTGACCGCAATCTGGAAAAAAGGTCCTACAGTTCAGCCAGGAGGTTTTGTTTAAAATTTAGATTTTGCCATGCAAAATTTTATCCTTTGAAATGATGCAAAAAATTGTGTATCTTACAATTCAAACTTTAATTAACCATTATTAAATAAAATAATAAATATTTATTAAATGTTAAGTTTTTGTGTGGAATTATCTTTGGCCAAAAATTTTTTATAATTGTGAGCAAAATTTGCTTAAGAAGTTTTCGAGATATAGTGAAATATGCATAAAGCAAAATTAATATTAAGGGGTCAAAACTTTAGACCGCTCTCGTGACCAAACAATTGGACCATATATTCCAGATTGCAGCTGCCCCCTATATTTTTGGGGTCAGAAATCCGAATCATTCGAAAAAAAAAGTATGTTTATTCAGAGAAAGTACGTTCTTGTGTCTGATTTCGTAACTTAAAGTATCATCTGCACTTATTAATTAGCATGTGCTAAGCTCACCCCCTCGAGACATTAAAATAGAGTCTTAGAACGTGAAGGTTCGATCATTAGATCAAAAGTTATTCAGGGTGTTTTTTTCCTCACTACAAATTTATTTTGAAACATTTTGCAAAGAGAAAGAAAAAATACTCCATAAAATTTCAGTTGAAACTGAAGTGCTATATTCAAAATATTACGTCACAAAAATTGTAAGCAAAAATTGTAAAACACAAATCATATTTTAGGTAGATTTGAATGATTTCTTAAACATGAAAAAATCTTTTTACGTTATATGAGCTGCATTATATAAAATATAACTCACAGTTAATTAGCTGCAAGTTTTTGAAAACCACGTGTTACTAATAAAACAAAAATATATTCCTGAAAATAAAATTAATTTAATAAAAACTATTTCATGCTGCTACTATAACTGGTCTTTAATAGTTCCTAAGATGGGCAGTGAAATTAGATACTTAAGAGAGAGATTCACTGCACCGCTATCCAAATAGATTTGACGCAAACACGGACAACAATCTGGGATCAATTGAAGCTACCAATTTCACGATTCGATTGGTATTACAGATTTACTATTACAGGTTTTGAGATTAAATTACACAGATGGCATGTATTAACGCAAATTAGAATTATCCACTGTTAATTTAATTATAAAGGGTGACGTAATTAAAATTATTAAAAAATACGTTATATAATTCAAAATGTGGGAAAAAATAATAATAAACTAAGTATTATTTTGAAATAATTTTTGCGAAAACATATAAATCAGCTAAACAACTGCAGGAGTAATTAGTGCGCATCATTTGTGAGTTATGTAATATTAAATAGCAAGATGCACAAAACTGAGATCTAATCAATAAAAAGCAATTCGAGATCAAAACTAAAATTAATCTCAAATTTTTATTATTATTATTTATTACTATTTTTTGCTCTACTTTATCACTATTTTTCAGTGATATATATATATATATATATATATATATATATATATATATATATATATATATATATATATATATATATATATATATATATATATATATATATATATATATATATATATATATATATATATATATATATATATATATATATATATATATATATATATATATATATATATTTCTTTGTTAATTAGTATAATTTTTCCATGTGCAAATCCAGTTCGGGCAAATCCGTGGCTAAAATTGTGTGCAAAACAGGCAATTCATGTTTCTTTCTATTTTCTATTTTTTTTCTTACATAAATATTTATTTTCTAAAATTATTTATAGTCAACTTTTTTAATTTATCCAGTATAATATTACCTTGCTCACATCCATTTTTGGGCCCATCCTTGGTAACTAACAAATCAAACGCACTTCAATATTGCAATAAGAACGCACTTTAAAACAAAACTCCTCTAGTTACGCGAGGGATACAAAGAGGGATACAATTCTCTTCATTCACTCCAATGTATAACTAACTACCAGCAAGATTTGATTAATTCTTAAACTATACTCCTAACACCAGTTCAGAGCAACAAATAAACAAGAAGTCCCTACTGAAGAGACCCCCTATCGAATTCTTATCTTCTAAACTGAAAATTTCATTCTAGTTGGTGAAACATTTCTTAAAAATAAATAAATTTTTTTTTTCATTTCAGTACCTCTTTTTCATGCAATTAGGCGAGGACTGGAAACAACAAATATTCATTTAAACGAGGAAGTTTAACATTAGTGTCATATAAAATTGCTTAGTTTCTTTAATTTTTTTTCCATATAAGCGGGTTATTCGATTATCTGATGTGCTATTAATTAAGTAGGGATGACTCTGTATATGTGTATACAGTTTTTGGATGATTTATTTTTCATTGGTTTCAATAGCTAAAAAAACTAACTATTCCATTTAAACATTAAATTTTCCCATAAAAATCAATCTAAAATCAATCAAATTATGTTAACAAAAATAATCTTTCAATACTCATTTTCAGCCCTTAAAACAGGGAGAAAGTATTTTCAAACTGTAAAATATAGTTCCAATAGCTTAATTCGAAAGTTAAAAGCCAGTAATATTCTTTATTCTTTTTGAAAACTTCACCTTATCTTCGGGACTAATTAAACGATTCAAAAATTCAAGAGCATAATGGTTAAAAAAATATTTTTTTAAAAATAATTACAGGTAATATGAGATTAATTGCTTTCTTCATAGTTTTTTTTAAATGAGAGGTACATAAAGTTTTCACAATAATTTAAGGAATGTTATCTCAGACGACAAAATCTAAAATTTTTGAAAAAAAATTTGTATTTACAAAAACTTTATGGAAATTTTCGCTATTGTCATTTAAAGAAGCATAGTTTTTGAAATGAGAAAAACGTGAATGCCTTACAAATTAAAATATGATTAAAATTGGAAAAATTAAGTTATAAAAATTATAAATAAATAAATTAAAAAAATATTTTGCACTCAGTAATTTTTAAATAAAGGATTTTTATAATTGAGTGAAATATTTTTTAAATTTTATTTTTTTCTGAAGGTGTGATGAAGCACTCAAAAAGGTAGTCCCCCATATTTTGAAGGGTACTCTCACAATATCCGAGAGAAAAAAACACATAATTAAAAAATATATTTCTAGAAAATAGGAGATTGTGTAAAAATTTAATTAAGCATACCTTTAATACTAGAGTTTCTGAATGACAGATGCTAATAAAAATTAAAAGACAGTCGAACTCCGTTAAAATGAACTGTCGGAGGCTCCTAGTGATAAGTTCACTATAAACGATGGTTCACTATTTTCAATTTCTGAAAAATTATTTTTAGCACATAATGGAAATAGTGATTACGATAGCGCGTAATTGTTCCAATAAAGTTTTAATTGATTAATTGAATTAAGAATAAAAAGTAAAATGATTAATTTCTAAATCCTACGGAAGAAATTAGTGATTTCTGACGCACTACGATTCGATGTGAAGCACAGTTCAACAATTTCCGTATCAACAATTAATACAGAATACCGTGTTTTTTTATCCCCATTTTCTGTTGTAAGAAAATCTCATTCCTGAGATAAATTGGTGAAATGTCTTGCTCTTCATCAACATTAAAAATTTGACACTGCTTAAAGAAATGCCTTCACTTAAAATCATAAATGAAAAAAAAAGGAGGGGAAAAAAAAGGCTGAAAAATTCACTATAAATGAACTACCCATTTTTAGCTGTCCACTATAAGCGCATAAAATAACGGTAGTTGAATGAAATAAGAAGGACCACTAAAAAGCTAATTACAATCGGGTGCTTTGTATAAAAAATATTCACTGAAAATATAGCACATTACAACTGTTATTTCAACATGATCGCTATTATTTCAATCAAGGAATGTGTAATGATACAATGAATAAGCGAAAATGTATATTACCCTAAATAACTGGTTTTAATTATTGAATTTTCAAGATTTGAGTACCAATAGTAACGTAAGGTTTCGTAACGTAAGGTTTCTAAGATTAAGACGACATTTTAAGGTATGAATTTATTATTTTCTAATCAGTAAATAAACATAGTAAACGTAAAATTTCTCAATAAACGTAACTTTATTCGATGGATTTAGATTTTCGGTCATTAATTTAAAAAATTTAATCGCACGCGTTGGCCCTTTAATATTAATTTTAGTTTTTGCATATTTCGTTATACCAGGGGAAAGTTTTTAGCCCATCAGTAAGTTTTCGTCCACATTTTAAAAATTAATAAATTCAAAGATTTGTTAATTCAATTGCTATGTAATATTTTTTAGTCATATAGTTTAAATCCTATATAGTTTAAATTTCTATTTGTAAAATTTCACAATAACTGATGGAACTTCCATTTTAGCAAAATTGATGTAATAAGCGAGTACTTAAATTAGTTGCTAAAATAGCGATTTTTTTAAAAATAAACAGCATTGAAAATAGCAATAAACTGAATTTTTTTCTTGTAAGTACTTTTTGGAAGGTAGTAGTGATCAATGTTATTCCCGCATGTATGTTATACAAAAATAAAGGACTAACTTTTAAGAATAAATGAATTTAAGGAAATTGAATTTAAGGTTGAACGAAATTTGTATTTGAATTTTCTTTATCGATACCAGAAATAAATAAAAATATCTTCCATTTGGCCCTTTTTTTATACAATACAACATATAAAAAACAGCGTTTTAAAAAAATATGCCGTAATCGTTATATATTGAGCTTTCACTGTACTCTTTGGATTCACTTTCTAGCTAATTCAATAGTGAGCTAATTTTCAAAAACCCATCTAATGGTTTAAATATATATTGCTTTTAGGTATAATAAAACGGGCATAAAATAAGTTGAACTCAAATTTCATATTCGGAAGAAAAATTAACTTTAAAAATGGACAGGACATTTTTCTTCACTTTGATAGGTAAGGAGATTGATGATTCACAATTCTAGATTGAGAAAAGTATGTATTTTACAATCCTTTGTCCATGAACCCATCTTTACAACTTTTGTCTGAAAAAGATGATTTGAGTCAGTCTGGGTGGTTATTACTAAATACATTTTTCTCATTTATGAAGCAGTAAACAGCCTTTTGTACTTTTAATATGAATGAAAAGTGTCTTTGGCCTTAGGTATGATAAGAGGTGTGACAATAACAATGTAGTGAAGTATGTTATCTCAAACAATCAGCGTTCCTGCTCCTTCGTCACACGAATTCTCCCCCTCTTCAGTGGGGGTAATCCTTAATCCATCTTCAACTGTCAAAATCGGAGAAGGAAAATCGGAGGGGTGAAGAACTAAGATGAAGCCTGGAGAGGGGTGCTGGAGGATTATCCTTTATCGCCTCTTATTTGCAAATTATTTATAACAAGCTGATTATAATGCTGATTAGTAGAGGAAAGCACGTGCTTTTTTGAAAGTTATAATCTTAAAATTTCAAAAATTTATTCTTGATTTAAGTATAAATTATTTAATTTCAGACAATTTATCAAAAATGAAATAAAATAATTCTATATTTATAACATAAATGGTGTTTTAAAAATCATACATTTCCATGAATTATAACTTAATGTTAGTTATTCATTTTAGTTTGCAGTTATTTAATTAAATTTATGTTATGTTATTAATGTTCAGTTATAAATTATTATTAATTTATTAAAATCATTGCGTAATGTTTCTTAAATATAAGTTCTCAAAGGTTTTAATGTTGGTTTCAATTTTTCCTTGGTTTACATTTATGCGCATTTTAATTTTTCTTAGTTATGATACTCAACTTATACCAGTTTTTTCATTATTTCCATTGTAACTTAATGATGTTCATGTTAAGTTCTCCTAATTGTAGTTATTTAGTTTAATTTACGTACAATGCAAATTTTTATTAATTATAGTGATTATTTTTCAAAATTTTGTAAAAAAATTTTTGGAAAATTTTCAATTTTTTAAATGTCTAAAGTTTTTATTTTTTTGATGTCATGTCATTTAAACTTATTTTTTAATCTCTATCATCTATATTTATTTATTCGTTAATTTACAATTATACTACTGTTTCATTAAAAATATATTTTGTGAATATTTGGATTATTTTTGATTTTTTAATATTTTTCAATCATGGCTATGCGTGGAAATTTAATTGTAGCATAACTCTTATACGAATAATTTCGTAATCTCTTCTTAAAAAAGTAAATGTTAGGGAAATCTGTTTTTAACGGTTAACAAAATGTATAAATAATTATCAAAAATGCACATGGAAATTGAGAAAAAAAGTTATATATTCATTTATTTAAATCGAAAGCTTTATCTCCTTACAGAAAGGGTTTATAAAATGAAAAATTATGCTCGGGCTTTCAATAGTTGCACAATATATACATCACAGTATCTGTCATGCCCTGCGAAAAATTTTATTCATTGCAAATTTTTCCTGCTGAAAGGCAGAAAATTTTGTATTTGCTGTTATTGTATTTGTTTATTATGCTACATACATACATACATACATACCTTACCTTTGAAAAAATTTAGTCAATAAATAATTGTGTCAGTAAGTACAGTCAGTATTTTTACAATATGAGGCATATTTTAAGGAACTCTTAATCTTTAAAAATGACTTTTCATTTCAAATCTTAAAGATAATAATTAATGTATTATAAAAACTAATAGAACATTGTTTCTTTATTATATTAATTTTTTTCGTTGCTATTAGGGTATAATATAATCTTTTACTAACAAAAACCTACTCTTTGTATTAATTAAATTTTCTTTCCTATTGCTTTAAATGCTATAATTATATATTAATTAATATATATTAATGTTATAATTTAAAATAATATTTTAATGTTATAATTTAAAACTGAAAAATAAATCTTTATTTATTATTTTCTAAAAAAAACAATCACTGCTTTTGTCCAGCAAGTGCCAATGCAATAGCCAAGGTGTATACAATCGCCGATGTCGACAGAATAATTTCGTCAACAAATTTTTATGTTAATAAAATATACAAAATAGAATAGTGCTTAAAATTAAATTTCTGTATTCTTAGTTTGCATATATTTCTGGTTTTACACACTAAAGTTAATTATAATTTTGAAAATTTTAATTCTCTACGTAATAGATTTATCACTACGTAATAGATCTCTCTACGTAAGTAGAGAGATCTATTACGTAGTGATAAATCTATTACGTAGATTATCTCGTACGTAGATTATCTCTACGTAATAGATTATTAATTACACAGGGCTGACGATTCTAAGGTTGCTCAGTAATCTCTTAATTTATTCCTTTCCTTGTGCTCCAGACATAGTTTAATGCATTTTTCGTCAGTATACCTGGTGTAGTAATTATTTTTGTCTGACTCTATTACTTTCTACATTTAGTCATGTAAATTTGATATGCATTTTCCTCACATTTTAATTTTCAAACTTCGCAGTTTACTTTGATTTTTTGTTAGTCAATGAAAATCCGAAGAAAATGATATTTTTTGAAAATTTCTCTATAATAATTCTTATTTCTCGGTCTTTGTTATTTTTCAAACATTTTTAAACTGAATGGTACTTTTTGTTCATTTTTGGGATTAATTTTGTAACCCGTAATTCTTAATAATAAAATAAATCTGCATGAAAACTCTGTAATAGTTTTAAGGAGTACAACAAATTTTTCAGATTTATTTCTTGTTTAATTGTAAATATTTTTTAAAACTTCATTTTCATAGGATTTTAACTTTTGCATTGTTTATGTTAGTGATATTTTTGTAAATTGTTTTCTCTATATTTTTTTAGAATAATTTAAAGTCATTAAATATATTTCATTCAATTTATACTTGAAATTTTTTAAATATTTTGAAAGTATATAACATAATTTCCCAATATCATTAGGTTTTTCAAAAATTTTCATTAGTCTTTTTCGTTATCTAGCTATCCAATTTTGTTTCGAATAGCTATAATTCGAAAAATAATATTACATTGTTAAGTTAAAAAAAAATAATAATAACCATGTATAACATACAATATACTTTAATATACAATACACTCTAATATACAATAAATGTTAGGTTATAATTTTAGAATTGTTTAGATTATAATTCATTAAATACGAAACATATTTAAATATGGCACGCTGGAAGATATATATACATATATTTTAATTTGGGTAAATATATATATATTTCCTTTTATGTAAACTTAATTTTTAATTTAAACTAAATCAGAGAAACCAGATGACTTGTTAAAATTAATATGTTAATTCAATATGTTTCTGAGGAGCGAAAAACCATTTCATCTCATTATGATTAGAATGCATTTATAAAATGTCTTGCTCACCATTAACAAATTTAAAGGAGTAAAATTACAAAATTAATTAAATGTTAATGCACTTTTTTTTTTAAATTTGTTTTTGATTGATAAATCATTTTTTGTAAACTAATTTTTTGCTGTGAATGTAATAGTTAAATCATAGTCATAAACAAAATAAATAATTTAAATAAATACAATTAGTTAATTACAATATAAATAATGCAGCTAATTTAAAAATATTAGATCGGACGAAGTTTATGACTTTGCATTCAGAACATACCCTATAGCAGGGGTGGCGAACCTTTATACACCAACGTGCCATCTTTTCTAAAAAATTGCTTAATGAAATCACAGACGTGCCGTCAAATAATTTTGACTTCATGATTATTGGGAAAATAATAATACTAAATACTATCAACTCAAACTTTATTTACATTGAAAAGAAAATACATTTTGCAATGTCTTAGTTATACGCGTAATTCAACTTAAAGTAGCATCAGTGGGACTTCTGTTATTGCAAATTAAATGACAAATAACTTATATGAGGTTGCAAGATATTAGTTCAAGCAGAACTGTTGATTTTTTTGCTAGTTATTTATTGTTAGCTTGTTTTTTATGGTTATTAATTGTTCTTTTAGCATTAATTGTTTATATATTTATTAATAATTGTTTATTATTTTGTTTGTTTTTTGTGAATTTTTATTTAATTGTTACATATGCTTCATAGTGTGTGACATTTGTGTAATAACAATTCAGAGTGCAATAACAATTGTGATCGGTGGCGTGCCCAAAATATTGTGTCGCGTGCCATAAATGGCACGCGTGCCATTGGTTCGCCATCCCTGCCCTATAGGATAACCCTATAGCCTCTGTAACTCTGTGGGGGAAACATTTTGAGCGTGTTAGGTGGGTCATCTTGACCATCATTTAGTAGCAGGTGTCCCTTTGTAGCACTCCTTACAATGCCTTTTGTTCATTTTGGGGGGAATAAGTTTGTGACGAACCGTACCCGTCATCAAACTATCTTCTACCTTATGGGGGTGGTCGTCAATTCGCAGGTATTGTTCTGAGAAATTTTTATTTAAATTAACTCATTTCTGAGAAGATAAAGATATTCTTGAGGAGACTGAAACACAAGTGATTGAATTTCCCTCCTTACATTGAATTCCTTTAACAGATTAACAATTTTAAGAATGAGACAATCGCTTTTCTTTAATTTTTTTTAGATGTGTTGTAAAACTCAAACACTTTTAAAAAAGAAAGTTTTCTCTTCTATATGAGTTTTTTATAATTTCTTCAATTTACTACTGGTTCTCATTTAACACTTTCTCTAGCTCATCTCAACTTTTGACTCTTGCCGAAACTTCTGAGAACATATTTTAAACGCTATAGCGACCCATATTTTCATGGTCAAAAATCTAAATAGAATTTAAAAAATGTGAGGTTATTTAAAGAAAGTTAACTTTGTGTTAGATTTCACAACTTAACTATTTTTTTGCGCTAATTAATCAACTTAGTCAAAGTCAGAGTACAAGACCCTTAAGTTATCATGCGTGAAAATCTGACAATTGCATAAAAAATATTTAGAATGCATTTTTTTCATGTTCGCTGCATGAAACCTGGTACATTTTTAATTATGTTTCGTTTTTATTATGCATGTTTCATCAAATATTGCTAAATTAAGCTAAATTGTTTGAATGATATAGTTGCTAGGGTAAAATTTTCGGAATTGTATAGCTTATATGAATCATTTGAAGCCTATAGTATTATCCACAAAGTCATTTTTGAGGCGAAAATGGAATGCGCCAATAAAAGAAGAAAATTGGAAGAGAATAAAAAAAAATAAATGAAAATTTAACTTTGCCGTAAGCAGTTTCAAAATTTCACATTATTTTTCCATAAAATTCTCGTTTTTAGTGCAAAGAAAAAAAATGAAGAAAACTAAAATAAATTTCAAAATTAAAAATGAATTTAAATTACTTTAAAGATATTACTAAAAATTTTTAGTCTCCTTATTATCTGATATTATCGATATAAGGTTAGATATAGAAAAAAACTTTAAGGCAGGAAAAAGTAATAAAATAGAATATATGTGTACCTGGTAGACAGTACTTCTTCAGGGAACACACTGTCTACAAACACACATGAGCCTTTCTGTTGTCAGTGGAAAAAACAAAACTGCCACTGCCCCTATCCATATAAGCTATCTTTGAAAATTACAAATTACATTTCTAATTATATTAAAAAAAAAGATCATTTTCAATAAGATGGAGAATAATATCAAATCAAAAGTGTTATAAGATTTTATTTGCAAAAAATTATTTCTCTTAAACGCAAATATTAATGTTGGAGATGAACTTTTAGATAGTGCATTTGAAGACTTTTTTTGAAGCTTTATATCATTTATAAATTGCTTCAATTAAACAATCCGTAACTCACTTTTATTTTTACACAAATATTCAATGCTACTTAATTGAATTCTAATAATAACTGTTTTTTTTTAGGTATTTGAATGAAATATTTAAATTTCAAAGAAGTTTCATTAAATTTAACACAAAACTGACTATAAATGTTTATGAAATGTGTTGCTTGTAAATTTTGAATGCTGCATTAAGTGTTCAGTACCTCTGATACATTTTGAAGTTCAGCAAGCATGCAAACTCTAAAAAGGTTAGATACTTCACACAGCTATATAAAGAAGTTCTCTGGTAATTTATGGGATAATAAGTCTCATAAAAATGATAAAATTTAAGAAATTCTATTTGCGATTTGTAGGTTTCCTTATAATGTAATAAAAACTGGAATATCTTTTTTGATACACTCTTATTTGTATGGGGCAAGACAAAAAATTAAATGAAAAAACACTATTTTTAAACTTGCTTACTGAAAAATTAGTCAAACATCAAGAGGAATTTTAAGAAAATCATAGAAATTTAACAAATTTTTATGATTTTCGTAATGTATTTCATCAAGAATAAAAACGAATCAGTTATAACGACTTCTACATCAATTTAAACGAAGTCAATTTAAGTAACAAAAAAAATTTATACAATCGGTTGAAAATTTTTGTTATTAAATTAAAAACAAAAAGAACTTTATTTCCCCCCTTCTATTTTAAAACTTTTTCCTAATTATTCATGGTATGACATTCACAATACAAACTGGGAGGGGGTTAGATCTCCCCCACCCTCATTTTTCATGTTCATTCATTTATTCAACAAGACAATAATATATTTTTTGCAACAAGGGTAGAAGACTCATTAAGAACTATGCGTCAATAAGGAACAAAAGCAACTAGTGATTACTGGTTAATTTGCGTATTATCCTACCTAATTAAAACACGAGTACTTATTGTTATGTAACTTAGATCAGTAAAGTGAATGATTGCTTGATAATAAGTAAACTCTCATTTTCTGCCTGTTTCTCAACTTTAACTATGTTTTCCTGATGTTACTTGAGCAATAAGCAGTTCCAATTCTCTCTTTAGTTCATTGCATTTGGAGTATATTTTCATTCGAATACTAAATAATGCAATTATAAATTAGTACTTTTTATAAGGTAGGTCTTGGATATAGTTCAAATCGAAATAAAAAAATATTAAGAACAGAGATAGAAGAAATGTTTATGCTTAGTTCAAATTCTCATACATTTATTCAACATATATTGGGTGAAAAATAGTGAAATATTGAGAACAAAATATCAGAAAAAAATTGTTTGAAAGCAAATTTAAAAAGTGATCATCTCTTAATGTCGAGGGAAGATGAGCGTCTAATACAGCAATGGAAAGAGATGAATTTAATTTATAGAAAATAACACATTTCATGCAGTTGATATGAAAAACTTAAAATAGGCAGTAAGGAATAAATTTTATCTTGAAAACAAGTAACAATAAATCTAGCAAATAAAATTTAATGAGCAGATTTAATCAGTCACTTTAAAAAAAAATCACATTTTGGGCAAAGGGCTTTAAAACTTAAAAATTTTGCGTGGAGTCATCTCACACATTTCATCCAGTCATCGTTTTTTATGTTTTCTAGTGTTTCTAACATGCCTCTTATTTTTTTAAACCAATACTTACCCCAGTCGCCTCAGAGCAGATTAATAGTAAAATAGAAATTTTTTTTTTTACGTTTAGTTAGCTTTTATATATTTTTTAAATATAATGTGAGAGATATACCTTCTCTTGGCTCTTTTTTCAGTATTGCTGTTGTTTGCATCCAAGTAAATGGTCTTGAACTTGAAGTGTTTTTTCACGCTGAATCAAATAAAGACTCAATAAAATTTGTAGAACTATTAGTAATTGTTCAAAAGTTATAAAATTTTTAATTGATAAAAAGTACTGTTTTGTACTTATGCATATTGACTTGTTTGTCACTGCCATATACACTAATAAATATATTTGATTATACGTATTTTTTTCTCTAAATAGACAGAGATCAAAACTAAATTAATGGAATTAATAATTTTGATGTTTTAAGTGTCAAAATGATTTAATTTATAAAAAGGCCTTGACTTACACCTACTTCCGATTCTACATTTCTTTCTAGGTAACTAAAATGAATAGTACAAATACTTTTAGTAGTTATATAGCAATATCAAAAGTACTTAAGTGCTTATACAGCAATGTCAAATATATAAATAGGTACAAATCAAAATTAATGCAGTTTAAAATAAAACTACTTCCAAACTATGCGTCTTACAGTTTAAAATCTTATTCGGCTTCAGGAATTCGATATATCGAAAAGGGAATATGTTCAAAATAAGATATTAAATATTCCTGAAACTGTTAACAATAAAGTGATCTTGATTTCATTTGAATTCCTTTGATTTGATTCAATTAATTCTAAAAAAATTCACAGTATCTAAAACTATTTTCATCTGCACAGCAATGTATTTAATCAAAAAGGCTTTAATAGCTTCTGATCTATTAACTGCATCGACGTGGATGATATTTTATTCGATTAAGTGTAAAATAATATTTCGGAACATAATGACTTTTTTCTAGATAGCAAAGTGTAAGTCACCCCTTCCTCCCAGTCAGTTCTAGATTTTGATTGCAGCTCATATTGGGAGAAGGTAAATTTTTTAAAATTCATTTCAAAATTTCCAATTAATAAAATTTTTTGTGGGACATGACCTATACTGTAATGTATATACTGCGAAACTATTGAAAGTCTGAGTTTTGATGTTTCATACTCTTAAAGTTAAAAAGGCTCCTTCAAAAATTTCTCATTTTATAAACCCTTCCTGTAAAGAGATAAGGCTCCCGATTTCAATAAATGATATAAATGCTTTTTTCTCGATATCCATGTGCATTTTTAATAATTATTATTAAATTTTGTGAGAACATTGATTTTATAAACTTTATTTTTGATTATTAACAGATTTCCCTGATATTTACAAATTACGAAATTATTTATGCAACAATTTAATTTTCGCACATAGTTGCGATTGAAAAATAATACAAATTCAAATATGATCCTAATATTCACAAATATATTTTCAATAAAATAATAGTTTAAATGTATATAAACGAATAATTTAATTAAGACTGTACTGATAAGAAAATAACTTGAAGCAATAATGAAAACTTTTAACACAAAAAAGCTGAAAATTCCCTGAAATTTTTTATAAAATGTTGATGAAAATCACTATAATTAGGAAAAATTATATTGCACTTAAATTAAACGAAATAACTAAAATTAAAGGAAATAATTATTAAAATCATTAAGTTATAATAACTTGGGGACTATATATATATATATATATATATATATATATATATATATATATATATATATAATAAAAAAATAAATACAAGAAAACACTAAGAAAGTTAAGAAAAACAATAAGTATCATTTTTTGCTCTAAAGCTGCAAGTAAACAGCACTCATTAGATAAGTTCAAAATGAAGAATAATTATAGACATATGAAAAAAAGGGGGTGGGAAATAATAAGTAAAAAAATAACAAACAACATTTTATTAAAAAAAAAAAAATTGAAATGTTAATTAAAATGTTAATTAAAAAACCGGAAAAAAAGCCAGCATTTTTTTACTTATTATTAAACTTACTTATTATTAAAATTAATATTGAAGGTCCGACTCTTTCGACTTAACTTTTCAGAATAATGACCGAAAATCTGAAAAAAAGTTTTATATATATATATATATATATATATATATATATATATATATATATATATATATATATATATATACATATATATATATATATATATATATATATATAAAACTTTTTTTCAGATTTTCTGAAAAAAAGTTTTATATATATATATATATATAAAACTTGTTTTCAGATTTTCGGTCATTATTCTGAAAAGTTAAGTCGAAAGAGTCGGACCTTCAATATTAATTTTAGTGTTTGCATATTTCGCTAGATCACGGGAATTTTCTTAGCGCATTAAAAATTTTGTCCATATTTATAAAATTTGTTAATTCCATATTAAAACAATTTTTTAAAATTATGTACTTTTTTTTAGCCATATAATTTAACTCATATATAGTTTAAATTTTTATTTATAAAATTTCACAATGACTGATGGAACTTCTATTTCAGCAAAATTGATGTAAAAAGCGAATACTTACATTAATTGTTAAAATAGCAATTTTTTTTTAAATAAACAGCATTGAAAATAGCAATAAACTGCATTTTTCTTTTGTAAGTAGGAAGAGTACTTTTTGGAAGGTAGTTGATCATTGTTATTCCCGTATGTATGTTACAAAAAAATAAAAGATTAACTTTGAAAGTAGAATTTAAGATCGAAGGAAAGTTGTGTTTGAATTTTCTTTACCGATACTAGAAATAAATAAAATATATCTTCCATTTTGCCCTTTTTCATGCAATATAACATATAAAAAAAGGCATTTTTAAAAAAAAACATGCCGTAATTGTCATATCGAGCTTTCACTGTACTCTTTCGATTCAAGTTCTAGCTAATTCAGTTGTGAGCTAATTTTCAAAATCCCGTAAATTATTTAAAAATATAATGCTTTTAGGTATAATAGAACGGGCATAAAATAAGGGGAACTCAAATTTCATACTCGGAAGAAAAAAAAGTTTTAAAAATGGAGAGGAGATTTTTCTTTACTCTGATAGATAAGGAAACTGATTCTTCACAATTCTGGATTGAGAAAAGTATGTATTTTACAATCCTTTGTCCATGAATTCATCTTTATAACTTTTGACTGAAAAAGGTGATTTGAGTCAGTCAGGGGGGTTATTACTAAATCATTTTTCTCATTCTTGAAGCAGGAAACAGCCTTTTGTACCTTTAATATAAATGGAAAGTGTCTTTGGCCTTAGGCATGATAAGAGATATGACAATAACAATGATTCATAACAATGTAAAGAAGTATGTTTTCTCAAACAATCTTCTACCCTATGGGGGTGGTTGTCAATTCGCAGGTGTTGTTCTGAGAAATTTTTATTTAACTTAACTCATTTCTGAGAAAATAAAAGATATTCTTCAGGAGACTGAAACAGGAGTGATTGATTTTCCCTCCTTACATTGAATTCCTTTAACAGATAAGCAATTTTAAGAATGAGACAATCGCTTTTTTGTGTGATTGGAACTTATTAAATTCGTTGTAAAACTCAAAGATTTTTAGAAAAGAAAGTTTTCTGTTTTATATGAATTTTTATAATTTCTTCAGTTTATTTCTGGTTCTCATTTAACACTTCCTCTAGCTTATTTAAACTTTTGACCGCACACCCTACTGAAACTTCCAAGAACATATTTTAAACTGTATAGCGACCCATATTTTCATAGTCAAAAATCTAAATAGAATTTAAAAAAAGTGAGGTTATTTAAAGAAAGTTAACTTGGGTTAGATTTCAAAACTTAACTATTTTTTTGCGCTAATTAATTTACTTAGTCAAAGTCAGAGTACGAAACCCTTAAGTTATAATGCGTGAAAATCTGACAATTGCATAAAAAATATTTGGAATGCTTTTTTTTTCATGTTCACTGCATGAAACCTGGTACATTTTTAATTATGTTTCGTTTTTATTATGCATGTTTCGTCAAATATTGCGAAATTAAGCTAAATTGTTTCAATGATATAGTTGCTAGGGTAAAATTTTCGGAATTGTATATTTTATTTGAATCATTTGTAGCCTATAGTATTATCCACAAAGTTATTTTCGTGGCGAAAATGGAATGCGCCGATAAAAGAAGAAAATTGGAAGAGAATAAAAAATATAAATGAAAAATTTTACTTTGCCGTAAGCATTTTCAAAATTTTACATCATTTTTTTCCATAAGATCCTCGTTTTTAGTGCAAAGAAAAATATATTTTGAAAACTGAAATAACTTAAAATTAAAAATAATTGAAATTAAAAAATAAAAATAATATTAATTTTTCAAAATTGATCTATCTTTTCTTGCTATCTTTAAATATTACAAATAACATTTCTAATGACATTAAGAAAAAAAGATCATTCTCAATAAGATGGTGAATAATATCAAATCGAAGGTGTTTTAAGATTTTATTTGCAAAAATTATTTCTCTAATACACTAATATTAATGTTGGGAATAAACTTTTAGGTAGTACATTTGAAAAAAAATTTTTGAAGGCTTATATCATTTATAAATTGCTTCAATGAAACAATCCAAAACTTAATTTTATTTTTATACAAATATTCAATGCTACTTAATTGAATTCTAATAATAAGTGTTTTTTTTAAATATTTGAAAGAAATATTTAAATTTTAAAGGATTGTGACAAAATTCTGTAATGCTAGTTGAGCTTTTTTGTACTTTTCTTTTGGCATAATTGGCCCCAAAGACATGTCATTCTTGCAAAGAGTAATTATCATTGATAAGAGCTTCAAAGTATATAATACCCTGAATGATTTCTTATAGTTTGCATGTTGCATGAAAAGAACTGTGTGTGGGGGGGGGGGGGTGGTTATGACTTGACAAGAATGACAATAGTTATGATTCAGTGTCCAGGTTTGACCAATGGGAGGTATCTATCTATTGTTGCAGCAAAAGTACATAACTGTTACTTTAAAATTGTAGTATTCATTTCCGTGATGTATGGTGAGATCGTGACTTAGTTCCTTAATAGTTACATTTGAAGAAAAGTGTAGTTACTTGATTATAATTTTGAAGTTTGGTGTAGTGAATTTTTTATCAAGATTTTGTGGATAACTCTTAGGATGTCTCTGCTCAAGGATATTAAGTAAGTTTACCTTATTTTTTTATTGATTTATTTATTGATTAATTAAGGCTTTTCATTCTTCTATATCCATTTTATTTAATACGTTCTAATTAGAAAAAAAAATGTGGCTTATAGTTATGGTTCATCTGTGTCTGAATAAGTTTTTGTATTTGAAATTTTTTAGTATTTGTAATTAGTATTTGAAATTGTTGAATATATTTGAAAATAAACTAGGAAAGAAAATATGACTTAATGTAATTTTAATTCAATGTAGGATTTATTTGATTAAATAATTTGTTTTTGATCTCCTCCAAAAGTTTTTCCAAGTTTAATTAAGTTTATTGCTGAAATGGTTTTGGGTATTTAAGGTATTTATTTATTTGTTTTAAAAATTATTTCAGGAATCAATTGATTCTGCATTGAAACGTCAGAAATTACTTTAAGAATCTCATTTTTTTCACTCTTCCTATTAGTAATTTTTTAAAGAAAGTAAATAATGTGTAGTGTAATTTTAATTTAATATAAGTTTTATTTGATCAAATAATTTGTTTTTGAAGCATATATTTTTTTTTAATTTGATTAAATTTATCGCTGAACTGAATTTCGCTGTTTAAAGTATTTATTAATTTATTTTATAATATATTTTGTTCTGTGGTATCAAGAATCAATTAATTCTGCCTTGAAGTACCTAACTCCAACAATAGTTTTTCTTAATTAAAATTCAATTA